>NW_012149219.1:167638-214529 GCF_000956105.1 Propithecus coquereli
CGGTTTGAGGATAAAGCAAACCTTCTGTGGTTGCTCAGGTACCCTACGAATCTGCAGAATCAACCTTAGGCAAGGATTTTGTTTTTCTACTTCTCTTTGAACAGTGGGATAAATACAAATAAACAAGTGAAGCTTGGACCTCTCAGATAAAAGGTACAGTACAAATTCATGGTGTCCTAAAACTGCAGACATCTACAAATATTCCACCTAAAATTTATTTGAATGCAAATTGTGGCGGGAATTTACTTTTTAAAACAATGGCAGACATCCACAACTTAATGTTAAAAAATCAGATTTAATTTTTGTAGCTACTGAAGCTAAAGGCTATTTTCAGTGTGTCCTGTTTGATTAGGTCAGACTGTAGAGAGGGGCAGGAAGCCTGAGAAGGCAGGAGACCTGCTGTGTGACTCAGCAGAAGAGTTTCAAAGGCTTCAGAATGACGGGCGGCTACATGATCAAGCCCCAAACTAAAGAGCCACCAAGAATCAAATGTTCTCAGGGACACATTCATTGTAGGAAGTCTTCTGCTAACTTGTTGAATTCATTTGCAAAACGCAAATGCAGGTTGTGTTTGCCTTCTGGCATCAGATGCAACCTAAAAAAAGAGGAAAAAAAAGCTTTTGATAATGGCAAGCCACTTAAAAACCACTTACCTTCCCCAACATTTCATGAAAATCTAAAGTGACAAAAGGCCACTTTTTTACCATGACCGCTACTGGGGAGAAAATTTAACAGTATCAACTTTCCATGAATGTAGACATGAGGGTAAAACCCCTTGGAGTTTATGACCACCCAGGAGGTCGACAGCGAGGCAAACAGTTATCAGATACACATACTGTATTCAGAATTGAAATCAGGTAACAGATGATTTGACTGAAAAATCTAGAGCAGAGGAGGTGATTTGGTAAAATCCATTTTATAAAGTCCATTTTAATGAAGTTGATTTTAAGAGAGTTTAAAAAGATGGTAAGGAATGTGTAGAATCCACCGGGTTGGAGCAGGTAGTTTGCTGGGGTATTATCTATGTAGTGGGAAGGCGCAAATCAGAATTCACAGCCCGCTGGTCAAGGTTCCAAATCACCCTTCCTTTCTGGATTACTGAACAAGTCTGAATACAAGCCACCAAACGGCAAAATTCCTTAGGACCGTTAGGGTGGGACCTGTGCCAGCAGCCTGTGTGCAGGGGCCACAGCGGCAGCTGTCCCGGCTCTGCACTGAAGCAAACCTCACTGTTCCCATAAGGCTTCTGCTTTTCAATAGAATTTTGATCACATGGGCCTGGTTTGCAATTTCTTTAACAAAGGCAGCCTTCTCTGAGTTCTGTATTTTATTTATTAGCTACATAAGTAGAGAAATGGTAAAAGTGTTAACGCTTCTAGGATGTAAGCACAAGGTCAAGCCATTTTCTCTACAATGACAACTGGACATTAAAAGGACTGTATTGGGGCAAAATTCCAGTTACCGTATTGCCTCATTCTCTGACTTTCAACACTGGGGGGCACTAGGGAGGACTCAGGGCCAAGGGAGCTGTTCTTGGAAGATGCTGGGCCTCTTGCAACTCAGCCACATCGGGGATGGGGGTACCAAGAGAATCAACTTGAAGACACATTGTTGACATCTTTCTGAGGCCCTTGAAAAGTTAATGCTATTAATAATAAGTAGAACATTGTAAATTCAATGTTAACACATTAACTGTTATGAAAGTTGTATTTAACTTACACCAGTTTTGAGTCCGGGACCTCATGAAGAATATCTAACTCACATATCTCTTTACCTATTGACAATTTAGTTCTAAAAAGGTGGATTAAATGAATGGAAGTCAATAAATTTTGTTGTTCTATTTCTTTATCTTTAAATTACACTTAAGGCTGGCAAGTCAAGAAAAACACTTTACCCTTACGAACTATTTTTCAAGTTTCCACATTACTTTTTACCTCAGTAATTTTCAAGTTTTTATGTTACATTTTATTGATGATGTAACAACTTTTTCACTAAATTAGAAAGGATCATTTTGTTTTTGAAGTTTTTATTCTATTTTCGTAATAAAACACCGTGGTCCCGGGGAGAAACTTTTTCCTGGCGTGGCAGTCAATGTGTTACTGCTGCTATTCAGAAAAGGATGAGTTGCAACCAGCCACACAGCTAGGATTCCAGTTGCGCCGCACAAGGAACAGCGTTTGCGGGTACACTCAAGGCGTGTTTAGGAAACAGAAAAGAACCAACTGTCCAGGATGCCGAGCGGTCGCAGAAGGGTCCATCCTCTAACCTGCAGTAAGCTGGGTTGTGGGGCAGGGACTCCCCAGCCTGCTAATGTCTTGATGTCTTCCTCTGTACATATCCAATCTGGCTACGATTTGCTAGTTTCTGACAAGCAAGAAAGGTCAGGACACAGCTGTGAATCCTTTCTTTTTAGCTATTCAGTGCTCTCTACACTCATCCAAAAGTAATTTCTAGATTTGGGGGAATAACAACCAGGTTCCCTTCGTTAAAACATAGGAGACCTGCTCTGGACGCTGGATGCATGGATGGACAGACAGATGAACAGAGAGAGTATGAAGAAAATTGTCATTCTCCCTGACACCTTTTGAGGGTCATTTCAAGGTCCTTAGTACGCCTTCCTTCTTCATGTCTGACCCAGGATTCACATTTAAAACCGACTGTGTGTTCCTCTTGGGGAACAGGACCACAGCAGACATGCATAAATACCAGCTGTCAAGGCAAGGCAGGAACTCTGCTGTTGACCTAGATTTTCACCCAAATAACAAAAGGACTCAATCACATGCTCCATGGAGAGTGGTTTTTGAACAATCACATTCTCCAGGAAAATCAGTAAGAAGTCCCCTCACTGCTAAACACACGGCTCAGCTGGAATGAAAGGGCCTCTGAGGTTAAAACAAGTTCCCATGTGCTGGGGCAGGGTCCCCGCTGCATCTGGCACCTTTAGAAAAAGAGACCTGACGGCAGATCTTCTGAAGAACTAGAAGCTGTCTAATCCCACCGCGTAAATTCGGTGGTCACTTTTCTTCTGCTGATATGGGCCTTCTGGGTGGAGGTGGCCCAGTCTCAGGAGGTTACTTTTCCTTCCTCACCTTTTTTCCAGCTTTAACTGAACTGAACTTTCGGCCGTAACTCCCAGAGCTACAGACAGTAACAAGGCCATAAGTAATGTGCTGTAGCACGTCTTCACTTCGGGTTAGTGTGATGAAACTCTAAATTATTTCTGAACCCATAAAGCTGCCAGCAACTCTGTGAGCACTTTCGTTTTAATCAGAGATAAAAGTAGGCTGCTGGCTCTCTGTACTGGGATCTCTTCCATTACCAAACTGATGGCAACGTGGCTTGTCACTTTCTCAGTCATTCCTTCCGAGGCCGACGAAACCTGGTTGCCAAAAACTGCCCTTTTTTATTCAGAAACTAAATCTTTTCCTTTTTCATTCTGCTCCTTCTAGAAAACCCCATCTAAGGAACAGGTAATGGTGGGCAAGCCACGTGCTCCTTGCAGCTGGTAAAGCTGGTGGGAGGGGGCAGCTCCCCCTGGCCAGCAGGCTCTCCCATCTCAGCCCGAGGGACAACCAGGCATTTGGGAGTGGGGGATGGACATCTCTCCAAGAAGCTCCTTTTTTCAAATGCTGCCACGTCTCAAGCATTAGAAAGAAACAAAACTGCATCAGACGCCGCTTTCTCAGCAATGCAACAGCTTGGAGTGGACTACTTCTGGGCAGTCAGGGGCTGCTGGATTCATGTTTTCATTTCTATTTTGAGACACAGGGTCTTGCTCTGTAGCCCAGGCTGGAGTGCAGTGGCACAATCATAGCTCACTGCAACCTTCACCTCTCAGGGTCAAGCGATCCTTCCACCTCAGCCTCCTGAGTAGCTGAGACTACAGGTGTGCACCACCATGCCTGGCTAATTAAAAAAAAAATTTTTTTTTTTTTTTTTTTTGTAGAGATGAGGTCTACTAAATTGCTCAGGCTGGTCTGAAACTCCTGGTCTCAAGCGATCCTCCTGCCTCAGCCTCCCAAACTTGCTGGGATTACAGGTGTGAACCACCACACCTGGCCTGGATTGATACTTTTAAATAGTGTGAGGAGGACAAAGCCTTAGCAAAATTGCTGGGACTGTGCAGACCTGGTTGGGGCCCTCGGACTGCAGTGACAGCTTTCTTCCTGTGGCTGCCGAGCGTAAACTGGAGGCGCCATCACAGGGTGAAAGGCATGGGCTTTACAGAGTTAGGGCGTGTCTGGGCCAACTCAGGGTCTGTACTGCAGGTCACGCCATCTCCCTGAGTCACAATTCCACATCTGGAAAATGGGGATAGTAACAGCATCCACCCCACAGGACTATTCCAAGGATGAAACGAGATCGGGCATATGAGGTACACTGCACAGGTCTGTGGGCTCATTGGGAGCATTTAACCAATGTCTGTTATTATTCTTTGTGTTGCACTGTACAATGCACAAAAACCCTTATAAAGGTTCTAATTATGTACAACATATTAAAGAAATGCTCTGACTCAAGGGAGCACAGTTTATTCACATTTGTTGACTAACAATACCTCCAACTGGAAGATTCTTCCCTTAAGAGAGGCTTAACAAAATTTTGTGGGTAAGATTTATCTAAAAAGGGTCAACCCTGCTCTTTCTGAAATACAAAAGACTCAACTTTGCGAACACTGGCTAATTCTGTTTGGAGTTAGTCCTGCAATGTGACCACAAGCAGAGTCTGGGCTGACAGTTTTCCCTTCCACCCGAGCAGCAAGCAGTTGGGGGTGGGGGCTGTGGTGGCAGTAGGAGGGGGGGGGCAGCCCAATGCCCCCCGGCAGCATGTGGTCCAGAGCTGAAGCTGCAGCCGCTGCCCTGCCTGCGGTGCCCACCTCCCCCGAGAAGCTGGCCTCACTCTTCTACAGATCTGGAAACAAGCCCTTGTCCCTGGTGTGGCTCTTTTTCACCTAGGCCGACTCACTGCAGCCAGCTGGTGGTACGGTCCCCACTGGCCTGCCTTGGAGGACTGGGGCCATCTTACCACTGGTGGCCTGACTTGCATAGTCAAGGAAGCTACAGAAAGAGGCCCTTTCCTCCCTTCTGTGGTCCAGACAGAGGACAGCAGCTAGACCCCACCCTAGCCAGCCCAGTCCCTGTGGCACCCCCTCCAGGGAACCCAGCACAAGGCCAAGGCCTCCGTGGAGAGGAGCACGCATCCGTCAGCCCTTCCCCATCGTGCTGTTTCATTTTATGTGTCAAAGTGACTGGGCTATGGGGTGCCCAGACATTTGGTTATTCTGGGTGTGTCTGCGAGGGTGTTTCTGGATGGGAGTGACGTTGAATTGGTGCACTGAGTAAAGCAGATGGCCCTCCCCAGTGTCGGCGGGCCTTGTCCAGTCTGTTGAAAGCCCCAGTAGAACAGAAAGGCTGAGTAAGAAGGAATTCCTCCTGCCTGGCGGTGTTCAATCTAGAACATTGGCTTTCTCCTCCCTTCGAACTCAAGCTGAAACGTTGCTCTTCCTGGGTCTCAAGCCTGCCAGCTTTTAGACTAGAACTACACCTTCGCCTCTCCTGGTTCTCAGGCATTGGGACTTGGACTAGACCCACACTTTCAGCTCCCCTGGGTCTCCAGCTTGCTGACTCACCCTGCCGACCTTGGGACGTGTCAGCCTCCATAACTGTGTGAGTCAATTCCTTATAACAAATCTCTTTCTCTCTCACACACACACACCTCTTTCTCTCTCTATAAGTAAGCGCGTGCGCACACAGACACACACACACACATCCTGCTGGTTCTGTTTCTCTGGAGAGCCCTAATATACCCACACGCCGGCACTGATGGTGCTGCAAGCCGGGGCAGAGGGCAACCTGTCCCTGACCTAACTGCAAGCTGTACCCTGATGTCTCCTGGGGGCCCCGCCCACCTGCACCCACACCAGCATTCCATCCACAAAAGTGGCAGCTACTGTGTGTTGAGCTCTGAGTCTTCAGTGTACAAATGACTCCTCAATCATTCCTCAAAAACATATTTTGAGATGCCAGGTATCAACCTCCCCATTTCCACACGAGGAAGCAGAGGTGCAGAAACAGGACGTGCTGCACAGCTAGTCACTAATCCACGCTCGACCCCGGCCCGTCCGAGTCCCTGCTCGTGCTCCAGCCAAGCCCACTGCCAGAACGTTGCTCAGGACCCCAAATACTGACTGCAGTCTCAGCAAGACTTCCCACATCGCCCCTTTAGCTGACTTTGCAAACCCCAGATGCCAACTCTTTGTGCACGTGGCCTTTCTTTCCCGCCTGGCCCGGCTCTCTGGACCTGCCCTGGTGACGCCAGCCACCCATGGGGACTTGGCCCCCCGTGTGCCCCTCTCTCTCCATATGCACTGAGCACTCTGAGATGTTCTACGCTGCCTCTGGGGCTGGGTGCTGGAGCGTTCAACAGGAGGAAAGTGACATCCCCCCACCAGCAGCCATTGAGAAGGTGAGAATAAGGAGCCCCGTGACCTCCGAAAGATGCAGGAGGTGGAGGCGGAGCCCAGGGGGCCTCGCTTCGGAGGAGATGCGCGAGTGTGAGCTGAAGGGGGAGTGCCTTGGTGGGCAAGGGGAGGGCTGAGGGACGGAGAGGGGCTCTGGGCACGGGCTGGGCATTTGCAGCTGGCTCTGAAACCCAGAACCGGATCTGTGCTGGGCCTCTACTTCCTGAGATCTGAGCAACCCCTCAGAAGCACTGTTGTGGGCTGACTCGTGTCCCCCCAAAATTAACATGTTGAAATCCTAACCCCCCCGCACCTCAGAATGTGAGCTTATTTGGATACAGAGTCTTTAAAGAGACAATTAAGTTGACATGAGGTCTTATGAACGGTCCTAATCCATTGCGACTGGTGACCTCACAAGAAGAAATCTGGACACAGGTTCAGCGGGAAGACAACGTGAGGACACAGGGAGAAGGTGGCCGTCTACAAGCTGAGGAGAGAGGCCTCGGGGGAGCCCACCCTGCCCACGCCTCGATCTCGGACTGCAGAACTGTGAGAAGATAAACCTCTGTCCTTGGAGCCCCAGCCTGCGTACTTCGTCACGGCAGCCCCAGCCGACCGGTCCACGACCCGAGCACGCGTGTGGCCCAACCTTGCTGCGCAGTCGCCTCCTCTCCTGAGCTGGCTCAGCCCCACCGTCTCCCAGGGCCTGTCCACGCCAACCCCAGAGCGTCTGAGGGGCCGACCTCTGCTCAGCGAGAACTCTGAGAGCCAGAGGGCCAGCGGCAGGACAGGCCCGCACAGAGGCTGGCTGGCCAGGCGGTGGGGAGCGACGTCAGAGCTTTTCAGTCCAGGAGGGGCCCAGATATACAGGCAGCACAGGAGCTGGGGCTAAGGTCTGCTCCCATCGCGGCTGTGATCTGAGCAGCTCTCATTTTGTGCTCTGTATCTTAGACTTCCACATAAGAGTTTGTTCAACTACCTAAAAACAAATTCTAAAATCGCTGAACTTGCTGGGTGTGGTGGCTCACGCCTGTAATCCCCGCTATGCGGGAGGCCAAAGTGGGAGGAACCCTTGAGGCCAGGAGTTTAAGACCAGCCTGGGCAACACAGTGAGACCCCGTCCCTACAGATAATTTAAAAAATTAGCTGGGCATGGTGGCGCACACCTGTAGTCCCAGCTACTCAGGAGAGTGAGGCAGCAGGATCGCTTGAGCCCAGGAGTCTGAGGCTGCAGTGAGCTATGATTGTACCACTGCACTCCAGCCTGGGCAACAGAATGAGACCTTGTCTCTAAAAAAAACAAAAAACAAAACTAAACAAAAAACCACTGAACTCGAATGATCTCTAAGGCCTCTTTGCTTCCGAGAGATCCTATGAGGGAAAGACAAATTAGCTCAAGCCGCAGCAGGTCTGCGGAGCAGCTCCGCCCTTTGTTTGGCCTCCTTCTGAGGACGTTTGCTTCACACATAATATGTATTTCTTGGTGAAGGAAATAGAAATAATATGTATTTCTTGTGAAGGGACAGACTGTGCCATTAAGTTTAACTAAAACAATGTACCTGGCAAGGTAACGAAATACCAAGTTCACTGCAAGCTTGCTACACCAAGTTGCTCCTGTGTTGTCAGACAGCCTGGTGCACAGAACACAGTAGGATTTTGGTATTCAAGGAATCCACCTTCCTTTTGTGGGGTTCAGAATAAACCAGGGTGGGTCATGCCTAACATAAAAGGCTCTCACAGCAGAGGAAGGTAGTAAGTAGAAAATACAAACCCGTTTCAGACAGTTATTGCTAATACCACTTAACCCTCAATCCATTTGTTCCAAAGATTATTGCTCTTAGAAAATGATCTTCCATAAAATAGTCTACTGAAACAATTTACATCTGCATGGTAAGGGTGTATTTTTCTCCCACACTGATGTACTCTGTTGCTAGGAGATGGGTCTGGAACAGAATTCCTAAATTAAACTTTCTCGCAGGCTTACTTTTATTGAACCTGGCTCTTTAAGGGCACACGCTGCAGTTACTAAGTGTGTCAGTGTGCAAAAACCTGTCATTTCTGAAGCTAGAAGACAATTAACCAGGTCACCTAGTATATATTATTCTAGGTATCTTATCATCATATTAAGAGTATGCTTTTAAGTGGCAACCGTGCAATGCTGGAAAAGCACTATATTAGGAGGAAAAAAAATCTAGGATTTGTCATTTACTAGCTGTGCAACCTTCAAAGAATGCTTAACATCTCTCAACCCTGATTTCTCTTTTTTTTTGAGACAGAGTCACTCTGTTGCCCGGGCTAGAGTGCCGTGGCGTCAGCCTAGCTCACAGCAACTTCAAAGTCCTGGGCTCAGGAGATCCTCCTGCCTCAGCCTCCCGAGTAGCTGGGACTACAGGCATGCGCCACCATGCCCGGATAATTTTTTCTATATATTTTTAGTTGTCCAGCCAATTTCTTTCTGTTTTTAGTAGAGACGGGGTCTCGCTCTTGCTCAGGCTGGTCTCGAACTCCTGAGCTCAAACGATGCGCCCGCCTTGGCCTCCCAGAGTGCTGGGATTACAGGTGTGAGCCACCACGCCCGGCCAACCCTGATTTCTTATCTGTAAAATGGGTAATATTTTTTCATAAGTTTGTTGTGAAGTATAACTAGCTATTGTATGTAAAATACTTTTTAAAATATAAAATGTTATATGGAAACATCGCCTTGTACACTGCAAATATATATAATAAAACACAAAAACTGAGATTGTGTAGAAAACTTTCAGAAGGATTAATAAGTATGCTACTTGAATTCTATACCATGAACGTGACTTAATATTATAATTTTATAAAAGTCTAGTTTGAAAATATCTTTTATTACCTACTAAATAAATTTATAAACTTCTCCACTAAACCTTTATGTCCACCTACAATATAACCCTAACCTAACTTCTACCTTTATTCTTCACTTACTCTGTATTCCAGGCAAATGGATTATTCGTTACACATGCTCAAATGTATTTTTCTGATGCATGAGTCAACTGTTACAGGAGGAAATATTAGTATGTGGAATAAAAAGATGCCTTTTAATTTAAGAAATGCTATAGGGATATAGGAATTATAAAGGTTTATGGTAATTGTATTTTATCACAGACTAAGAAGCATTTTTCCTCCATTTAAAAATTCTCATAGACATCTGTCACTGAATAGATCACAGAATAGAATCGTAGGAAGCAGTGGGACTGTCTCTGTGCCTGCTTTCCTTGTGGGACTGTGGGGGCTTTGGGGACAGGGAGGACCATCGCTAACTGTCAGAGCAGTGCTGCCCTCAGCAGGAATCAGAAACTGGCTCACGGAGGAAAAGGAAGGTGGGGAGAGAGAAAGGAAGAAGAAAGGGAGGGAGGGAGGTTGCTAATAAATCCAGCTTCAAAAGAATTCTGTAGAATTTCGAAGTTATCCTGAGTGATTTGGGGATGTGTAAAATTAATACATAGGCTCTGAAGGGATCAAGACTCAGTTGGATGTTTATTTTCTAAAAAAACGAATCGGGCCCCTCATCTCCCAGTTACCCCTCATTTTCGCCCCCAGGATATGAATCCACTGCATGTAAAGGAGACAATGAACTTATTCAACTTTGAATTTCCATCCTGATAAAAGTGCCAACAAAAGCTGGCTCCTGTGTCAGCCACAGTATTTAAAATGTAAACTTCTATTTCATACAAAAATTTATGGGCCTGAATAACAGAATTTCTGCTGATGTATCTTTTAAGGTTCTCCGATGCCCAAGGTCAGTTAGCAGAAATAAGGATCAAAAGAACATGTGATATGTACCCACTCTTTAATGGAGTGAGCCGCCAACATGGCTTGGCATATGTTGGTATTTTGTGATTCTGAACAACAGGTTTCTCATTATGGTGTGTCTGTATTCGAGGCTGAAATAACTTATGAATAAAAAGTTTACCATGTAATTTTAAGTGGGGGGAGAAAAAAGCAGGATTCGGAGTTGGATATATGTACAACATATGTATATACATCTATGTAGAAAAATGCTAATAATGATAGTATTTAATGGCTGGCAAACAATGGGCAATCTGTTTTCTTCTTTTGGTTTTAAAAATTTCTGTTACTGGGTAGTTAGTGCTTCTATAATAGTATAAAACTGTACTGAAAATTCCCAAATTATATGAAATTGTTTCAGTAACAACGATTGATATAAATCTAAGCTGTCACCAGTGTTACAGAACTAACACCTGTGAGCACATTTGCCATCCACAGCAACAATGAGAGATATTTATCTGAGAATTCCTTTCCTTCTGATTATCCATTACCCGCAGTTCAGGGCTCCTGTCCTCCGTGGTACCCTAAATAAAGTAGTAGCATCGGCTGACATTGGCAAAATGGGGGAAGAGGGTATGCACCCTAAAACCCCAGCTTCTCCTGCTTCTTATCCTTCTGGTAGCTTCTCCTGCTTACTCTGGGCTTCTGGGGCCGGGAGTGCTAAGGTGGTGACCGGACTTACCTCGACCCTTTCACGTGCTCATGTATGAAGTCGGCATGAAATCGCGGGACCAGAGGATCCTTCTCACCGTGCACAATCAGGGTGGGGCACTGGACCAGCGGCAGCAAGTGCCGGCAGATGTTACCTGAAGGACAAACACCATGAGGAACCTGCTTTCGTGTGACCGTTCTAGGAGGTGAAAAGAAACAAAACTCAGCAAGCCATGCCCCTCTTTGGTCCTCAGTTTCTCTGCCTGTAAAAACAGTAGTTGGATTTGATTGTGCCTGGGGTTCTTTCTTTGGGTTTCCTTTTCTGTTTTTCTGCTATTTTTTGTTTGTTTTTGAGCTCCACTAGTAAACAAGTAGCTTTGTCTGATTTAAATCCATAATTCATATCAAATGGTAGGAAAATCAATCAGACAAAAACCCTGTAACTCCTTATATTACATAGGGCAGTTCCCAATGTGCACAACCGTGGTGGGTGCCTGACACCTGGAAAGCTTTTCCCTGGAAATCTCGTCCCGAAGGGTCGCAGGGGCCCCAGCCAGCCCTCCACGCACATGTACCTCACAAGGAACCTGCGATTTACACGTGGTAAAGAAGGTCATCGCTCGTGCCACTGTGACACTCCAACATCCTTTGGGGGACTGACTGTAAGGACATTTCTGAGGCAATTTTGGTACAAACTGGGCTCCAGTCCCTGAACTGCCATTTCCTGCATCTGTGAGACCTTGGTGGCTCCTCACCCGCTTTGAGCTTAAGCCTCAAACAGGGACACTCACAATTCCCTTGAGGTTGCCATGAGGCTATAAAGAGAGCCATATCTAGGGGTCCTGCCATCCTAACGTAGCCACTCCCACCCCCGCCCCTCCTTCCGCCTGTGTCTAGAGGAAAGCGCTGCTGTCTGAGAGGGCCCGGCCCAATCTCTGGACGCTGCCCCGCCCTGCCCCGCCCTGCCCGGACCTCTCCCCTCCTCTTCAGCTGGGGTCACTGCTTGCTACACAAGAAGGGGACCAATTGACCATGGAAATACTCGAGGCTTCTCAAGCTTCTCTCTCCTGTCCTTCGACGACACACACCTGCCAAATGTATAATCAAATGATGATCACGAAAGTCACTGAGTGCTCGCTTTGTGTCAGGAACTGTTTACACAACTTCGTATCCGTTAAGCACTTACGGTGGCTGCGTGTTTCAACTCATTTAGCACATACAGTTATTTGTGCATTAAGTACTTCCACACAGTAACACCAAACTTTCATTAAGCACTGACTCTGTCCTTGGACCTACACCGAAGCTGAACAGATAGTGTCTCACTGAATCCCCACCCCAGCTTCATGAGGTAGGTGGTTTCTCCCAGGCATGGACAGGAAACTGTAGCTTTGAGATGCTAAGTCATCTGCCCAAATCCATTCCAACAGCAAGCCAGGGTCAAAGCCAGAATTCAAACCTAGGCCCACCTGACTCCAAAGCTGTGCAATTAACCCCTAAACTGAGCACCCATAAACTTAACTGCACAATTATGGAAGAAGGGCTCCTATCCAATTAATTAGTACAGAATGGGGATAAGTTATTAGCAGTCTTGCTGTGAGATGATTTATACACTGCTAGATCCTCTATATTAAGACATATTTTTTTTTCTTCAGACAGAGTCTTGCTCTGTTGCCCGGGCTAGAGTGCTGTGGCATCAGCCTAGCTCACAGCAACCTCAAACTCCTGGGTTCAGGCAATCCTTCTGCCTCAGCCTCCCAAGTAGCTGGGACTACAGGCATGTGCCACCAGGCCTGGCTAATTTTTTCTATATATTTTTAGTTGCCCAGCTAATTTCTTTCTATTTCTAGTAGAGACGGGCTCTCACTCTTGCTCAGGCTGGTCTTGAACTTCTGACCTTGAGCAATCCTCCCACCTCAGCCTCCCAGAGTGCTAGGATTATAGGCGTGAGCCACCACGCCCAGCCAAGACATATTTTTGAATTACTGATTTAACTCTATTTCTGCCTTTAAATCTCCATATCTTTTCACTGCTCTCTTCAATAAGGCATAAAATCTTACATTTTACAAAGTCAGTCTCTTTAATGGAGAACTGTTTCAAACATTGCTTTATGGCATTTTTTGTTTTGGGAGCAGAGAGAAACACATTTCAAAGACCCGTTTTTATGGGTGGATACTGCATTTGAACAGGATCATTATAAGGCATATATGTGCTGTTTTCAACTTAAGCCAGAAAAGTACATTTCTAAAAGTCCTTTTCATTGTGAAAGTTTTGACACATGACTCACGTAGGAAATGATTACCTAACAGATGAAACTGGTCCTTCAATCACAATTTGTAACAATGTACTCCAAGATTAGATCTTAGTTACTCTATTTTTTTCAGCAATTAAAAAAAGGAACAGAGAAATGAGAGATTATAAACATTAATAGCTGTATAAAAATAAATTTTAATTCAGAATTTCTCCTAAAGATGTCAACTCTTACTGTTAATGGGAATCTTGCTAATTTTTCAGATAAAGAACAGGAAGACACTTGTTCATAGCTGAGATCATATAACTTAGTTCTGAAGATGGAAAAAGAACTGAGTATTTTCCTCCCCATACTAATTCTGCTGGGGCCAAAGACTATGACAGAAATTTCCTCCTTGTTTTGTCCTGGTAACAGAGCATCCTGGTGCGGTGACACACCTAAACGTGTGAACAGGAAAAACATAGTGTACATATTATGGCTTATTCGTTTTCTAACTACCCATTCTGGAATTAGAAAACAGGAACTGATCATGGCTTCTGGAAAACTATTTTATCATCACACACACGAAGGGTTAGAAGGAAAAAAGAACAGTCTGCTCTTAAAGACTCGAGAACATCACCCCGTAGACATGCAGTCCTGTCTCTAGGTTAAGGCAGATTGTGCAAGAACTTGCACTGTGTACGATAACTGGGATTCTCTGTGCACATGTGAGTGTGGAAGGACAATGGGTGGGCTCGGGACTCACTGAGGAACTCTGCGACATCAAGGCAGGAACTGAAGATCCCCCTCCAATCCACAGAGCGACCCTTCAACAGTCCATGCAACCTACCCTCTGGTTGCTGTTTAAACTGTCCTATGCCATCCACCCACTTCTCGCAGGTCCTGGCAAAGTAGTCACACCCATACAGGGCTTCTAGAGGCTTTCTTGTCCTCTCACTCCATTTAGAAACATCTCGGATGCCTGAAAAACAGAAGCGCAGACAAGGATAGGTTTAGTCTCATACTAAGGTATTATGTTGAAATCTTCCGAGCATGAGCCACCTCTGACCCCTCGTGCTCACTGTTCTGGCTGCCTGGGACGCCTCCCTCCGCCCAGGCCCTTCCCTCCCTCTGCTTTGCTGGGCACCTCCCACTGCTTTGCAGTGTCTCTGTACCCTCAGCTGAGCGCCTGCCCCCGCCTAGGTCACATGCCCAGTGTAAGGGACTGTGCTTTGCCCCTGACTATACCCCAGGGCCTAGACCAGGGCCTCCCACAAAACAAGCCCACGATAAATGCTTACCAAGTGAATGAAATGAGACCTTCACTTAATGCTTTCTGTTAAGGGTATACAATAAAAGAAAATATTCCTCTAATTAGGGTCACTTGAGTAAGAGTGATATTATTTGCAAAAGAGGACATTTTTGCTAAGTTTCATTTTTATGTACATTGAAAAATGCACACGAATTATTCATTCTAATTTTGGCCACTGAAATATGGGTGTAAAACGCTAACTAGTAACTTCAAACTATATTATAGCTGATTCACTAGTAGGAAAGGAGTAATAGCTGAAAACAACCTTCAAAATGAATCAACAAATACAATTACTCAGCCCAATATTTTCCATCTTTCTTAAATACACTGATAATTTAAAAATTTGAATACTTTTGAGCATATTAAATGTTGCTTATTGAGAGCTTTTAATACAGTGCTTCTGCTAAACAGCACCCCTGGAAGACAATATGACACTAATGATATAAACTCCCATCGAACAATCATCTATACAGGGCTCCGACAGTGCTAGGAGCCCGCAGTACTCAGCGTGTACTCGGGGAATCGGAATAACTGAATGGAGGAAAAACTGCTGCTTCCAGCTACCCCTGCCTTTGCAGGGTGGATCCCAACACGAGAAGGTGCCTGCCTCTGACTGCCTTACACTGTCTGAGGTCAGCTGGAGTGAGCTGAACGCAGAGGCTGAGGACGGGCCGACTGCTCTGCACAATAGGGAAGGTATGAAGGGTGTGGAGAAGCAATTAAAAAATTAAGAGGTGGGGAGGAAATTTGGGAAGAAGAAAAAGAAAAATCTGGGTGGGAGAGGAGAAGGACAGAAAATCCAGCATGACAGTGTGAAGACAGTAAAAAAATTCCCTGTAGATGCTTCTCCTTTTGGCCGTATGACAGGCCGCCCCCTCTGAGAGGCCTTCTAGCAGGGGAACAACTAGATCTTTCTCAAAACATAATTTTCTTGCATTGTTGAAGCTGCAGTGATCAATGCAAACTAGGGCATGAGAGGGTCCGAGTGTGTTTGTATAGGAGAAAAAAGGCCTGAAAAGAGAGCCAAGGAAGACCCCAGCGGCAGGGCTGCTCTGGGTGGAGACGCAGCCGGGATGGCTGGCGAGGGCCGAGCCTGACATCCCTGGTTCCAGCCGAGCTGACACCGGCCCCAGCTCCGTACGCTCCTCTGGCTCCCAAGAGCAGCAAACGCAAACCCTCTCTGAAGGAAAGCATTCTCCATCTATGCTCGCTGTTTTGTTCGTTTGTTTCCAGATTTAAGAGTAAGCAAACATTAGCTCCTAAACAAAGATCAGAAAACAAACAGAATTTTTTTAAAGTTGATGAAGAAACTAGAAAACTGGGTAAGAAATCTTAATTGATGATGTAGAACAGGACGCAGAGAGACAGAAGAACAAGAGACACCGAAGACAGACAGCCGAGGCCCACCTGCTGGGACCGGAGGAGGGGAGAAAAGCGCAGTGGAGGAGGCGCGTTTTCAGAGGTGATAAAAGAATCCGAGAACAAACAGCAAATGTATTCCAAACAGGATGAACAAAATGAAACCCGCGCTTAGACGCAGTATAGGGAAACAGCCTGCAGCAAAGGCTGGGGGAAAATCTGAAAACGCAGGCAGACAGGTGAGGCTCAGCCCCCGAGGGCAGGAGGGCAGGACGGGAGACAGGAAGCCCAGTGGCTGGGAGGAAGAAGGCGGCAGAGTCACAGAGAAGTGACTGTCCCCCTGCGTGTTCACATCCAGCCAAACGGCCTCTCAAGAAAGAGGGCGAAATAAAGATACTTTTAGGTAAAAACTGAGGTGACTATTAACGGGCTGTCCTTAAAGAACTTCTAAAAATAACTTCAGGAAGAAGAGAGAAGCTTTTAGAAGGAACACCTGAGGTGAAAGGACAGGTGCGTAAAGACACTTGCAAACATGATGGTGAACCGACAAACAAACAAAACGCCAAGCTAATGAGAAAGTGAAACACTGTGGCATTTCCTTACATTAGCAGTGAACAGTTCTGTCCATAACGAAAGTGAAAAGACAGGCCACAGGCTGGGAAAAGATCTCTGTAACACAACTACCTTTCAAGGGGTTATTAATTAGATTATTTTTTTTAAAAACTACACATGAATAACGCTGTGATAATACTGGAACTGGCTAGTCTTGGGTTGGGTGGAGAGTCCTTGGGTGTTTATTTTGTTGTTTTTGGGGGTTTTGTTTTTGTTTTTGTTTTTTTGAGACAGGGTCTTGCTCTGTTGCCTGGGCTCGAGTGAGTGGTGTGATCCTGAAGCTCACTGCAACCTCAAACTCCTGGGCTCAAGCGATCCTCCTGCCTCGGCCTCCCAAAGTGCTGGGATTACAGGTGGGAGCCACCGCACCCGGCCTGTTTTGCTGTTACGTTTCATATTGTATACCTGTTGGCCATGTGGTATTATATGTATGCAATATTACCTAATAAAAATTTAAAAATCAATAAAGATATTAATAGATATAATATGGAAGAAGCCCAAATGGTGAATAAACACATAAAAAGATTTTCAATCTCATTAGTAATAGGAAAATGCAAATTAAGACCACAATAAGATAACATTTTACAGCCATCTGATTGGCTAGTCTGACAATTTCAAGTTTTTACTGAAGACATAGGTTAAGGAATCTTGTATCTTGCTGGTGGAAGTGTAAATTTATTGTTGGAAAACAATTTGTCACTTGTAATGTGGTATATCTGCCCACGACACTTGGCAATTTCACTTGTGGGCTTGGAGCCTAGAGACACGGTTGCTCCTGTGCCCCGGGAGGCAGGTACAAGAATGTTCGCAGCAACCATGGAAATGAACTGCCTGAACAGCACGGCTCTGTGAGCTGCAGGGGCGCTGGGGAAGGAGTGGCGGCGGCGGCTCCCTCAGGGATACGGTGCTTGAGCTAAGTGTGGGGAGCAGAAGCCAGCAAGGAAGGGAGCAGGAGGGCGTGTGCGCCTTCACAGCCGGCCGCCCACAGGCTGCGGGAAGCCGGAAGCGCGGTGTCACGTGGCTGGACTGGAGGCGAAACCGTGGGAGGCGGCCTGGAGAGGCGCAGTCCCGGGCCACTCGCTTGGTCCACAAAGCTTAGCGGCTTGACCTTTACCTGAGAAGCTGTGAGGCGTCCTTGAAGGCTTTTCAAGGAAGACGCCATGAGATTGCTGTCAGAGCAGGCTGGAGAGCAGGGAGGGCAAGCTGGGTCCACAAAAAGCAAAGAGCAGGAGTGGAGCGGAGCGGGCAGGGGGATGCTGTATGGAGGGCACCACGCGGCACGGACTGCAGAGCCAGGCCTGAGCCCGCCCTCCCAGCTGCACCCCTGCGGCAGAGTCCTCACTTCCCTGAGCCCAGGTTTCCTTATCTGCAAAGCAGGCTGAGCAGTAGCTGCCCTACAAGGATGGTGTATGGTTAAAGACTTGAGCTCGTGGCAGACCCTGGATAAATAGTAATTAAAAATGCTCTTTTGTGGGAGAAATAGTATATTCCAGTGGGTATCATTTACCAAGATAAAGAATTTAGCAGGAGGAACAGGTCTAGAGGGAAGATTACGGGTTCAATTTTAGACAGACTGAATTTAAGGTAGGGCAACCGGATAAGAAAATTGAATAAAAAGTTGAATAAGGCAACATAGTGAGAGGTGGTCTTTATAAAAAAAAAAGTTGACTATGTGGGATTTGGGAGTTAGGTGAAGCCAGGGGCGGAGTGCAGCTACTCGGGTTTTGAGAGCAGAGCACGGAGGACAGCGCCTGGAAGACCCCCCACGTCACGGCCCACAGGGGGAAGTGGGCCCGTGTCACAGCCAGAGAACAGCCGGAGAGAGAAGGGGTGAGTTGGGAGGACACGGTGGAGAGAACTTCAAGACAGAAAGCTTCAAAAAGAGAGTGTGATCAATACGCTCCTACTGCACATCATGAGCATATCCCCAAACACTGCAGAATGACCAGGGAACAAGGGCAGGAGCGTGTCTGGGGGTTTGGTGACACGTAGGCTCCGTCTCCACTGCTGGAAGGTCAGAGCCACCTTGACGCAAGTTAGGAGGGACTGGGAACGGGAAAGTGGAAACAAGGGCCCAGAAGGAAGCAGAGATAAGTCAGGCAGTAGAGAGGGGCGTGAGGTGGAGAGGGAGTTCCGTTCGCAGAGGAAGGAAAGGCAGGGCCGTTGCCCATAGTGCGTCCCCTCCGCAGTGACTGCGGCGGGAGTAGGAAGATGACAGCGCCCAGCACCGCGGCCCACGATGCAGACACGTGCACAGCGTCGCAGGGCCCAGAACGGTGAGCGCCATCGGGTCTTGGCACTCTGGGATGCTGTCCCAGACGAGGCGCCCCAGGAGCCGGGTCAGGGGCGAAGATGCCTCGCTGGGGAGGGGCCGCGCAGGCCAGTGCTCGCGGGAGGTCAGCAGAAACAAAGGCAAAGAGGCGTGAAGGGGGGAGCTGGTTTCCAGAACGGCGACTTACCCCTGTGGGAGACGCCCCAGAGGATGAGGGAGAGGGAGACGAGCCAGACACGCTGCCTGGACTTAAGTTACTGAAGGGTTTTCAGTACTACAGCAGAATCCAGGGATCAGATTTTTGCCTTGGAAACGAAACTCTCCTGTGGAGGACAAACCCACCCTGAGAGGCCAAGGGCCTGACCCAGGAAAGTGACGGGAAGGACAGAGGTGGGGGTGACTTGAGAGGCAGCACGAAGGTGGTGCCCACAGCATGCCGCCAGAGTGAAAGGCAGAGGGAGAGGAGGACCGGGCCTGAGGGCTGACTCTGGCTTAGACGGGGCATCACCGAGACAGTGACGGTGGGGGTGGGAAGGGCCATGAAATAATGAGTTCAGGTTTAGAACAAGGAAGACCACATGCTGGGGCATAAAACAAACCTTAATACATTCAAAGGAATTAAAATCATACAATGTGTGTTTTCTGAACCAATGGGATTAAACTAGATGCCAATAACAGAAAGGTTTCTTGGAAACCTAAAATAATTGGAAATTAAATGATACACTTCTAAATAACCATGGGTGAAAGAGGAAATCTGAAGACATATATTAGAAAATATTTTTAAATGAATAAAAATACAACATATCAAAATTTGTAGAATGCTTAGATGTAGCAGTGCTTAGAGGGAAATCTATAGCATTAAATGCTTATATTAGGAAGGAGAGAGGTCTCAAATCAATAAGCTAAGCTTCTACTTTGAGACTGGGGATAGGGGGAAGGAAGCAAATTAAAACTCTAAGCAAGGCCGGGCGCGGTGGCTCACATCTGTAATCCTAGCACTCTGGGAGGCCGAGGCAGGTGGATCGCTCAAGGTCAGGAGTTCGAGACCAGCTCTGAGCAAGAGCGAGACCCCGTCTCTACTAAAAATAGAAAGAAATTATTTGGACAACTAAAAATCTATATAGAAAAAATTAGCCGGGCATGGTGGTACGTGTCTGTAGTCCCAGCTGCTCGGGAGGCTGAAGCAGGAGGATTGCTTGAGCCCAGGAGTTTGAGGTTGCTGTGAGCTAGGCTGACGCCAGGGCACTCTACTCCGGGCAACCGCGTGAGACTCTGTCTCAAAAAAAAAAAAAAAAACTCAAAGCAAGGAAGACAATAATAAAGAGAAGAAATAATAACCAAAACATCATGGTACTGGCATAAAAACAGACACATAGACCAATGGAACAGAATCGAGAACCCAGAAATAAATCCACACATCTGTGGTGAACTTACATTCAACAAAGGTGCCAAGAACACACAGTGGGGAAAGGACAGTCTCTTCAATAAGTGGTGCTGGGAAAACTGGACATCCATATGCAGAAGAATGAAACTAGACCCTTATTTCTCTCCATATACAAAAATCAAATAAAAATAGATTAATGACTTAAATCTAAGACCTGAAACTCTGAAACTACTAAAAGAAATCACTGGGGAAATGCTTCAAGATACCGGTCAGGGCAAGCACTTCTTGGGTATTACGCCCAAAGCACAGGCAGCCAAAGCAAAAATGGACGAATGGGATCACATCAAGCTAGGCCCTGGGCAGCAATGCTGGGAGCACAGGGGACACCCAGGCTTGGTCTCCGTGACTCCCAGAACTAGCCTCCTTGATTAGTGCCCAGGCTTTACAAAGGCAGGTGGTAGGCTGGATTTAGTTTTTCAGTGCATCTAAAAACCGCAAAGAAAAGCCTGAAGGACAACCTCAAAAAATTTGACTAGCACAGAAATTCTTCAATCAAAATATAAGGTTTCGTATTTGAATTCCATGCTCCCTTTCATACTCACATTATTTTAAATGAAATTATTAATAACACCGCACATCACCTCTCCCTTTCTTAAAGTTCACTAGCAGCAGTAGTAAATGGAAATGCTGCTTTTACTTAGCCTTTTCTTGAGTTATGAAAGTTTCACTCCTGGAAATAGAAAGCTTTAAAACTCAGACTGCTTCAACCGCCTTACTTTTCTCAGAACTCATTATTCTTCCTACCTTGCAGTTGAGAGCTGGAAGCAGATACGACTTGTCAACATATCTCAAAACGAGAGATGAGAAGGGGAAAGACAGAGAATCATCCACTGTCACGCCATCTCCGGCCGGCAGAACCTACCCTCATAAATCACGCTGTCCTCGGCAGTGACGTAGGCGTTGGCGCCCCAGATCACCATCTTGTGGATGTAAGCGGGATATTTTGCGGCAGCAATGAGCGCGGTTATGCCGCCATCACTCCACCCCAGCAGAGAGACCTTCTTAAACTTCAGCGTCTGTGACAAATACAGAAGATGCACAGCGCAGGTTACTGCTCCTCTGCTGAAAGAACCCAAGAGCCACGAGTGTTCAGAATCAATACAGGTGTGGGGTCAGACTATCAATTAGTAATAAAAGAAAAATCCTAGCGTACACCATCGGATGACATAATGTTTTTTCTCAACTAGTTTTGGTGTAAATAATTGTCACAAAAACCTAAGTATATAGGATGGGTCTGAATTATGAGGGAACTACATCTTCTAGTTGGATAAATCTCAAGGAACTAGAGTCATCAAAGACCAGTTATACTTAGATATGACAAATACTCTGTGTGTGTGTGTGTGTGTGTGTGTGTGTGCACGAGCGTGTACATGCCTGAGCAAGGACTTTGCGACAGTTCTGCAGAGCAGAGAGGGGACCTTGAGATCTGCCGGAGGAAGTGAAGTGTGGCATCTGGTGAAGCCGCCGACTGCACCTGTGGGTAGAATTGCTAGAACTGGGCTGTCAGAGAAAGGCGTGGTGTCTGGGTGAATCAAACAGGGTCTGAAAATGTGTTTGGCAAGGAAACAAAGATTGCATGTGAGAGGCTGCCTAGGAGTACGAATAGAATGGCTGGGAAAATTTAAGGTAAAGAATGAACAAATATTAGTCGGTGGTATTTGCTGCCAGGACTATAAATTGGTATAACCACTATGGATAATAATTTGGCATTATCTTATAAAACAAACATTTGCATCTTCTTCACCCAGCGAGTTGCTTCCTAAATTCGTCTGACACTCTCCCACAAGTGTGCTAGGCGCTCGGTCCAGGATGTCCACAACAACATTATGTAAAATGGCAAAAAAATGAAAACTACAATGGCCATGAACAACAGAATGTTCACTGCACTGCTATTTATAATCACAAAAAAAGGCAACTTAAAAATTAAATTAGTTATCTACCATCAGAAGATGGGTGAAGTAAAACACAGTACATCCACCTGATGGACTAAGACTGATGTAAATGCGTAGTTAGTGACATGCAAGTAGCTCCTCGACAAATTGTTCAGTGAAAATGGTAAGTGGAAAAACATCGGGTGTCAT
Source organism: Propithecus coquereli (assembly GCF_000956105.1). Classification (NCBI taxonomy): domain Eukaryota; kingdom Metazoa; phylum Chordata; class Mammalia; order Primates; family Indriidae; genus Propithecus; species Propithecus coquereli. Next base: position 189,867 of record NW_012149219.1, read on the forward strand.
GTGATAACAATCCTGGCCAGGAAGGCCAGGTAATGGTGTCTTTAGACAGCTGGATTGTGGGCTATTTCTACTTTCTTCTTTACATCTATTTGAAGTCTATAGGAACCCCATGGTATTGCCTTTGTAGAAAGAAAGAACAATAAAACAAAATAAATGCAGACGGGCCCACCCTCCCTCCCTGCCCTGGGCGCCTCCCTAAGAGACCCACCTTCATCAAATCTACAGCATCTTTTGCATCCCTTTCAAAAAAGTCCACTGGGAAATCTCGATCTGGGGGTCTGGAGCGTCCATATCCTCGGGGATCCCAGGCGACCACTGTGAAGAGCTTCTTACTTAGGCTCTGGAGCTGGGGTCCGAAATCAGTCTCTCCACTTCCTGAAAACAGCCACTCCGTTACGCCCAGGCAAAGGCTTCCCTTGCATCAAACACATCACAGTGAAGACAGCGGCACTAACAATCTTAAAGCAAAGTGGCCAGTCTCTACTCCGAGTCAGCCGCCAGAGCGCGACCAGCAAAGTACGCTTCCAGTGACCGAGGCCGCACTCTCGGCCCACGGCCTTTCCCGCAGGAGTTCGGATCTGCTGCGACCTCCCCCTGGTGGCTATTTTGAGAAGGACCGAGGGCTTGATTCTTTGGTCCTCTATTTTTCAGTACTTTCAATACCTCTTTCCTTAATCTTCCTTTTTTAAAAAAAGAATTAATGAAACTGTATAGAAATAAAATTACACATATGATATGCTTCTGGGTTATCTTTTCTTTTTTTTAATGACTTACAAATGAAAGGTATCTCTATATTATCTGTAAACAAATTTAGGAGATTTGGTCTACATTATTCAAAGCAGAATTCTAAAATTCCAGATTTTTTTATTAAGCTAATGTGAATAGCCCTAAATATTTTATTTTGTAGTTACAATTAAAAAATAGAAAACTAAACTAAAACACTGAAATGGGGGGAGGGCATGGAGGGGAGAAATCAAATTATAAAAGTTTGCTTCATGAAAACAGTTCAAAACAGCCTATGTTAACAAGTAGACCTATATTCCTGGGCCTGTGGCGGACTTCACCGGCAGTCCCTAACCCCGCCACGTGGCCACTCTAGGTGTGGTGTGCCCACACCCACTGCACACAGCATGGAGGACCGCTCTGAAAGAGCCCAGCCCGGGGGAAAGTCAGCGTTTTATCTGTGAAGCCCACTGATTTCTGAGGACTCATAGCTCAGGCCACCAAGGAATACTCAACACTTTGCCTGATAAACTAGCTGTACTAGAAAAATGTCTTTCAAGACGGTGCAGGATCATTTAACATTATCAAGGCCCATTATTCTTCCTGGCAAGATAAAGCCTTTTCAAGATGAGGTAAATCATTCAGAAAACCCAAGTCAAAAACCAATCAACGGATGTCTAGCCTGTATCTCCTGCTGTGAACCAGGGGGCCTCTCTCGTGATCCCTGACCTGGGGTGACTTCTGCTGGGAAACTGCTCTGAAGGAGGGGCAGAAGGTGAGAAGACAGGAGGGGACCCTCTAAAAGATCAATTTCATAAATAAAATTCATAAATCTGCTTTGTGGCACACGTGCATACAGTTGAAGAATACTAAACCCTTAAACAATGTTTAAGGAACAGATACGCATAGGCACCGCTTTGCGACACCTAAGAAGCCTGTGGGAGGGGGTCTGCATGCTGAGGACGGGATAGGAGACAGAATCTCACTGTTCCATCTTTTAATTTTGGAATCATGCTAATGTTTTACATAACCGACAATTAAATTAGTAAAAGCTTTTATATCTGGATAATAACTGCAATACTAAAATAATGGAAAGCTAAGCTGGGAAATTATTCGTTGTCTTTATAGCTAACTTTAGCTTTCCATCGGTCATTGCAGTGAGTGTCCTCTCTCATTACGATAGCTTAAGGAAAACAAAGATGCTAACACTATCTAGACTCAGAGGCCTCGCTGGCTACAATAGTACCACAACCGGCTGAGGCTCAGTCAAGTGGAACCATCACTGAAATGACTTTAGCACTTTACTTTTAGAAAAAAGAAGCAAATCACAAGGCAATAAGTGCAGTCAGCCCTCCCCATCCATGGTTTCCACATCTGTGGATTCAAACAGTTGTGGATCAAAAAAATGTTTTTAAAAATATGGATGGTTGGGTCTGTACTGAACATGTAGTTTTTTCCTTGTTATTATTCCCTAAACAATATAGTATAACAACTATTGACACAGCATTTACATTGTATTAGGTATTATCCATAAACTAGAGATATTTAAAGTATACAGGAGGATGCGCATAGGTTATCCAAATACTTTGTCATTTTATAGCAGGAACTTAAGCATTTGTGGATTTTTGGATTTGTGCAGGGTCCTAGAACCAATCAATCCTCCACAAACACCGAGGGATGACTAATATATGGAAATTATTTAACTAAACCAAAAATAAAGCAACAATATAGCCCCCTTAAAACCAAACTTGGAATGTCCTGAGATCGCTGGAAATATTCCCCCTGAACTTTCTACATCTGAACAACTGTTCTGAAAATGAGATTGAGACCCAGTGGGCTTCATTATGCCCCACACATTAAGAGAGGGTAATCTGCTAATCTAATTTTGATTTTCAAAAAGACTGTATGTTTTTTTCTTAACTCTTACATTAATTGAACATATTATCAACCACAACAAGGGTGATCAATCCAAACTGGTTTTAACACCTGGAAAATTCCTAGATGCCAGGCAAACTAGGATGGCCAGTCACCCACTCACCTTCTTCCTTTGTCTAGCCTTCTTCCCACACCCCTTTCCTTACCTCTGGCACCCTCCAAATTGGAGGCAGCTGTGGATTCACAGCATGGGAAAAACCGGGCACTTAAAGGAATAAAAAATACATGTAGGCCGGGAGCGGTGGCTCACGCTTATAATCCTAGCACTCTGGGAGGCCGAGGCGGGAGGATTGCTCAAGGTCAGGAGTTTAAGACCAGCCTGAGCAAGAGTGAGACCCTGTCTCTACTAAAAATAGAAAGAAATTAGCCGTACAACTAAAAATATATAGAAACAATTAGCCGGGCATAGTGGTGCATGCCTGTAGTCCCAGCTACTGGGGAGGCTGAGGCAGGAGGATCGCTTGAGCCCAGGAGTTTGAGGTTGCTGTGAGCTAGGCTGATGCCACGGCACTCTAGCCCGGGCAACACAGTAAGACTCTGTCTCAAAAAAAAAAAAAAAAAAAAATACACGTAGCAGAAAGTTATCTACTTTTCTAAATCATTTACATTTGATTGTGGCAAATACTGCTTCAAACATTTTAGCAAAGCACTAAAATTAATAATCAATATTTGGCACCTAGTATTTTGAATGCATCATAGATGATACAGCACGTAAAAGCTATTAAAAAATGTCCAGACCCAACATTCCAGGAAGTAGCAGGACTGCGTGCTCTCCCTCTCCCGTCTGCTGGTAATGCAGGTGAACGCCATTCACGGCCACTTTGGCAGAGGTGACTGAGGTGCTAGAAGAAAAAACACCCATCCCCACAGAGGGGAGGAAGGGACAGGGAGAGATTTGTCAAAGGATACAAAAGTAAGCTAGACAGAAGCAGTAAGTTCTAGTGTTCTATAGCACTGTAGGATGACTATAGTTAACAATCTTATATAGCTTCAAATAGCTAGAGGAAGGATATTGAATATTCCCAACACAAAGAAATGATAAATGTTTGAGATGATGGATATGCCAATTACACTGATCTGATCACTACGTGTTACATGTATCAAAACATCACTATGTACCCTATGAATATGCACAATTATGTCGATTAAAAAATAAAAATGTTTTCTAAAAACCCTACCCCAAAAGAAAAATTGTTTAGCAGCACAAATTTAAGGTAGCAAAACTGTTCTTTTACGTGCATGAGTCAGCTCCAGCACCCTCTCCGGAGTCTTGGATTGCCTCAGTTTCCCAATTCTGAACAGTGACATGAGTCTATCTTCCTTACTAGGCTGCAGATCCGAACCGTGCCTTCATGCTTGAATATGCCACAGCCCCCAGCCCGGGGCTTACCCTACAAAAGCACTGAGAGCCCTGCTGGAAGCAATGGCACACAGGCCTGTGGCATGTGCCAGGGAGCTGGAAGCGGAGGGGGCCCAAGTGCAGCTGCTGTGGGGGCTCCTCACAGTGAGGGGCGAGGGCGGGCAGCAGAGGCAGGAGCTCGAGCCACCTGCCGGCACGTCAGCAGGCCTAGCGGGGGTGCAGACTTGCAGCAGCCCTGACAGCGTTCTAAAGGATGTGGCTGACCCCAGGCGTCCGGAAGGAAGGCCTGGATCTCAGGCAGTGCTTGAGGTGTAAGGCTTCTTATGTGGTCCGGCCAGCTGCAAGAGGGCTATAGTCAGGAACGCCCCTCTGCACTGAGATGGCCATACCCGTTTTTTAAGATGTTGAAATATTTCTGTGTTGACTGTTAAATAGCCACGTCCATAAGCCCCCATCTCAAAAGCCCTCCCTCCTACCAATGGCCTCGGGGCAGGGCTAATGGCAGCATGTGTCCTGCCAGAATGACACGTGTGTTCCGATTAACCTTTCCTCAGCTGCTCTTCGGCAGCTCCAGAAGAGGCGTCCAGGGGTGTACACGATAGAGCACACGCAAGGGCCCTGCACCAGGCCCCAGCAGCCTCTGCTACTTTACCAGATGGCTGAGTGACGCACGGAAGGGACGTAGCAGCACACAAGGACAGGCGTTAGGAGGAGATGCTCCTCTTCTCCTAGTGAATTGTTGATAAACTTAAATCAACCATTGCCTCCTTTTTCTTTTACATACTCCCTTCCCTACCCCTCCCCTTAGTCAGAATGATTCCTGAAATGCAGCACTTTTGAACGAGCAAAGTCCTATTTCCTCTTTTGGTTTCATCTCATCAGCCAACTTCAAGTAAGAAAGAAACAACCGCAGAAACAAATGAGTTGAATACAGGTACATCTAATCTTAACACACAATTTTTGGAAAAATACAAGGCAGAATGAGGTGGTAATAAGGCCTGACATAACTGCAAGCTCATTATCCACAGAAACACTAATTAGAGGAGCAATTACAAAGCCACAGAGCAATGGCAATAGTGGCACCACCAATTTGCTTGTTATTAACATCCTATTGCTCAGAGGAATTCATCTCTGTGGTTAAGATGGCTTCAGATAGCTGAGGATCAAGACAGAGGCAAATAAACGCACTCTATTGAGAAGACTCATTTCAGCAAACGTTTGCATATTGGTGCATCTGCTTTGTTCGGTCTAGTAGGAGAGAAGATAAAGACAGAGGATTTGCTCTGCAGACCTCAGGGAGGCTGTTATGACTGAAGAAACGAAGAACTTGAGGTACCTGGATGGAATGAAAGTTCTTAGCAGTATTTTTTCCTGTGTTTACTAAATAAAATGAGGCAACTCCCTAAACAGAGATGACCAGCACTTACCCGGCTCGGCTCGTGTTAGTAATAATGTGCATGATACTATCCTTTTTCTGTGTTACTCCTTGGGGCTCCCTTCCCTGAAGTGCTGAGGAGGTGCTTGTAAAAGTCTTCTGCACCGTGAGGCTATCAGGTATAACAAGAAGCCCCTCTCCCTCATTCTCACCATCCAAAGCTGGTCCGTTTCTGGGACCGGGTGTTGCTGCCTCACACTCTCTAAGCCAGCACCAGGGCACCAGCTCACATAGGATTCTTTGCTTCAGCTCCCATGATCATTCCGAAGTCTCTTCTGCAAAAACCCTCTAACTTCCCTCTGCACTTTGCTGTATCTATGTTTTGATTTCCCATTCCAAACTGTATTTTTTTTCCTAATTACTGCCATCCCATATTCTTTTGGTTGCCTAAAATAATACAGAAACAAAACCAGGTAGTTTAGAGTCCAGCATAATGGGAACTCAATGTTGGGGAAGTATTTACAAAGGCAGAAGACTTGGAAGATGGCTTTAGACGGCGGACAGAGAGATCATATCAGGGCTGGGTAGAGATATCTGAGAAGAGAGAAAAAGTAGCATTTGAGATGAACTGGCAAAGATGGGTAAAACTCTGAAAAAAGAATATGGTGGGGAGGGCATTTCTTGAAGAAGAAATAGCATGGTCACCGGCCCAGGAGCAACAGCCGTGTGGGCGGACAAGCCAGTGTCCACCCTAGCAGGAGTGTGCAGGCAGAGCGTGAGCCAAGGCTGGGGCCTATTTGTGAAGGGCTTGCAGCCAGGCTGAGGGGAAAGAGAATGTCCTGGGTGCTCCGTCATCAACGTCCTACATGTCCATCATCCATCACCAGAGTACCTGCCATTATCACGTAGGCCCACGCCCTGGGGTTAATGGAGTCTGCCAAAAGGATTGTTTATGAACAAAAGCAAATGAATTTCCAACATAAGACAAAGGGGCCAGGTGTGGTGGCTCATGCCTGTAATCCCAGTACTTTGGGAGGTCAAGGTGGGAGGACTGCTTGAGCCTATTAGTCTGAGATCAGCCTGGGCAACATAGCAAGACCCCATCTCTAAAAAAATTTTTAAAAATCAGCCGGGGATCGTGGCACGCACCTGTAGTCCCAGCTACTCGGGAGGCTGAGGCAGGAGGATTGCTTGAGTCTAGCAATATGAGGTTGCAGTAAGCTAGGATGACACCACTGTACTCTAAGCCAGGGTGACAGAGCGAGACACTGTCTCAAACCAAAAATATCTGGGGTGGGAGCCAGGTATCTACATTTTTTAAATTACCCAGATTCTAATAGGCAACCAAGGTTGAGAATGACTGAGTTAATTTCTTGGAGGAAAAAAAATCCCGTCTCCCTTTTAAAGCATGCCTTCCTACCTTGTGTTTATCCTAGACTCCCTCTTTCTGAAAGGCTGAGCAGGCAATTTTGCGAAAGGAAAGGATCACCTTACAACAGTAGTGAGGGGGCTGAGCTGCTCCCCTCAGAGAGGCAGAGTATACTGTTGGGAGGGGCAAGGATATAACACTGTTGCGAATAGTTAAACTGAAGCTAACCTTTGCGACTATGTGTCATGCGCCCTAAGAACTTTACCTAGCCCCCTCATTTTTGCTCTGAGGTGCACATTATACTTAACCTAATTTTACCACTGAAGAGCCTGAGGATCAGGTAATTTGCCCCAGTCCCACTGCTAGTAACCTGCAAAGCCAAGATGGGCATCTGAGTGCCTGACCCCAGGGCCTCAGCTCTTTGGCGCTTTGCTTAGAGATAAAAAATGGGGCTACTTAATAAGACACACCCTCATTTTGGAAGTCCTCATTCAGTAGTATATATTCAGCTATTCTTTTGTTTCTTTTTCCAAAGTAGTCATTAGCCACAATAAAGTATTAACTAACCCCGGGGCTTGAAATTTATATGAATTTTTATGAGTTTTACATCTTTTATATATTGTATTATTTAGATATTCCAATTGTACCTACTAATTACTTGGTATTTATTATGTCTCAGGCCTTTTACATTTGCTGTTTCAAATCCTCACAAAAACTCTGCAAGGCAGCAGGCTCAGAGAGGTTGAGTAACGTGTATACATTTGCCCAGCTAAGAAGTGGCAACATGGCCATTAGAACTCCAAAGACCATGACTCCTCTCTAACCTCATGGCAGAACAGAGTCCTCAGTAGGGCTCAGGCACTGCCAGATAGAGCGTGGTGGCAGGCATCAGTGGAAGGATGGTCTCTGATCCTCTGGCAGGGTATACCAAGGTTGAACCTGGAAAATATTTTTCTTCAGGTAGACTGTTAGGTTCCGTAAGTTATTGATATTATAACTATATATAACATACAATTTCAGGTAGAAAAGGCTTTTTTGACCTGACCCAGAAATAAACCACCTTCCAGATCATGTAAGAAAGGGTCAAAGTTCCAAACAACAAACTTAAACAAACACATTTTTGGAACACAACTCAATTGTAGGTTGGGTACTGGCTGTTTTGAAGCGAAGTATTTATTTACCTACTTATGTTGGGCTGCGGCCTTGATTCAGGATGAACCAATCCCATGCTTGTTTTCCCAGATCACATGTCATATCAATTTGCAGCCACATTTATAAAATGGCAGTACAAAATCCAGAGAAACCTGTTTTTCAGACCCGTTTTAGGAAGAATGATCTGTAGTGCAGCTAGGTAGTTGGGGCTTTCCTGCAATCATTAAATAAACTATCAGAACTATGACATTGGTACAATCCCTGTAACCTGATTTCAATCCCTTTCTGCAGACAGGAAACTGGATAAAATGCCCATTTTTCACTATTGATGTATCTAGCTGTGGCCATTGACATGTTTTTCCATCTATCAAAATAGTCCTGAAAATCTTCTAATAATTCCAAAATAATAATGAAAGAACCTAAATGAAATATGAAACTCAAGAGCTAGTCAATCACATAAAAATTTAAAAGCTGTTCGGATCTGCCTTCCTATCTGCTTCCAGATTAAGTTCTCAATCTAGACGTTTCCACAGTCGATCAAGTAAAGTTCTAAATGCCAGGTACCTACCTAGCATTTGACTTTTTTCCTAGTCACTAATGGAATGGACTCATCAACAGTTAATCGCATGCATGCATTGTGTACATCTGTGTGTGTATATGTGTGTGCACGTGTGTCTGTAGAAACTAAAGTAAAGCAAGCTTCATGCTGCTTTATCCACATTTCTACCCAGAATCTCTAGAAACCAACAGTACCCACTATCAAGGCAGCAGGTCAGAGACTAATCCAGTTTTTTGTCGTTATTGTTTTATCTGAAATGGAGGGAACGGAGGGAGGACAAAAGAGTAAAAAGCAGCTTCCCGAGTACCTCCACACACCTACCTCAGATCCTCCAGGATCTGAGAGTGAGGCCCGGGATTCTGCTTTTCATAGATTCGCAAGATGGCTCTCTTGCATATTAAAGTTCGAGATCAGCAAACAAGAGAAAAGTCAGGGAACTCGGGACTCGGGACTGAAGCCTTAACAGTGCTAGGAGAGCTGAAGGGCGGACCCGGCGGCCAGCTGCGCCTCGGCCCTCCCCGCGCCGACAGCCCACCTGCGGCCGGCGCGCGCCCCTCCCGCCGCCCCCCGAGCGCGCCGACGCAGGAGCCTCCCGATGGGGCAGGTGCCGTTACCCGAACGCCGCCGCGGGCCCCGCGCGGGGGACGTGGATCCCGGCCTTCAGCGCCGAGAGGGACCGCCGCAGCACGCCCCGGCTGCCCAGCGCGGCAGCCATGTCCGAGCTCCCGCCGAAGGGGGCGCCCGCGCCGGTGCCTGCCGCAGACCTCGGCCCGCCCCGCCTCGACGCCCCGCCCACAGCCGGTCATGCCTCGACGCCCCGCCCTCAGCCTGTCCCATCTCGACGCCCTGCCCACAGTCGGGTGTGCCTCCACGCCCCTCCCACAGCCGGTCATGCCTCCACGCCCCGCCCACAGCCGGTCATGCCTCCACGCCCCGCCCTCAGCCTGTCCCATCTCGACGCCCTGCCCACAGTCGGGTGTGCCTTGAGGCCCCGCCTCGACGACCTGCCCACAACCGACCCCGCCTCCACGCCCCGCCTACAACCGGTCATGCCTCGACGCCCCGCCCTCAGCCGGTCCCATTTCGACGCCCTGCCCACAGCCGGCCCCGCCTCGACGCCACGCCACGCCCCGCCCTGGCCCGTCCGCCGCGAAGCCCCCTCTTTCGGCCCGCCCCCACCGAAGCCCCGCCCCGCCCGCTTCTTGCCTAGAACGTACAGAAACCCGGCTGGGGTTTCGCCAGTCCTGAAATGGGTTGGCGCTCTCCCCGGCTGCCCGCATTCCTCCCTGCGTCAGCCTTGGCTCCGCGGTGGTGGTCCCAGCGGGCGCCGGCCGCCCGGCCCGTCGCTGCGGCGACCGAGGCCATTCCAGGGGGCGAGGCCGCCCTCCATCCTTCCCTCTCTGATGGGCGTCCAGCCGGGGGCTCCGGAGGAGCGGGTGGAGACTCGGCGCTATGCCTGGCTGCTAAGGGTGGGGTGAGGTGCACTCGCTTTTAGGGATGATGGGATCTATATATCTTTTTCTTTACACCACTTCATACCCGTTAGGATGGCTACTAGCAAAAATCTCAGAAATGAGTGTTGGCGAAGATGTGCAGAGATTGGGACCGTTGTGCGGTGCTGGTGGGAATGCATGATGGTGCAACCACTGTGGTAGACAGTATTGCGGTTCCTCGAAAAATTAAACATAGAATCACCGCATGATCCAGCAATTCCACTTCTGGGTGTACACCCGTAAGAATTGAAAGCAGGGTCTTGAAGAACATTTGTACACCCATGTTCATAGCAGCATATTTCACAACAGCCGAAAGGGTGGAAGTGACCCAAGTGTCCAACAACAAATGAATGGATAACCAAACTGTGATCTGTCTGTACAATGGGATATTATTAAGCCTTAAAAAGGGAGGAAATTCTGACACATGCTACAACGTGGATGAACTTGGAGGACATTATGCTAAATGAAGTAGACCCAAAAAGACAAATACTGTGTGATTCCACTCGTCTGAGGTACCTAGCGTGGCCAGATCATAGAGACAGACAGCAGGAGGGCGGTTGCCGGGCGCGGAGGGGCCGAAAGGGGAGGTAGTGTTTAATGGGGACGGACTTTCAGTCTGGGAACGTGAGCAAGTTCTGGAGACGGATGGTGGTGCTGGCTGCACAACGCTGTGAATGTATTTCATGCCGCTGAACTGTGCACTTAAAAATGGTTTGTAGTATTTATGTATTTGATCACAATGTTTTTTGACCATAAAATTCAAGCTTTATAAAGGTTATAGACATTATATACAATTGAATGGTCAGTGGTGGAAAAACGACTATCCCATTTTGGGCTACCTGAAGTGGAAATAACTAGCGGATTCATGGTTACTGTTGTAGCCTTGGCTTGGATTACTGGAGACAACAACTTCTTTGCAGATTGCTTTATTTTTCCTCCGAGACCCTTCTTGTATCATAGTCCTGTGCTTTCAAGTGCTGTAGCTGTGGAAAGTTCTATTACCTGCAGGGTCCTCACTGGCCCATTGGAGCTTCTTGAGTAGTAAAGGCAGTTTGGGCCTAATACAGAATATGAAAAAAGTTTATATTCTACTTTCAACATAAATCTATTATTACAGTAATTCCCACACAGAAGGAAAGTTAAATATATAATGTTTGAATTGTCTTTAATATCATTTGACTTTCAGAAATCTTTAGTGAGGTCAATATTTCCTTTTTTCTGAAATGTTGAGATTTCTTGTCAGAGATGATGAGGGTTAAATACAGTTGTCTGTACAACTTCAACACGTTACCCTATTGCTAAGCAAAAATAGTAGCACCGAGTTTTTAGGTTATTGGTGTCATGGTTTAAGTACACACATGAGAACTAGTTTTTTATGCATAACACAATTGTACAGTTTAAAAAATAACTGCCGTTTTTGTGCCACATACCTTAAGATGCATCATCTTATTTTAATCGTCACATCAACTTTATGTGCTATTGCCCCCTCATTTACAGATGAGGAAACTGAGGCTAGGAGAGGTTAGGAAGCAAGCCCTACGTTACACAGCTGAAGAGTGGCAAGGGGGAATTTCAACCTGTTTAATTTCAAAACTCAACACTTGGATTATCACAGACTGTAGAACCCACTGTAGTAGCATTAGCTCTTCTATGATTTCTTTGTAATCAGCTGCTTCTAAAATCTTAAATATTTACACTCCTATTTACACTATTATTAGAAAAACCTTTTCTTTATAACACCTGTTAAAATGTACACCAAAATACTATCTAAAACATTTTGTGAAGAAGAGCTCCTTTTCTTATTCCTGAAGCTCTAAATTCACATGATAAACCCAAAGTGAAGATTATGACTACAGTGACAAGTGGCAAACCTGCCCATCAAGACGGTGGGGGCTGGAAGTGGGTCTTATTAACCACTAACAACCCCAGGGTGTGAATGAATATCTTTCTTGGAACCAAGTTTGGATTGTCTTCTTTCTCATTTTCTATTCGGTGTCCTTTTGCTGACCTGGTTTCTGCCCACGAACAGCAGGGTGCTAAACCCACAGAGGCACACTTGGCTCTTTTCTGCGTGGTGTTGAGAGACAGGAGGTGAAGGCAAGGCCTCGGAGCCATGTGGGAAGGACAGCAGTGCTGCAGGCCTCTCATATGGGGGCAGAAATGATCTGGGAGCTTCTATTCTTTTACCATCAGCTTCCTCTCGGGCCAGCAGGAGGGAGAAGGGGGAGTGTGCACAGGAGATGCCAACCTCAGTGGCAGAGGCACGGTGGAGAATCCCAGACTGTTCCAGTCATACAAACACACACATCACCTCAATGGCCTGTAGTTGAGATATTAAATTTTATTTAAAAAAGTTCATTTAAAAAACTGTATTTTTGTCTAATATTGATCATTCAATCTCTTTGCAATTTTAGAAGCTTTAGAACACTGTTAGGATGGTGGAACAAGGGATACATTTAGAAAAGAAATCACCCAGGCCCCTCTGATGAAAGCTGGACCCTGTCCAACCTCCAATCTCCCTCTCGGCCTGGTGTGTGGCAGCTTGGTAGTGAGCCGGATGTGTGGACAGAATGGAGGAGCGTCACTGTACAGCGGTGGTCTTCTCAACCAGGGCAATTCTGCCTTTCCAAGGAACATTTGGCAGTGTCTAGAGACGTTTTTGTCACAACTAGGAGAGGGAGGAAGAGGAGAACAGTACTATTGACATCAAGGAGGTAGAGGCCAGGGATGCTTCCAACATCCTACGAGGCACACGACAGCTCCTACGACAAAGAACTACCCAGCCAAGACGCCAGCGGTGCCGAGGTTGAGAAGCGCTCCTGTGCAGCCCCACTTCAGGGCTGCAAAGGTGTGTGTCTGCTGGAGTTGAGGATTCAGAATCAGAACCAACAATAGCAAGACACCGGAATCCATTCTGACCATCACTGTACCGTTCTTGCCCTCCCTCTTGGGAGAGCCAAGCACATGGCATTTCCTTTCCGTTTAGCAAACTGCCAGCAGACGCTCCAGATGGCCCACCGGGGTTCAGTCTCCTACTCTTCCATTAATAGTTCCTTCAGGTTTCGGGTTGGCTTTGGAAGGTCAAATACTAGAGATACAACTGCCAGACTCAGAAGCTGTCCTTTTTCACTTTGTGGCACACAGAAAAAAATAAAACCGTTTCTATAGTACACTGGGGCAAACTGAGGAAACAGCTCAACGGTGATCAGCCCTGAGGCTCCAGTCACAACCAGATGTGAAGATATTAATATTCCCTGCATACTTGTTCCCTCTTCCGGACACCCAGGGTAGGTGAAAGTACCAGAATGCTAGGAAAGTACTTAGAAAATTAATCAGTTTTTGTAGTGGTCACATTTAGTAGCAATTCCTTACAACAAAAGCCTGGGAAATTCTGATGGTTCCCTCCCCCCTCTATTTTTTCCCCCTCCTTAGTACCACCCCTTAAAATCTCTTCAGTTAATTTACAAATTAACTAAATGTAAATTCAGTTAAAAATTAATTCATAACTTAATATAATAGAGAGTGCATGTAATTCTTAAAGCCTGTAGTGACTGACACAGCATTTGATACTGACATTAACAGACCCTATAATTTGGGAATGAACTGCTGTTATAATACAAAAATACTGCACAGGACTTAGAATTTTACAGTACTTTGGTTATAACAGGAGTCTATGTGGAAGAGAGCACCAAATAAGAAAGTTGATTTATTTTATGTTCTCTGAATTTTCTTTTTTCTCAAAGTCTAGGAAACTGAATGGCTAGCATGATCGTGGGTTATGGCATGAGCTGAAAGAAAGGACCTTCCTGGTTCTCTCCCTCAAAACCCAATTAAGCTCTTTTGGTTGGTGCTGGGACATGAACAGGTGTACACTTTCCTGAGAGCGGCTGTTTGTTACAGATTTCTCTTCCACTCTGCAGCTACGAAGTGCAGGACATGTTTATGCAGGCGCAGAACCCATTTCAGGGAGGAAAGAATTCTGAACGCGCCGAGGCAGCGCACTTTCCAACAGGCTATTCACCAAGTGAGGAGGCTGCTTCTGCTGCCGACGCCCTCCAGGGCTAGTTCTGGCTGACGTGGATCAAGCAGTTCAGAAGGTCTATTCTGGAACACTGGTAGAGTGCGTGGGCCAGCTTTCCCACCGTGGCCCCCTTAACGCCTTCCCTCATCAGCCACTTCTGGAGCATCTGGTAAACCTTCTCTTTGAGTCCATCTCGCTCATAGTCGTGGTCAATTTCATCAATCTGAGACTGAGTGAAGCCCAGCTTACGGGCACAGCTTTTCCAGTGCTTTCCCAGATTTTCCCTGACTGGGTCCAGGTGTTTATCACTCAGACTAGTGGTATTATCTGCCAAATGGAAAAGAGAAAAAGGTATCAAGCTATGACCCCTTCCTGAATTGCTAAAAACCCTAAGTGAAGGGTACCAGGAGACAGCGAGAAAGATAACGTCTTGATTATACAGCTGCGCACTCACTGGAAGACACTGCAAGCCTGCTCGCCTACATGGAGTCTGTGTGTGCATCAGAATAGGGCACTTCTTGCTTCTGGCAGGTGAATCCTGGCTTTGTGAACAAAACCCCTATGTGGCTACCAGGTTGGGCCTTAGCCGGTGGCCCTGTTTATATTAGACCTTTCCAGATATAAAGGGAAAAAAACACCATTTTTGTTCCTTTTGGACATTTTCCACTTACATCTGGCCAGAGTCAAGGCCACCCGACTCCTGATTCTCCTCACCCACCTGTTCAATTTCGTCTGTCTTAATCAAGGAAACTGAGACCATCAAGTGTGAGCTCATTCAATTACAATGCCTCCCCTTGTCTTTCAAGGGATGAGGTGTCTACACTCTTTAAGGTCCATTTTTGGACCCATCCCTTGCCTTACCCCTCTCCCCAGCTCTGCTGTCCCCTCTTCTTCTATAGCCAGGACCTCTCTTTCCACTAATCCCTTCATCTTAGCCCTTCATAAAGATAATTAATAAAAGGAAAAAAATACCAATACAAAACAACCGTAACAAACAAACCATATTCGTTGATCCTCCTCCTACCTCAGTAAACTAAATACAAGGAAAAAGACATCTCAGGTGCTGTGTCTCACACCTGTAATCCCAGCACTTTGGGAGGCTGAGGTGGGAGGATTGCTTGAGCCCAGGAGTTTGAGACCAGCCTGGACAACACAGCGAGACCCTGCCACTACAAATAAATAGTAATATTAAAAATTAGCCAGGCATGGTGGTATGCACCTGTAGTCCCAGCTACTCAGGAGGCTGAGGTGGAAGGATCACTTACGCCCAGGAGTTGGCAGTTACGATGAGCTATGATTGTGCCACTGTACTTTAGCCTGGGTGACAGAGCAAGACCCTGTCTCAATGAAAAAGAAAAAAAAGGAAAAAAATAATCTCATTTTTCCCCAACTCCCATTCTTTCCTCAGCCCCTATTAATGCAGCCTGTCGCCATCCCTGGATGTCAGCAGTCCAAGAATCTCCCAAGATACTTGACATATTTTGCCAACATTTCTTTAGGAGAGGGTTCCTGGGTTTTATCACATTCTCCAAAGTATCTGTGGCTCCCCAAAAAGTTAAGAATCTCTGTTATAGGTATTCTTTTTTCTTTTAATATCCCTGGGGGTAAAAGGGATGTTCTGGGTATTTTAAAGGCTACCCTTCAAATATCAGGGATTGGCAAACTACGGCCTGTGGGACAAATCTGGCCCTCTGCCTGCTTTTGTAAATAAAATCTTACTGGAACACAGCTATGGTCTTTCATGTACATACTGTCTATGGTTGCTTTTGCACTACAATGACAGAGTTGAGTAGTTCCAAGAGGGATCTCAAAGCCAGCAAATCCTAACATACTTATTAGCTGGCCCTTTAGAGAAAAAAATTGCCAATCGCAGGGTTAACCAGAAAGCTGGGTTCTTAATCACATTGTTTTGGCCTTATGACTGCTTTTTCCAGATTGTACTTTGGGATTAACGTTATGGGTCTGCATTGTAGAACCCTGTAAGAGACAGCTCTCTCGTTTTTATGACACAGTGCTGTTGAAGGCATAGCCTTCTAACTTTTACAGAATCCCCTGTGATTAGGACCTGAGGGAGCTATTTCCCCCATGTCTGAGTAGTAATATTGATGATGATGATGATGATGGTGATGAAGAAAGTTTAACACTTTTATCGACCTTACTCTGTGCCAGGCAGCATTCTAACCTTTTTACACATATCGACTCATTTAATTTTCACAACATAGCCATCAATTAGATACTGAGATTATCCCTGTATTATAAAGTAAGTAAATTACAATGGAATTACATGGAAATCACAGAGATATTTTACAGAGAAAACATGGGAAAACTTTTAGAAACAATCATCAGAGAAATTTTAAGATTCCACTATGCCCCTTTTGGCAAGTAAGAAAGTTCAAGGTTGCTAGACACTGGGTCCTTCAAGAGCTTCTTACCAAAGATATCTTCGTACTTAGAAGCTGGCTCTTCCTTCAAGTTCATGTTTGTACTCTCTGGTAGTGATGAACCCATTCCACCAATCTCCATGTAATTGTAGGCTCCAATCTGAATGCCACTACTGTTGAATACGGTGCATTTTATAGGCTCGTCTGAACAGAGAGAAACACACGAGTAAGCACTTCTAGATCAAAAGCAAGAGGAAAAATACAGCATGGTGAAAAAGCAGGGCTTTACCCCAAATGTAAAGTTAAATTAATTATCCTATGCTGCCCTTTAAAATTTTCTTCTTTAAAATGTGGCTAAACTACCTGATACCTATTAGGATGGCTACTATCAAAAAATAGAAAATAGTAAGTATTGGCAAGGACGTGAAGAAAAGGGAACTCTTTGCTCTGCTGGTGGGAATGGAAAAGCTGCAGCTGCTGCAGAAAACAGTACAGAGGTTCCTAAAAAATTAAGAATAGAATTGCCACATGATCCAGCAGTCCCAGTTCTGGGTATATACCCAAAAGAACTGAAAGCAGGGTCTTGAGGAAATATCTGTATACTCATGTTCATGGTAGCATTATTCACGACAGCCCAAAGGGTGGACACAACCCAAGTGTCCACCAGGCGATAAGCAAGATGTGGTCCATACACACAGTGGAATATGATCCGGCCTACAGAGGAAGGTAATCCTGTCACATGCTACAATATGCATGAACCTTGAGGGCATCTGCTGAGTGAAGTAAGGCACTCACAAGACAAATATCGATGATTCCACTCATACCAGGTACCCCGAGTAGTCAGATCCATAAAGAAAGCAAGTAGGATGGTGGTTGGCAGGCGCTAGGGAGGAGGAACGGAGAGGTGGTATTTAATGGGGACAGAGTTTCAGTCTGCGAAGAGGAGAAAGTCCTGGATGGATGGCGGTGGTGGTTGTACAAAAATGTGAATGTAAGTAATGGCACTGAACTGTACTTAAAAATGGTTAAAATGGCAAATTTTATGTGTATTTTACCACAATTAAAAAAAAATGTGACTGCCACTAAATCCGAAAATAGATGTGGATGAACAACACAACATGTCTCGGCCACATTTACAAGCAGGATCCTACTACCCAAACATCTGTTAGGGTCCTCCTTCTTTATACAGTACACCCAAACCTCTCACAGTTCAGTGCTCGAGGCGAGCCACAGCTTTCCCCAACCTCTCTCTGATCTTCCTTCCACTCCCCTCCCTCGCCCCAACCCGCAAAACCCAAGCCCCCCAAGGGGCCCCCCGAACCCTTAAAAGGAAGAACCGCCCCTGCCCAAACCGGTCCCCCCGCCTGGAACGCCAACCCCGCCCCCAAGTCCCCCCAACTGGGAAGTTCCGAAACAACCCAAAAAAAAATCTACCTCCTTCCAAGAGCCTGCACCCCAATCCTAGGCTCAGCACCGTGCCCTAGGCTGCTCAGTATCAGAGCTGGGTCTGTTTGGGCAGAAACCCCGTCTTCACTCATTCTGGCATTCCTTACCCTCGCCAGCTCAGGACTGAGCACGGGGCACATGGTCAGTGACATCCATGCTGAGCTGAACCTGTGAAACAGCCCTGTCACTAAAGAACATTCAGTGTGTCTTTGTAGGAGAAAGAAGGTGGCAGAGAAGACAGTTCTGAGGGAAGTCAGTGAAATTCACCTCTAGGTACGCTGGTCAGCACACTCGGCCCTCGGCAGCCCACTGGACCAGACACCACGCTCACTTTGTTGCATTTTTTCTGATGAAGCCGAGGAAACTAGGGACCCTGTCCCCTGAAAAGTGTGAGAAACGTGCGGTGCACACACTCGGCATCTGCACACTCGGCATCTGCACGGCATTCTGGGTGGTCTGTGAAGCTGCTGAAACTGAGGTCCTTGGAATCCTTCTAAAGAATCCCTGGCAACAGGCTCTCAGGTGCCCTCCAGCTCTCGGGGTTTGTCTTTTGTCGGTGTTCTTTGTTAACAGTGCTAGTAACAGGCAGCTACCCGGCATTGCACACTTACTCGGTATGTCGTCAGGCACCTCCCAGGCCACCACCTCCAGCTCACACTGACTGTCTCAGCTCAGTCTGTGTTCACCACGGGCTTACCCAGAGGTTAGGTCAGAGAGCACGCGACTCCAGCCAGGATTTTACCCCTAACCTCTGCACCCTGAAGCTTGTGTTTTTGACTCAGTGCTTTCTGCTGCCTTCCAGCCCAGATCTGGCCACTGGGAAAACCATAAAAGTTGTGAAATGGAGAAACTAATGCAATATTAGAAACACACAAGGACTTGTAATACACACACTTTCAGTTGTAACATTTTCATCTATAACTGAGGATGATGAACCCTGGAGAGGCAAAACGATGTGTACAAAGTCACCAAGATAAATGAGAGGCACAAACAGGACTAGAACTCGGGTCTCCTAACTCTCAGTCCAGTGAGCCTTCCTTTTCCGACCTCACTTGAAGCAGCGCACTGAATAAAAAATAATGTTCCTGGGAGCTACTACATCGAAGTGAAGAAATATTTATTTTCCTTTTGTAATTACTGGATAGACAAACCCTCCATATATGGCATGGCAAATTAGAACACTCACATTTGGTGCAGAGTTAGGACTATTTGACAAGAATGAAAGCTACAGAAGAATCAGTTAAATTTGCAATGTGAAACTCAACTTGTTCATTTGCTAAATCAGTATTTAGCAGGATCATCTTTTCGGGCAGAAACACAGATAATTCTATTACTTATTGTAGCTCTAAGTCTACTGTCCCCCACTGACAGCATCTCAGAATTAGTAAGGGGTTGGATCCCTATGTATCTGTCATTGGCAGAACCAGGTACCAGAGGGAGAGTGAGAACAGAAGGGGATTTGTGGCACCAGACTGGTATGCTTGGGTCACTCTGCAGAGACAGGATCAAAAATGATACATTAGGCTGGGCGTGGGGGCTCATGCCTGTAATCCTAGCACTCTGGGAGGCCAAGGCGGGAAGACTGTTTAAGCTCAGGAGATCGAGACCAGCCTGAGCAAGAGCAAGACCCCGCCTCTACTAAAAATTAGAAAGAAATTAATCAGACAACTAAAAATATATAGAAAAAATTAGCCGGGCATGGTGGCGCATGCCTGTAGTCCCAGCTACTCAGGAGGCTGAGGCAGAAGGATCGCTTGAGCCCAGGAGTTTGAGGTTGCTGTGAGCTAGGCTGACGCCACGGCACTCACTCTAGCCCAGAAAAAAGAGTGAGACTCTGTCTCAAAAAAAAAAAAAAAAAAAGACACATTAAATATTGGTTTATGGTCTGCCTTCCATCCACTAGGATTTAAGCTCCATAAGGGAAGGGACTCAGGCTGTTTGTTCACTGTTGTATCTCCAGTGACTAGAAAACTGCCTGGCACAAAGTGGGAAGTGTTTTAGAAATTTTTATTAAATTACTCATGAATGAATAAAATGATATGGCAACACTAAAGAAAAATTTTATTCCCAGACACAAAGGAAACAAAAGTACATTTCACTCATATGATTATATATGATTTAGATTCTGCTTAATACCTAAATCCAATATTTAGTACTCCATAGATCTTACAATAAAACCTATGGGGCGAGGCATGGTAGCTCACACCTGTAATCCTAGTGCTTTGGGAGGCTGAGGTGAGAGGATTGCTTGAGGCCAGGAGTTTGAGACCAGCCTGGGCAATGTGGCAAGACCCTGTCTCTAAAAAAAATTTCAAAAATTAGCTAGGTGTGGTGGTGCATGCCTGTAGTCTCAGCTACTGAGGAGGCTGAGACAGGAAGATCAACTGGGTGACAGAGTCAGCAGAGTGAGACCCTGTCTCAAAAAAAAAAAAAACAGAAAAAAATCCAGAATGTTGCCAATGAAGATTTTAGAGAATTTGGCCTTTTTGAAAGAAAATGTGACTAAGCTCTACGGTTCTCAAAGCTTCCTCTACTGAAGTTGATTTTAAGATTTCCAGAACACAGGTGGGCATCTTTCATAGATGTCATTCAGGTAGTTAAGGTGGTATTGGTAAGTATTGTTTGATAATGTTGCTAGAAATTAAATGAAATTACTTTCACTCTAGAATGTCGGTAACGACTATCACCTAGCTTTTACTTCACCTGACAAAATATGGAAATTGAAAGAAAATTTTTCATCACAAATGACAGTCTTTGTCCTATATAAAAAGAAATAAAAATATCCAAGACTTATTTCTTACCTTCAAAAACCAGCAAGCAAGATAAAAACACAGAAGCAGATGTCTTCCCATTTATCAGAGACTGAGTACAACAGGACTGCTGTGCCACTCAGGTTATTGTTGAAGACGTTCAGCAGTCATAACAACCCATAACCCAACGCTCATGGGCAGCTGCCATGAATCCTAGACCAAAACTGAAATACTCCCAGACCAAGCGGTCTGACAGAGCTCATTCCACAGTGGCAAATTGCGTCTGGCATCTAAAAACTCTGAACTTGTCCTTTTTCCCCATCGTAACTTATAGGCTACAAGAGAGCTGATAAATGTCTTATTTTCAGAAAAATAAAAAAAGGATAAGATTGTGACTATTAAAGATCTGTTTACCTGTTGGTGGCAGGGAGATGAATGGAATGGTCGGTGTGTTTCCTAGCACGTTGGTCTCGGGCACTGGAGTTTTATACAGATTAGGTATATGGCTTGAATTTGGCCCATACCAAATTGGACCTGCTGTTCCTGGATCCAATGGTCTTGTTCCAAAACCATGTGGACTATATAATCCATTGTTCCAGTATGGTACTTGGGGCTGGCTGGTTGGCCCTGCTGGTGCGTGCGCTGCATTACCATGACTGGGTGCGCTGGGGTAAGCAAAGCCCTTTGCCCCTGCATTGTGAACATTCTCATAAGGTCTCTGCCGTGCAAAAGGGTCATGGGAGACCCTTCGTCTCTTTTCCTCCTCTCTGTCATAAGCCACATTCTGTCTGGGCTGCTGATTCATCTGCCTGTCCATGCGACTGCCAAAAAGATGGTAGTTGGCTTCCTCCTGGAGTTTACTCTGCAGGCTGGGTATCTTCTCTTCTTGCTGGTACTCCAGGGAGGGAGCAAACCAGGACTCTTCCACAGGACCCATCCCGAGTCCCTGGGAACTGTGCAGTGAACTGGGTTGCTCTGTGGCTGACAAGAAATGATCAACACTGGAATGGGTTTCGTGAAACAGCAAAAAGTAAAATAAAACCTGAGCACCATCATGAATCCGTACCTCAGAGTAACATACTGAAAACAAGTAAGAGACAAGCAGAAAGCATTTCGGAGGTGGTCTTCCTCTGCAAGCTTTGCAGATAACAAGTAGGAGCCCCTGGCTGGCAGCAAGAGAGCACTAGGGAAATTATAACAAGCAAAAAGAAAATGCGAGCGTCACAGGGATGACCAAGGAAGAGGGGGACTTGGGTTGAGGAGGAGTTTGTCTCCTTGGAGTGACTCAGGGTGGAAAATAAGAATCACAGCAGCTCTGTCCTAAGCACTTTCCATGGATTCTTTCATTCTTTAAAAACCTTCTGAGGGTGGGAGCAATTATCACGATTTGATGGGTGAGGTTTAGAAGAGGTAAAGTTACATGCTCCAGATCAGACAGCTAATAAGTGGCTTCAATATCATATACTCCGCCTTCCCTTTTGTTGTAATGACAAAAATACCCCTGCTTGAATCTGAGACCGGCCCCTCTGCTTGTGCTCCAGATCTAGTCACCTCCATCCTCCTCAGGGACTTTGCTTCCACATATGTCCTCTTCTTTCTCCTGAATTGTCACTTTTCCCTATCAGATATATTATGCCTCTTATGTGCAGGATGCTCTATGATTTTGGTGAGCACACTGTTACTTAATAGTTCAAATATATGTAACTTGACTCACAAATATTATTATAAATTCCTTTAAAGGGGTATTCGCTTTTATAGTTTCTTCTGTTTCCCATATGGTCCCCAATAGTATTTTAGAGAGTTGAGTAAATGAATGAGCAAACATATAAATGAATAAATAGATTTTGACCATAGTGTAAGTTACCTGAATTTGACCTGCTTGGAGGTATTGCCACACAATCAAGTTGGAGAGATTGCATTCTCTTTACAATTGCATTTTGTTCCGGATACTCTTTCTATAATTAGGAGCATAAATACACACTTTAGTATACAGCAGAAAATATTCAGTTCCAGAAAATTATAATGAGAAGAATGAATTCTTTTCAGAAGGTAGAAATTCCATACAGATCTTGCAAGTAATAAATATTAAAAAAAAAAGTTTTTCCCAAATGGCCAAAATGATCTTAAAAAAGAAGAACAAAGTTGGAGGACTCATAGCTCCTGATTTCAAAACTTATTGCAAAGCTACAGAAATCAAAACAATGTGGTACTGGCATAAACATAGACACATAGGTCAATGGAACAGAATAAAAATCCCAGGAATAAATTCTCCCATATATGGTCAATTGATTTTTGACAAGGCTGCCAAGACCTTTCAATGAGGAAAACTGAACAAACACACACAAAAAGATGAAGTTGGACCATTACCTCGTACCATATACAAATATTAACTCAAAATGGATCAAAGACTTAATTTAAGAGCTAAAACTATAAAACTCTTAGAAGAAAACATAGGGGAAAATCTTCATTACACTGGTCTTGCCAATGATTCTTGGATATGACACCAAAAATACAGGCAACAAAGTAAAAACAGATAAATTGGACTACATCAAAATTAAAATCTTTTGTGCATCAAAGGACACTGTCAATAGAGTGAAAAGACAACCTACAGAATAGTAAAAAAAAATCACAAATCATATAGGTGTGATGAGGGATGAATATTCAGAATACATAAAGAACGCCTACAATTCAACAACAAAAAACAATCCAATTCAAAAATGGGCAAAGGACTTGAATACCCATTTCTCCAAAGAAGATATACAAATAGCCAATAACCACATGAAAAGATGCTCAACATCATTATCCATCAGGGAAATGCAAATCAAAACCACCATGAGATACTGCTGCATACTCATTAGAATAGCTATAATTAAAAAAAAAACAGAAAATAACAAGTATTGATGAGGATGTAGAGAAATTGGAATCCTTGTGCACTGATGGTAGGGAATGTAAAACGGTGCAGCTTCTATGGAAAACAGTTTGATGGTTCTTCAAAAGTTAAACACAGAATTACCATATGATCTTGCACTTCCCCACGCCTAGGTACATACCCCAAATAACTGAAAGCAGGGAATGGTACTTATACACCAATGTTCATAGCAGCATCATTCACAATAGCCAAAAGGTGGAAACAGCCCAAGCATCCATCAACAGATGCATGGATAAACAAAATGTGGTACAAGTTGAGTATCCTTTATCTGAAATCCTTGGGTCCAGAAGTGTTTGGGATTTCGATTTTTTTTGGATTTTAGAATATTTGCATATACATAATGAGATATCTTTGGGATGAGACCCAAGTCCAAACATGAAATTCACTTACGTTTCTTTTTTTTTTATTATTTAAATAGAGATGGGGTCTCACTATGTTGCCCAGGATGGTCTCGAACTCCTGGCCTTAAGTGATCCTCCTGCCTCGGTCTCCCAAGTACTGGAATTACAGGTGTGAGCCACCATACCCCACCTCATTTATATTTTATACACACCTTATACATATAGCCTGAAGATAATTTTATACAATTTTTTAATAATTTTGTGCATGAAACAGTCTGCGTACATTGAACTATCAGAAAGCAAAGGTGTCAGGTGCAGAATTTTCCACTTGTGGTGTCATGTTGGCTCTCAAATGTTTCATGTTTTGTAGCATTTCAATTTCAGATTTTCAGATTAGAGATGCCCAACCTGTATATCCATACAGTAGAATATTATTGATCCATAAAAGGAAATAAATTTCTGACACATGCGATAAAATGAATAAACTATGAAAACATTATACTAAGTACAATATGCCAGACTCAAAAAGAAAAGTATCAGGTGATCCTATTTCTATGAGCCACCTAGAATAGGGAAATTCAGAGACAGAATATAGAACAGAGATTACCAGGGGCTGTGGGAGGGAGGAATGGGCAGTTGGTGTGTAAGGGGGCCAGAGTTTCAGTTCGGGATGGTAAAAAAGTTCTGGAGATGGATAGCGGTGATGGGTGCACAACCCTGCGAATGCACTTAATGCCAATGAATTGTACACTTAAAAATGGTTAATAGTAAACATTATGTTATGCGTATTTTACTACAATAAAAAATAATTTTTTTCCTTATAGAAGTA
>NW_012149219.1:215856-217507 GCF_000956105.1 Propithecus coquereli
TTCTTTGAAGTTTCTTGGTCAATATATTTCTTTTTGGAATTGTCTATGTTCTTTGCCTATTTTTTTCCCTTAAGTTATTTTTAGTTTTTATTTGTAGGTACCTCGTCAAATATTCCAGATAGTAATACTTTGCTAAACATAATTTCTCCTTTTCAATCATCTTTTCATGTTCATGAGTTCAAACACAATAATCTTTTTCTTTCTATCTTGTGAATTTGTGTGCAGCCTAAGAAATATACAGGAATTGATGCTGGACTTTGTAGCAGACACAGAGGCATGTCTCCCAGACTCCCTTCCAGGAAGGACTTGCTGCCTGGTTACAAGATGAGTCAGCAAACTGCCTGCGCAGCAGCTGTGAGCTCCCTTGCCCAAGGTACTTCCCTCCTGGGGCAGCCCACACCCAGTCACCGAAAGGAGAGGGTAGAACGCCCGGCCGGGTCAGTCTGATGTAGGACAAGCCTGAGAGCCAGCACTTGCTCAGTGCTCCTGCCTGCCAGGTGGACAAAGTTCTCTGAAAGGCTTGACTGCCCTTTGACTTCTTCTGCCCATTGCTGCTTCCTCCTTCTTCCTTGACCCCGGATCTCCAACTCAACGACCGCTTCTGGAGAACCCGACCTGCAAAGACTCTTCTTTCCTATTAACCTATTTGATTACCCTTGCTGTAACACCATACTATATTAATCTCCTTCTTGAGAATTTTCTTGGCTATCTTTGTACATGTTTTCTTTCATACAAACTTAAGAATCAGCTTGTTGAATTCCATACACAATCTGGTTGGGCTTTTAATTAGGACTGCACTCCATTTATAAATGGTGCTGGGGACAACTGACAGCTTTAGTGTATCAAGTCTTTCCATCCATGAACACATTTCGTGTCCTTTAGAAAAGTTTCGCCATGTTTGCCAATCTGTAGAAACGTCGTAATTACCTCATGACTTTAATTTGCATTTCCCTGATTACCAGTTAGGTTGCACACTTTTTTGGTGTATTTATTGGCTATTTGAATATTCTCTTTGGTGAAGCACCCATTCAAATATTTCATCCATGTTTTCATTGGGTTACCCTTCCTTTTCTTTTTGATGCATGAGATTTCTCTAGATTGTATGCATCCAAGTGCCTTGTCAGTTACATGTGTGTTACAGCTCGCTTCTCCCATTCTGTGGCTGGTCTTTCCAATCTCTTAATCTCTTGATGAATAAAAGTTTTTAAATCAAATTTATCAATTTTTGCCATTACAGTTATTACTTCCGTATCTTGTGGCAGAGGAAGAAATTCTCCTATAATATTTTCCAGTAGCTTTATAATTGTGTCTTTCACATCTATGTCAGTATTCAACCTGGAGTTGATTTTTTGGTATGGTATAGGGTTGGAGTCCAATTTCATTTTCGTCTCGTGTGGACACCCAATTGTCTCAATACCATTTATTGAAAAGACCCTCATTTCTTCACTGCTCTACATTGCCATCTCTGTCAAAATCAAGTTTCTATGTGGGGATCTGTTGGAAGTTTCAAACTCTATTCCAACAGACTCTGCCTACGCTATACAGCTTCATAATCATTCTTGGTAAGACCCTGATAAGGTAAGCCCTTCTCCAACACTAGTCGTGTTCCTCTTCAAGAGTATCTTGGTTATTCTTTCTCTTTGCTTTTCCA
>NW_012149219.1:218677-226937 GCF_000956105.1 Propithecus coquereli
TGATCCGTGAGGACATTCTGTTAAGAGAAACAAGCCAGACACAGGACAAATACTGAGTGATTCCACTCATATGAGGTACCCGGAGTAGTCAAATTCATAGAGACAGAAAGAGTAGAACGGGGGGTGCTCGGGGCTGGAGGAGGGAGGATGGGAGTTATTGGTTAAGGGGACACAGTCTCAGTTTGGGAAGACGGAAAAGCCCTGGAGATGGGCGGCGGTGACGGCTGCACGACAGTGCGAATGGACCTGATGCCACCGACCGGCACACTTAAAAATGGTTACGATGTTACATTTAATGTTATGTATATTTTGACACAATTTTAAAAGTAAACTACAAAAAAAAAGAGGCCTTATATGCCTTCATGCTTTTGAGAGAGACGGCAGCTTTTCATTGAACAAAATGTGTGAAATCTAGAAAATCGGTTAGAAAATCAGTTGGAAACTACAAATAAAGTGGAACTCAGCTTTCTGAAGGCACAAACCAAGTTCCTGACATCTTACCAGGAAAATCACCACATGGGATGCATCCTACAGAGTCACAAAGATGCTCTTACCAGGAAATGTTGGCCGAGCTTCCGGATCAGCTTGCCAGCAGAGCTGCATGAGGTCGATGACCTCCTTTGGGCAGTTCTTGATCTCATCCTCGTCTGGCCTGTTCCCAGACTTGATGCATATTATCAGCTGCTGCTCACAGATAGCATCTAGAAAGCAAAGAGGAGTCTAGGTTGAGACTTTCTTTTAGGTCCAGCCCCTCTCTCAGGCAGGAAGGTGACAGAACTTGGATGATACTGCTGATTTATCTCTGCCTAGGCTGTGCTTGTGGTATAGCTGCCTCACTCTGGGGCAGAATGGCTTTGTGACAAGGAGCTGACATCTTCCATTACTGAGATGATCAAACAGCATTTCGATATCTGCAGATGAAAGACAAAATAACAAAGCTGCCTGCTGATTGACAGAACAAAGGGATTATGTGGGTAAAGCTAATGGCATGCCCTAGATTTTAATACAAATGCAAATACAGTATAGCCCTTGCCTTGATAGAGCTCAGTTTAATGAGAGTGATAATTGCTATTCAAGAAGGAAGGGCAAGAGGTTCTGGTAGCACAACCATGACTAGAATGGAAGGTCTGTGGAGGCTTTGTTGCGTCCAGAAAAATCAGCAGGTACAGAACATCTCTTTGCAGATGCTCTTACATCTCTGCCCTGGCCCTGGCCTGGACATCCACTTGCCTCATGGTCAGATCCAGAATGGGGAAGGAGGACTCTCGAGGAGGATTCCAGGCAAGGGACATGGATTAGACTGGCCGTTACTGAAATCATGATGCCTCCCAGAAATTACTCACTCGGGGCAGCGGGACGCTGACCAGCGAGGAGGGGCAAGGGATAAGGCAAGAGAGAGAAGCAAAGGAAGGTCCTGAAGGGCCTTGTCTTCCACACTGGGGAATCTGAACTGTATCCAGAAGGTCACAGGGAAGGATTTTCAATAGGGTGAGTGAGAGGGTCACATTTGCCTTTTAGGACAACCACTTTGGCTGCCACAGGGACAGTGGACCTCAGAAGGAGCCAACAGAAACAAGGAGGGTGTGAACTAATCAGAGGCCGGTGGGGGCAGAGAGAAGATTGGACAGGCTGGAGATGCATCTTGAGTCATACAGGTATCTCAGATTCATAGGTTTTGAAGTCTGATTGAATGTGGAAGAGGAAGGGCGAGGTCGGGTCTGGAAGACGCTAAGGTTTCTGGCTGGGCAACTCAGGAGCTGGATGGAGATGCAGCTCTCTGAGCACACGCAGAGCAGTGAAGTGGGCCGGGCTGCAGGGGGAGTGTTGAGAACACGCGCTCGTTTGGGGGATGCTGCTTTGGAGGATCTTCTGGTGTGAGGGATGGATCTGACCATGGGGCAAGTGGATATCCAGGCCAGGGCCAAAGACAGAGATGTAAGAGGCATCTGCAAAGAGATGATCATTAAGCCACAGGAGTTGAGAATCGCCCAGGAAGAATGTGTAGGAAAATGTCTATCAGCTTATGCACTAAATGAGCTGAAGAATGTCTCTGTTCTACCCGCACAAGCCACAACTTACTCATCTTTATGATTCCAGTGTCGACTAAATTACCCACAGTCAGGACTGGGAAAAAATAGTTTTTGAATGAAGGAGTAAAGTGAACGAGTGAAAGCATAAAGTGTATGCCTTGCAGTGTGAAAGGCTAAGTCATCACAAGCAGAAACAGTCAAACCTTCCTGTCCAGGAAGAACCCTGGAATTTTACAACATCTCCCAAGCTTAGGTACACTCCAGAGGCTTCTATTCATTTTGTAATCTCTGATTCCTAAACTGGGATTGCTCATTCATTCAACAAAAATCTGCTGAGCACCTGTTATGTTCTAGGTACTACGTGTGTAGATGCTGAAGAGATAGCAGTGACTAACTCAGATGTGGTCCTAGCCCTCATGGAACTCATAGTCTAGTAGGTAAGACTGACACTAAATGAACAAATAATTATAAATCTTAACTAATTTCATTGAAGCCCACTGTCTCATGTACTAATGATGATTAATATTACAATCCCACTTCTCTACAAATGCCTTACTTTCATATGGCTCCTTATTTGCAAATATTGCCCAAAGTACTATGGCAAAGCTGTACACGTCTGACTTCTCTGTGGGCTTTGCGTTGATGTCATTCAGGTGCTCCGGGGCCATGTAGTAGAGGGTGCCGCCATTTTTCTTGGAGGTGCTGTTCACTTTCCTCTGCTCATTGTGCTCCTCTTTAGTTAGTTTGCTCCAAGTCTTAAAGGAAGCAACGCCAAGATCCGCTATCTGCAAAAGGGACCAATGCAATGCGATTGTTCTGTGAAGGCTACAAGCAAAGTAGATTTGGCTTTAACTTTTGGGCTTATCCAATGTATGTGAGGTACAGTGAATTTTCCAGAAATGGTGGCACTGAGCAGGTTTATAACAGCTACTTCCGAATAGGCTCATAACCATCTGGAAAATCTCGCCCAAGAAACATTCACGTGAAGTTCTGGTATCTCAATTCTTATGCAATAAAAAAAAATTCTTATGCAATAAAAAAAAGTAGATGATATTTCTGACATGAACAACAATAAAGCATTTTTATTCAAATCTGTGCATGTTTTTCAACTATTTCTGGGACTAGAGGGAAAAACGGTATTTTCTTCTCTGCAGATTTACATAGCAGATGGTGACCAGGTACTACACCTTCTACTTCCCCCAATGGTGTCCAGAGGCCCATGGATGCGAGTGTCCAAGGATCCCAAAGAAACACAGAGGATACGGACTGCGGTGCTGCTTGTTTTAGGTTGGTAGCCTGAACCTAAGAGAAAATGGAATGGGAAGAAGGGAAAAACAGACAAAAGAGCAGAGAGAGAAATACCAAGGTCAGATACAGAACAGAGACGGAGGTGGCAGGACAAAATGCAGAACTATACAGTTAAGAGGAAACCAAAGCTGGCAGTTCCACGTCTGCCTCTGAGAATCCAAGCAAACATCTGGGGATGAATTTTGGCACATGATTATCTGAAATTAACAGATTCTAACCTAGAATATAAGACATAAGGTACTGATTTAAAGAAAGATCCTTCTTTAGAGACATAGGAATAAACATCTGTCCCAGATGAGGACAAAGTGCTAGAAGCAGAATCTTCTGGTAGAGAGGGACACCTGTGCAAGCAGGCCCTGGGTTCCCCCCATAATGTCACTTCCCTTTTCAGATTCCCGTGCTTGGATTCCTGCTGCCAAAGCCAACTAGACGAGATGCTCCCCTAGTTAAACCTTGCCCTTGCATGGACAAAAGACACATCCCTCTCCCTTGTTCCCTTTACTATAATGGAAAGAGAGTTATCAAAAAGAAACTGATTTTTTTAATGCAGATGGAAGTAAACAAATAAAAATTATAAGTCAGCCAAATTTCAAAACAGAGGTTTTTGATGCCAAAATGGCCAACTCACTACTGATCTGTCTCTCAGGCCATATCTGAAATCTAAGGATTTTCTGCTCACACCTTCACATTACCCTGCATTTCCAGAGGAGGAGAGTCTCACTCACACAGATATCCTAGGGAAAATGATGAGGAAAATGGCCCATTCCTAGGCGAACAAGGTTAAGTCTTGAATGTTTTCATCGCCTGTCTAACAAAGGAGGAAAACACACTCCAGGAAAGAGGTTTTCTCGTCTACCCCATTCAGCTCCATTCCTCCCATAACATATGAGTTACATCCTGACAGCTATCTCCTGACTCCATTAATCCTGCATCTTTCCTTTCGAACCTTGGTAGAGCCTTCTGGCACCACCAACACTAGATATAAGCTGAACCAGGTCTTCCTTTACCATCTACCATTTACGAGAATGGATTTACAGTGGAAAAGTAAAACTAAAAATTAGCCAACCTTCTAGAAGTCTACAGATTATGGTTTACCTTAATGTGGAAGTCACCATCAACAAGGATGTTTTCAGGCTTCAGGTCCTTGTGTATCACACCTTCTCCATGTAAGTAGCACATTCCTTCGATGGTCTCCGCAATAATCCTTCCTTTTACAGAAAGTGGGATACTGGTCTAAAATAAGTGATATTAAGTTTATGAAATGGAAAGGTAATCAAATAAGCCGAAGCAACTGTTTCATAGGAACAAAAATCTGTCCCAGACCAGGACAAGGGGTGGGACCTGGACCTGAGAACATGGTTACCAGGTTTCCTTCTCGCAGACGCTCTGCAGCACTGCCATGATCATAAAGCAAGAGAGAGTTCATTCCAGGGCTAAGGGCATTCATGTTGTATTTGTCAGTGTAAAAACAAAAATTCCATGCCAATCTGGCAAAATATAAAAATGCTCTAAAATTAAGCTCCTTGAGAACAAAAACATGTATTATTTTTATTACTTAAGATTATATCCTTAGTACCTGGGTTGGTACCTGGAATGTTTGTTGAATGAATGGATGAATAAATATACACACAAACATTTTCTGTTATATACTCATATGATGTGATAGTATGTTTATTTTAAATATGGGAACGATGTCGTGGTAATGTGCATGTGAAATAACACAAGAGAAAAAAACAACACGAAGGGATAGGTTCACACTGATTACAGCCATGTAAAAATTAATCTATCACATAAACATGATGCTAAAACTATGCTGAAGTTAATTAACATCAATTTGGTGGCCTGGTGTCAGATATTTCAGGTTTTTATAGAGTCTTAGGTTACTCATACTCATAATTATATTCTAGTTATATGAACACCCATGTTAATATAACGTAAACAATTCCAGTTTCTAGTATAGTGATTAAATTTTAGTTTTGCTTAACTCTGAAAAGCCAGTTTATCAAATTAACAGGATGTTTCCTAAAAATCTATGTGTATGTTGGTTATTGGTTAACAGGAAAATAATTTTAATGATGAACATTAGATTCCAAAGTGTACCCCTCACACCATATTTAGGACATAATGTACCTGAACTACAGCATTGACAGCTTGATCACCATCACACAGAAAGTAGAAAAAGATATTTTTTCCCTTCTTCCTTGGCATACCTTTGGACTTAGGAAAAAATTCTGAGCAAGCAAAGGGTCCCCCTCCCACCCCCTTTCTGCTTCTCTCTTTCGGGTCCTCCTGACTTCCTGTTTCACACCAAACTGGTGCACCTGGTCTCCGCCTAATCCTGCAGGAAGCCTCAGTCCCGAGTGGCTTCTCTCCCAATCACAACGCCTGCTTCGAACAGCTGATCTTAGCTGGTTTGGGGAGGAAAGAAATCGGATCAAACCATAACCCATGTTTATTACGATCAATGAATCAATCTTATCCTTCCCAAAGGTATTTTCAAGAAATGTCTGTTCACTTGGCACCCATGGGGTGGGGGAGAAGGGAGAAAAGGGGGAGTATCTGCCATAAAGGCAGCCACATCCACCACTCTTCACATACCATCTACGCTCTGGTGGAATCCAGTGCTTCACAGTTCCCCAAGTTTAGCAGACTCTCCACGCCATTCTCTCTGCCTGGAACACGTATTCCCTAATTCTCTACTTCGAAAACACCTACTTGTCCTTCAGACTTGAAGCCTTTCCCCGTCTACCCCGGCGGGTGGGCGCCTCTCCTCACACTCCACAGCGCCCCAAGTCCGTCTATCGACGCCCCGTCACGCCGCACTGCTCACTTACCTACCCGCCTTTCACTCGTCTCCAGACTACTGGCTCCTGACTCCTGAGAAACTAGCACAAGGCCTTCATCTTAATAGGCTCATAAACTTTTTAAGATGTTTTAAAATTCTTTGGTTTGGGTAAACAATTTTTATTTTCCTGATTTAAATCTTATCCAGTGTTGTTGCCACTAATGTTCTACATTCAACCTCAAATAAAAATGTCTTGAATGGTATCAAATTATAACCACTAATACTCCATCTTCTCTTACACTCGTGTAGAGTGCACACAACTTAATCAATCAGTCCATACTTGTCACAGTCATTTATAGCGTGGATGCTTTCATCAATCAACCCACGTTTGGCATCCATCGAGCATATACCCCACATCGGACCACGTGCTTCACAAAGACAGGGCCTAGCTCCGGACTGCGGGTTGCAGAGTGGCTGACAGGTACGGTGGACAGCCAGCCACAGTGCTAAGACACAGAGTGCATGACACAGAGGACTGTCAGCAGGACTGAGAGGACGGAGACCACCCCCAGGACAGCGAAAGGCAAAGAAGATTTAATGAGGGACCGACTTCAGAAAATCCAACTACTAAGCAATCCACAAAGGGATTATTTATACCGACGAGGCACAAACGAACAGCACGTGGCAGCCCTGACAGACAGCCAGGCCGCGTGCTGGGCACAGGAGTGTGCGTGCGGTGGGGACCCCGTACCTCCGCTTTCAGCACGCGCATCAGGTTGCCCTTCTCCATGTACTCCATGACCAGGGAGTAGTTCCCCTCTTCTATGATGACGCCCAGGAGCTTCACCACCCGGCTGTGCCTCAATCTGTTCATCATCTTCCCCTCCTCGAGGAGGGACTCGTTGTACCTGTGGGAGGGAAAGCAGCCGTGCTGAGACGAGCAGAGCCAGTGCCCCAGAGCCCTGCCCGTACCGCCCGTGCATCACGTCGCATGTGCGTTAGTCACACTCCTGGGTGTGTTCTGATCTCTTCCGGGCACTGACCATGAGCCTTGGAAGGCAGAGCAGTTTCTCATTCACCTTTATAGCCCTCCTGCCCGGTAACTAGCATTGCACGCTCAAGAAACGTAAAACCAATGAATGAATGGATGGATGGATGAACAAATGAATGAAAAGGATGTGACAGCAGCAATGTAACCTGAAAAAAAGATTGTGCTGCAGGAGCTGGAGGTTCCGGTGAGGCGCGATCACACCACTGCACTGCAGCCTGCGCAGCAGAGTGAAACTCTCTCTCAAAGAAAAAAAAGATCGTGCTGGACAGTACAGCAAAACACACAGCCTCTCTCCTGACCGCTCTGACAAGGAGGGAGAGCGGTACACTCACTCCACTGATGGCTTTAGACAGGGGTTCTTGCAACCTTTCAGGAATGAACTGCCTTTTCTTTTTTTTTCATACTTAGGGCTGGTCCTCACCAAAAACGTGAAGTGAATTAATCTATCTTCACTGATACTTCCTGTTTTCTTCTCACTGCCTCCCTCACCACCTTTATCTTTTTGTTTTTCTCAATTTTCTTCCCCTTCATTTCTCTTCCATTACTTATTGGCCATACCCAGCCTCGGAATCCCCATCACTGATGACAACTGGTGTC
Source organism: Propithecus coquereli (assembly GCF_000956105.1). Taxonomy (NCBI): domain Eukaryota; kingdom Metazoa; phylum Chordata; class Mammalia; order Primates; family Indriidae; genus Propithecus; species Propithecus coquereli. Next base: position 226,449 of record NW_012149219.1, read on the forward strand.
ATCCCCACCCGACATCGCACCAGCGTCTGTCACATTCTAACGCCTGGCAGCTCTCACGCCCACACTGACCTGCACCTGCACAATAGCCACCTTCCCTGGCCAGCTTGGAGCGGGGCCCACCCGCCTCTGCTCCCAACTCACTCAGTGCACTTGGGCCCCGTGTAGACCTTTTTCAGTATCACGAGTCCATGGGTTCTGTGGAAACACAAAGACACCTTCCCGAAGCCTCCGCTGTCCAGATCTTCCCTCTCCAGCAAGTCATTGGATTTCATCTTAATGTCATCCAGGGACATGTCTGGTTGCCTTCTGAATGCTCAAAATTATACTTTTTTTCTCTCTGTAAAGAAACCTGCCTGTAAAGAAAACAGAGGCTAACTCAGGGCAAAAACATACACTTTTATAAAGTCCCACCACATGCTTGGTGTGCCTTTGTTTTTCTGAAAATAGACTTATAGTCTGTAAAATGAGCTATTTTTCATATTTCTAAGA
>NW_012149219.1:227757-240105 GCF_000956105.1 Propithecus coquereli
ATAACCTTGGGCCTGTCTTCAAACAGATTTGGGCTTTGAATTGAAGCTAATGAGAGAAGGCCAGGATTCCCCCAACTAAGAACTTTATACAGGAAGTGTTCACAGGCTGATGACATGCTGAGGTTACAAGGTTAAAGCAAACACAACACCAAGCCAGACAGGATTCCCCCAGACAAAACTTACTTTAACACGAGCCCTCTTTCCAAAATTATAAAACACAACAGAAAAAGTTTGCCGTCAGCCAGATCCTGCAGGTGCAACAAATAGCAGCACTCAGCACCAAAGAACTTCAAGTAAACGAACTACTGAACAGCATTAGGAAATAAATAAGTCTAAAGTAATTATGAACAAAAAAAGGAATGTGAGGAATATAAAAAGGACAATGCACTCTCTAAAAGGAATAGGAAGATGTGAAAAAGGATGAAAATTTGGAGGACTTGTCAGTTCTTGACAGTGCTATGAAGCATGCAATGTCAAATCTCAAAACAGAACTATTTGGTTCACCCTTCTTCCCTTCTTCTCTTCCATTTATTCATATTCATTCATTTTCCCCAAACTGAAATGAAGGATAAAAATCCATGGGGAATCACAATGAGATACCACCACACACTGGCCAGGATATCCAAAATTAAGACTAACACCAGCAAATACTGGCAAAGGTGAGAAGCAACCAGAATTCTCATATTCTCATACATTATTGGTAGGAGTATAAAATGGTACAACCATTTTAGAAAAAGGACTGGTAAAGAGCTTTGTGGCAAAACAGAAACTCCACGCATACCAACAGGACATACACACTGGTGGGTGCGTGTGTGTGCGCGTGTGCATGTGCACGCACACATAAGTGTGTATGTCTGTGTTTTGAGACGGGGGTAGAAGAGGGGTTATGGATGTTTTATATTCCAGAAATACCTGCATCTCAATACAGGCAGTGAAAAATACCATTTGATAGGGCATGAAATACTCATTGAAATTTTGAAGCCATCAAAATAGCACCTACATATTTTACATTTCATAATGCATATATTTTGCTTATAAAACTAAACGTACTTTGTAAGTATGACTCAGCAATTCCAATTCCAAGAGAAATGAAAACGTGTGTCCAAAAAGACCTGTACAATGTTCACAGTAGCTTTATTCATAAAAGTACCAAACTGGAAATGGCTGTCCATCAATAAGAGAATGAGTAAAAAAAAAAAAAACCCTGTGGTATATTAACACAAAAGGATACTACTAGCAATAAAAATGAACTATTAATACACAAAATAGCGTGAATGAAATGCAAAAAACATGACGCTGAGTGAAAGAAGTCTTATACAAAGGATATATACTATATAATTCCATTTATATGAAGTTCCAGAACAGTCAAAACTAATCTGTGTTGGAAAAAGAACACTGGTTGCCCATGGGCAGGGTAAGGCCTGAGATGGGGCATGAGGGAACTTTCTGGGGTGCTGGTGATGTTCTACGGCATCGGTGAGGGCTAGAGTTGCACAGGCATATGCATTTGCCAATACTCAGCAAATGTAGTCTTGAGAATTGCAGGTAAATTTTACACCAAAAGGAAAACCTATGAACACATGGAATCCCAGTTAACGGTAAGCATGCCGAATTATGTAGGCGCATGTGCACTGATATCTGCAATTTACTTGGACATGCATCAGCAAATCAGACAGACTGATGGACAGCAAGAGGAAACAGAGAGGGGCAGCTATGTGACAAAGCAAGAGCGTGAGATGATACCGACAAGGGGTATCAGGGAGTTCACTGTAAAACCTTTTTCGACTTTGCACTTTGATGTTTTGCATGATAAAATGTTGGAGGGCAGGGAGTTAAAGAATAAAAAGTACCTTGAGGAGGAGGGTCTGAAAAGAGTCTTGGCCAGCAGCCTGCTGCAGGTGGCTCAGGTGACCAGCCTCCTACACAGTGTCCAAAGGCTTCGGGCTGCACCTGCCTCGCAAACGAGGCCCACACAGCAGCTTCTAGGGGACCTTTCCCACAGCTGGAAGACATTGCCCAGCAGGAGGAAGGGCCCTTGAGGAAGAAGGGCAACGGAGACAGGGGCGCGGCTTGGGCTGAGGGAGGCTGCCTGGATAAAGGCGTGGACACTGAGGAGCCCAGGGTGAGGCAGGGGCTGCAGGTGAGACAGCGGGAGCCCATAAGGACACCAGGAGCCTTCCACGCACGTGAACTCTAGCTCTGTGACTCATTAGCCCTGTGACCTCAGGGAACTTACTTAAGACTCAACTTCCTCATCTGCAAAATGAAAGAATAATGAACCCTCACAAAACTGCTAAAGACTGTATGAGAAAAAGGAATATACGTGAAAATGTCCGTGTTGCCTGCTTTATGGCTCTGGCTCTGGCCTCGCCGCCCACCCAGACTCCCAGGACGCCGACGTGCAGCCGGCATCACTCTGCTCAGCAGGTCTCTACCGGCCAATCCTCGTGAAGATGAGATCGGGGTGGGGGCGGACAGAGGCATAAAAGACAGAACATTGATTTTACGCCTCCTTTTCCGCTTGCTGCAGATCCCAGGAGCATGCGCAACTTCCCCGCCACATGTGGTAATCTGTCCTGCCTCCCGCCGCCGCCCTCTCACGGGACTGGATGTTGCTCATTCCTCAGGTCTCAGCAAACTGGCATTTCCTGAGGGAAGCCATCCTAAGTTTTCCCGTTACACGTTTTTACAGCACCATGTACTTTTCTCCTGAAACGGCTAAGACAGCTGTAAATTTGAGAATTTTTTCCCGTGAAGCGCACAGAAGGCAGGAAGCTGTCCCGTGCACTGTCTCCAGTGCCTCGGAACGCGACATGGCAGCTGATCATTAAATGGATAAGTATTTTTCAAAAAGAACTACATTAAACTATCTAAAATATTTTAAAGAATATAGTTAAATGAATTGTAGCGTATTAATAAGACAAAATATTATATAGCCTTTCGAAACTGTTTTCAAGGAATAAATCTGTAAAAATAATACATATTTATATTTGTATATATATCTGTGTGTGTGTATATATATGTAAGTAGATACAGATAAATGTATAGGAAAAAAGATATAGGGAAAGACACCAAAATGTTGACAAGAATTATATCTGGATGGTAATTTGTACTCTTTTTTACATTTTTACTACATTTTCCAAATTTTCTACAATAAACACAAATTAAGTCTATAATAAAAATTATATTCTTTGAAAGGAATAATTCCTTGACTCAGCAGTTCTTTACTCTAAGGAATTATTTAATAAATCAGACATGCTGATAGAGATTATGTACAAGGATCCTCCTGGTAACATTACATAGAACAGCAAAAGCACATAAAATAATTAACATGTACAAAGGAGACGTTAAGTTATGGCCCATCCATACTCTGAAACATGTCTAGGAGTTCTCAAAAATGATGCTGTATAAGAATGCTTAATAACATTTAAAAATGCTCACAAACAGTAAGGAAACAGGAACTACAACATGCTCTGAAATCTTTTGCCCAAATGGGATGAAGACTATGAGAAATTCTATCTGGTATCTCTGTTTCAGTCCAGGCCACGTCTCCTCAAATTTGTCAAGACCAAGCAGGACTTGCAGTGCCACCTGTATGCGCTGGAGCTCAGGGGAAGGAGGCCTCCGGGGGGCGGGGGAGGTCCGCCAGACTTTATGAGCTCAGCTCCTGACCCAAGTCAGTTCTCCTTGTAGTCTTGCCATGCTAGTTTAGGCAGATCTTAATTATATGCATCATTTGCACAGTTTCCAATGATTTCTTTTGTTTTTACTATCCTCCCCCACCCCTTTTAACCTCATGGACAATTCAACCTTATAAGCACTGGGTATCTTAGGAAGGCCTTGTAAGTAGTTTAGTGAAGGATACCCACGAGCCACAAAAACACTGAATTTAGGCAGGTTATATAGCCATGTTACATAGCCACGTTACAGAGTAATTAATGAAGGCATACTAATTTCAACTAATAATGTAATTGTGTACATTTTAATGGAATTTGTTAATGTTTTTGAATAAATGGATATTAATTCAGGAACTCAGGGAAGTGATTTTTTTCTATTGAAATTATGGGAAATTCCAAGAAATTTCACATATTGCCTTCTAAGGCAGGGTAAATCTATATATCAATATTCTAACTAATTTGTCCCCATTTCTCCATGATAATCATGCATAACGAGAGTATGATAGAAAATGTTGGTTGCCTACTTGCCATTGCCCCCTTCTTCCCTGCTAATAGAACTCTGATTTTACTCAGGTATCTAAGCGATTATAGCAGCCTGGTGCTTTGCCCAGATAAACCAGAGCTCTGAGCAAAGAAGGGCCAAATGATCATCAAGAGACAGACTGAAAGAGTTTAAACAAGCATTATGACGTACATGAGCACATTATGACCCATGAAGTAAATTTTATCATGATTTCAACTTACAAATGAAGAAACTGAGATTTGGAGCTAAATGATTCACCTAATGTGGTAGATTCTGGAATCAAACTTTTGTCCTGACGCTCAAACTTTCACTCTCAATTCACTAACACATGCTGTTTCTCTAGATAGCAAACATTTTTTGTCTTTAGAAAAATCCAGATGCAAAGACCCAATCTTACAGCCTTACTCACATATATTAAATTAGTATACTATAGTCAGAAACAAGGGAATGTACAGAATTTCAAAAACACAGGAAATATATGATTCAAAATCAACATTGTACAGATTAATACGGTCAACCATTTTTGCCAAAATATAATATCCAACCAAAGCATGGGAAATTATATATTTTTTTCAAATTCCTGATCATATTATGGAAAATGTTATGGATTAACAAACACTACATAGTAGCTTGCCCAGTTTGGAAGTTGCTATTTTAGGAATTTTTCTTAATACTCATTCAGATTCACAATCCTGAAAGCACAACATATTTCTGGGGCAAAATATAATGCACATAGACGAAAATTAAAATTAATCATTTTTGCTGTTTTATCAGTAAAAACAATGATGGTACACTCCAAATTTCATTTTAAACAAGCCTTGTCTTCACTTTGGTGTATGGAAGAGCTGCAGTAATCCACAAATCTAGTTGATCACAATTTCCTCCTTAGTGCACCTTCCTGGCAGTCACAAAATGCGGATGAGTACTAAGTCACTGCATTTCAAAGTGCGCTCCCTGCCTTGGTTTCTTCAAGTGTAAACAAGGGAAGAACTAACAGTGGCCTAAAGACATGAGGACTTCAAAATTCCTTGATTAGAACAGCCTCACGCTTTGCCCAAGACAAACAAGAGCTCCGAACAGCCAAACGACCCCAGACCTCCTTCCCCCACCCATCCTTCCGAGGCTTTGTCGGGTGCTTAGGAGAGGAGGACGCAGCCTAACCTCTTCAGAGCACTGAAGAGAGAGTCTGTAGGACTTCATGAAAGCAAATGCCACTGACGACCAAAGCAGCTTCCTAGGGTTCTGACATTCATCCCTTCAGCTGCTGTTGACCGCTCCTTTCCCATTTGCCAGCTGACGTCTAAGATTGCACAGGAATGCTCTTGATGGGCTTCCAACCAGCTGCGGCCCCAAGTGCAACACTAAAAGGCCCTTTCCAAGGGTTCATGAGAAGCCCCATGCAGGGACAGAACTCTGCTAAGCAAGAGCACGCACTACTTTTTCTTAATGTTACTACAATAACAACCCATCGTCCCTACGAAGACAATAACGCTGTTCACACCGAAGCGACTATTCCACCGCCACACCCCAGTCGTGGCCCGAGGGCAGGTCTTCGCCCTCCCGACTTGCGCCCAGACCTCGGGCGACAGAGGAGCGTCACGGCTCGCGCCGCAGCTGACAACCCGCAGCCGGACTTCCGGGAACGCCCGCGCCCCGCCCCTCTCGGCGCAGGCCCCGCCCCCCGCCCACCCTGGTGTCAGAAAGCCCGGCCGCTACCCGGAAGCCTGCTGCCCGCGAGCTTGGCGGCGGCCGCGGCCTCCGCGTAGACGCATCCGAGAGTTACTTTCGTTTCCGCGGCACATTTGCCGAGGCCCGGGGGAGCGAAGGAGCGGCGCTGGGAGAGACAGTGGTTACTCCGACGCCGCGGCAGCCTCGCCGGGCGGGCTGGGGCAGGGCGCCCAAGCCCGGACGAGGGGGTCGCCAGGGCCTGGGCTCGGTGGGCTCGGGAGTGGCCGCCCCGCGCCCGCCCGCTCACCGCGCCCGGCTCCGTGGCCCCGCCGTCCAGCCGCGCTCCCTCGGTCTCGCCCGGACAGCCGTGCTCCCTCGGTCTCGCCCGGACAGCCGTGCTCGGGCGTCCTGACCTGGGGGCCGCCGGGACAGCCGCCCTCTGGGAGGCCGGTCGGTGGCCGCGCGTCCGCGTTGAGTGCGCTCGGCGGGAGGGCGTGGACTGCGCGCCCTGCCTCCTCCCGCCGAGAAGGAGGACTGTCAGAGTGCCCGCCCCGCCGCCAGCCAGGCCTTGTTCCCACGTTTTAAATCCCCGCGCCAGCTAACGGGGCGCGCTTTTACTTTGTTTCCAGCGAATCGGTAGGCCTAAAGAAAAGAAGAAAGAAACCTCTGCTCGCGAAGGGGAGGCCGCTTGACCTAGCGGAAAACACTGGTTGGGTTACAGTGGGGACACTACCTCGGAGTGTCCAGGAGCTCTGCGGGTTAGCATACGCAAATTACCATTCATCTCCCTTCATCTGTAGAGTGGGGTTACAGAGGAAGAAATGTGATGATTATTTAGCAGCCCTTTAAAATGTGAAGTTTAAAGCAAAATTGAAAATACTGTGTTATATTAAAAAGCAGGTTACAAAATGTACACATGATCGCATATTGTAAAAAGATACATATGTCAAGAGAATGAGAAGATAAGCCACAGACTGGGAGAAAATATTTGCAAAAAACATACCTGATATAGCACTGTTGCCCAAAATATACAAAGAACTCTTAAAATGTAACAATAAGAAAATGCACAACCTGATTAAAAGTGGGCAAAAGATCTGAACAGCCACCTCACCATACATATATGCATATGAAAAGATGCTCAACATCATAGGTCGCTAGGGAATTGCAAATTAAAAAAAACTAGTGAGATAGTATTACACACTTACTAGAATGACTGAAATCCAAAACACTGACAACACCAAATGCTGATGAGGATGTGCAGCAATAGGAACTCTCACGCTTTCCTAGTGGGAATACAAAATGTTACAGCCACTTTGGAAAACAGTTTTGCAGTTTCTTGCAAAGCTAGTCTTACCACAGGATTCAGCAATTGCACACTGAAATGAGTTGAAAACTTGTGTCCATTCGTGTCCATTCAAACACGTGTACACAAATGTTTACAGCAGCTTTATTCATAATTTCCAAAACTTGAAGGCAACCAAGATGTTCTTTACTAGGTGAATGGATACAAAAGCTATGGTATATCCATACAACAGAATATTATTCAGCACTAAAAAAATGAGCTATCAAGCCACAAAAAGACATGGAGGACTCTTAACAGTATATTTCTAAGTGAAAAAAGCCAATCTGAGAAGACGACATAATGTATGATTCCACCTATATGACATTCTGGCAAAGGCAAAACTATGGAGACAGTAAAAAAAGATCAGTAGTTGCCATGGGGTTACAGGGAGGGAGGGATGAATACGTGGACCACAGGAGACTTTTAGGGCCTGTATAGTCTGATACTACAATGGTGGATACATGTCATGATACATTTGTCAGAGGTATATAGAATGTACAACACGAAGAGTGAAACCTGACAAACTCTGGGCTTTGGTTGACAATGATATATCTAAGCTAGTTCATCAGTTGTAACAAATTTACCACACTGATACAAAACGTTGATGGTAGCGGAGACTCTAGGGGACAGGGTGAGTGTGGGAGGGGATATGTTCTTTCCCCTCAATTTGGCTGTAAAACTAAAACAGTACCAAAACATAAAGTCTATTAATTATTGTTAAAAAGATCTATACATATGAAAAGAGATTAAAGGGATACCTGTTCATTCAACAAACCTTTCTGTCTACTGTATGCCAAGCGGGTACTAGATAAGAGTATCTGGTGGTAGATACAAGTGATACAAAGAGGAATTCATTCCTTCAATAAACATCTACTGAGTACCTGTTCTAGGCACAGAAGACCCAGTTGTGAATCAAAGACAAAACTCTCTACACTGCATTCGAGGAGCTTACATTCTAATGGGAAAGACAGAAAGAGTTCCGGCACCATCACTATCCTCTGGACATCATCTGACCTTCAAACATTGGAAGTTGGGCTGAGACAGCTGTGTGGGTTTTTTTTTTTTTGCTTCGTTCTGTTTTGTCTTCAATGTTCTAGCTAACTCAGAAATGTGGGTTTGGAAGCTTAACTCATTAGTCCCACCAAAAGCCACGAGAGTAGACTGCGCTTGAGAGGAAAGGACTCATCCCTGCAAAATGCCAGAACAGAAAGGCAAGAAAGAACAGCCAAAGGTGAGGCAGTAAAACCAGCAAGAACAAGGAGGCAGGAGCTGTGAAGCCAGTGGAGGCCAAAGTGTGAATGCGAGTGGGCAGGTGTGTTGGCCACATACCTGAAACCCAGCGCACACCTGCCACCACCCCAGACCACAGTTCCCAGTGTCCTTGGTAATGAGACCCTCACTCGCCCAGCTGCTCCCCCGAGACCCTGGGAGACCTCCCTGGCTCCTTCCCATCTCTCCCTCGTCCCCCCACACCCATCACCAGGGCCTCCTGCCCCCGAGTCTCTCTCCAACGTGTGCAGTGCTGGTCCTGTGCCCAGTCTGGACCATGCAGGCTCCCCTTGCAGCCACCCCCCACCGTAATCAGCCCGTGCCCACGGAAATGCAAACCAAACCACCGGAGAAGCCTTGGGACAATACACAGAACCGGCTCCCCCCACCCCACCCCAGACAGTGAGAGAGAGACAGACAGACAGACGGACACATGGCATCCTGAGAGGAGAGCGGTGTCTTGATCCTTTTACCGCTCCCCTTGAACCTCCCCTGTCCCTAACGATGGGCTCAAAGCCGCCTTATCGAAATGGCTTCGCCAAGGCGCCCGCCCCTGCCCAGGCCTCGCTCCCCCTCACAGCCTCCGCCTCTGGCCATCCCGAACCCCTTTCTAGGTCTCCTCGGACCTTCGCAAACGCTGCTTACCCCACTGAGAAGGCGCACGCCCGTCACCGGGCTAATCCCTCTGCCCTTCGCAGCTCCACTAGCAATCGCAGCCCGGCCCCGCCCACACGACACGTCCCCAGCGCGACCCTTGTCCCTGCGCGTGTGGTCCCCGCCAGCCTGGGCGCTGCGGCGAGGGCTGTGTGTGGCGCCGCCCTTTCTGGGCCCCGCAGGGCTGCTCGGGAGCTCGCAGGGCTCCCGCGGTCCGGCCGCTACCGAGAGCGAGAGGAGGGGTAAGGAGCGCTCCGGTTTGGAACAGGAGACGGGTGACTCTAAAGGACAGGAAGAGGCAGGACGGACGTCCTCCCGCGGATCCCTGGGGAGAGAGCAGCGGTGCGAAAACGGGCGGCAGGTGGGGACGGGGCTGCAGGGCGAGGACCGAGGCCGGGAGAGGGCGGCGGGCAGGGACAGCGCCCGCGGCTCGCGGGGACCGCGCCGCCCCGCTCCGGGGCCAGCCCGAGGCACAGCCCGGCTGCGCCGCCGCCCAGCCGCCGCGCGACAGAGGCCATTTCTGCCCCGAGACAGCGCCGCTGCGCCCGCCGCCCGGGCCGAGCTCACGCTCCGTCCTCGGTCCACCCCTCGGCGGCAGCCTGCGGGTCCTCGCGCCCGCCACTCCCGTCCCCGTCCCCGTCCCCGCCCTGCGCAGGGACACCGCACCTGCCGCCTCCGTTCGCCTCCGTCGCCGCGCTCCGAGCCTGGATGCCGCCCCGAGGCGCAGGACGCGACCCCCGACTGCGCGCCGCGGGCTCTCGCTCGGGTCTGGCCACCCGCAGCTTTTTAAACACCGGCGATCCGAGTTCCTGCGCCGGCACAAGGGGCGGGGCCGAGGAAGACCCCGGGCCGCGGGGGGAGGGGCGCAGACGGGGCTCTGCGCCTGCGCGAGCTCTTCCCCGGAAGCCCGCCGTGCCCCTGGGCGACTTCAAGAACGAGTTCTGAAGGGAAAGCGTCCTGAAAGTGACCGCGGGAAGAAAGCAGGAAGAAGCTCGCGCAACGGAGACACACGGGGGGATTTGGGAAGAGGAACCCTGGAACCCTGGTCCCTTCGGCTCGCGGGAAGCGAAGGCAGAGCGACACACAGGCTCCGAAGGTCCCGGGCTCTGCGTTCCGCGCCTCTTGACTTACGTCCAGGAGGGATCCCGTTAGCACCGACGTATTTGCTCCAGCCCCCACCGCTGGTTAGTGCTCGTCCCGGGCCGGGATACAGAGCCCAGGCGTGCTAAGTCCTAGGGCCCGAGCCCTTCTGCAACCCCGGCGTGTGGCCGCGGTGCTGGTGTGCGCAGCCCCGCCACTCGCAGCAAAGTGACAGACAGAACTGAGCCAGACGGTGACCTCTGTCCGGGTTTCAGTGGCAGGAACGGCTTCAGGGAGTCAGTGCCGCCGTTCATGACCCCAGCCCCTCGTTGTGCCAGCTGCTTTTTGAGGCTGAGAGGCTCAAGGTGTGGGCAGGGTTGGCTCCTTCTGAGGGCTGTGAAGAAGAATCTGTTCCAGGCCTCCCTCCATGGCACGTAGGTGGCTGCCTTCTTGCTGTGTCTTCGCATGGCCTTCCCTCTGTATCTGTGTCCAAATTTCCCCTTAGAAAGACACCTGTCAGGCTGGATTAGGGCCCACCCTAAAGGCCTCACCTTAACTTAAGCACCTCTGTAAAGACCCTGTCTCCAAATACAGTCACATTCTGAGGTGCTGGGAGTTAGGACTTCAACGTAGGAATTTCAGGGTAACACAATTTTCAGCTCATAGCAATCCGTATGCACATTAATGTTTGGGAAACAATCACTCGGTCAACCCCTACCCTCTCTTCCATGACTCATATTCAGTCATTATTGGGCTTTTAACTAGTCCTTTTCTTCAGGATGAAGAATTATTTTTTTGCGACTCTCTCTTGTTAGCTTCATCAAAATTTGGCCTTACCAACAAAGTCCACTCCCAGATACTCAACAGAAATGCAAACACATGCTCACCAAAGACAGGCAGTGGTGTCCATCCAGCTCTACTTGTAATAATCCTAAACTGGAAACTCCTCAAAAGCTTTCTGGTGGACGGACTTAAACAAATGAGCTTGGGCTGGAATCCACAGCCACTCAGACAAGGGCTCACCCCGGCGCGATGGGTGTTGTCTTGGGGAAGCAGAATGGCGGTGCTCAGCTCCCCCGCACACGGCAGCTCCAGGACGCGGGTGTGCACCTGTCTACACGCCCCGTTTTAGGTTTAGCTCGCTTAAACATCATCTGCACTGCCGTTTTCTCCTAATGAAACCATGAAATTAAAACCGGATTACTGAAAAATGAGCACAGTGTACCAAGAAAAGATACCTCTAACTCCAGGAACCTCTCAGGTACACGTAGGAGAGTTGGTATTTCTGTCTCTTTATGCTGATAAATATGAAATGTAAGATCTTCATCAGGACATTTAGTATTGAGCACAAAGTGCTATTGTTCCAACAGATCAAACCAAATTCAACAGTATATTAAAAGGATTATACAGCATGACCGAATGGTATTTTGCCCAGGAATGCAAGTGTGGTTCAGTGTAAGAAAATCAATCATTGGAAGACACAACATTAACAGAACAAAGGACAAAAACACATGATCATCTCAATAGATACATATTTTGACAAAATCTAACACCATTCATGATAGCAACACCCAGAAAATCAGGAATAGAAGGGAACTTCCTCGACATGATAAATTGCATTTGTGAAGAAACCACACTAAAATTATAATCAATGGTGAAAGACTGAAATCTTTCCCCTTAAGATTAGGAACAAGACGAGGGTTCCCACTTTCCCCACTGCTACTCAACATTGTGTTAGAAAATCTATCCACAGCAATTAAACAAGAAGAAGAAATAAAAAGCATCCAAATTTTAAAGGAAGAAGTAAACTTATCCATATTCACAGATGAAATGATTTCCTATATATAGGAAATCCCCAAGAATCCACAAGAAAGGTACTAAAACTAATAAATTTAGCAAAATTGTAGGATACAACATCAATGCACAAAAATCAGCTGTGTTTCTACACATGTTCAATGAACAATTTAAAAAAGAAATTATGAAAGTAATTCCATTTACAATAGCATCTAAAAGAATAAAATTCCTAAGACTAAATTTAACCAAGGAGGTGAAAGACTTGTGCACTTAAAACTATAAAAGATTACTGAAAGGAATTAAAGAAGCCCTAAACAAATGAAAAAACATCCATATTCATG
>NW_012149219.1:240900-245720 GCF_000956105.1 Propithecus coquereli
CAAAGGACTTGAATAGACATTTCTCCAAAGAAGAAACAGAAATGGCCAGTAAGCATATGAAAAGATATCAACATCATTAGTCATTAGGGAAATGCAAATCAAAATCACCATGTGATACCACTTCACACTCATTAAAATGGCTATCATTAAACACACACACACACACACACACACACACACAAACATATGCAAAGAGAACCAGACTGGGTGTGATGGCTTAGGCTTGTAATCCCAGGACCTTTGGAGGCCAAGGTGGGAGGATCACCAGGAGTTTGAGACCAGCTTGGGCAACATAGCAAGGCCCTGTTTCTACAAAATAATGATAATAATTGTGGGCAAAGACATAGAGAAATGGAAAGTGTGCATTACACCATGATCAAATGAAATTTATTCCAGGTATAAAAGATTGGCTCACATTTGAAAATCAACTAATGTAATCTACCATATCTATAGGCTAATGAAGAAAAATCACTTGATCATATCAATTGACAAGGAAAAAACATTTGAGAAAAATCCAGCACCCATTCATAATAAACTCTTGGCCAACTAGGAATAGAGAGAAACTTCCTCAGCTTGATTAAGGACATATACAAAATCCTACAGCTAACATCGTAATTAATGGTGAGAAACTAGATGCTTTTCCCCAAGAGAAGGAACAAGGCACAACCCCTCTCACCACTCCTATTCAACACTGTACAGGAAGTCCTAGCTAGTGCAATAAGACAAGAAAAGGAAATAAAAGGTATACAGATTGGAGAGGTAAAATAAAACTGTCTTTGTTCACAGATGACATGATTCTCTATGTAGAAAATCACAAAAAATTAGTTTAAAAAGAACAAACCCAAACAAACGAATGAACAAAAAAACCCTCCTGGAAGTAATTAGTGATTACAGCAAGGTTGCAGGACACAAAGTTAATATATAAAAGTCAATTACGTTCCTTTATACCAGCAATGAAGAATTGAAATTTGAAATTTAAAACACAATAACATTATCATTTACATTAACGTCAAAAAAATAAAATAGGTATAAATCTAACAAAATATGTAAAGGATCTATATGTGGAAAACTAGAAAATGCTGATGAAAAGAATTGAAGTAGATCTAAATAAATAGAGATTCTATATTCATGAATTGGAAGACTACTATTAAGACATCAATTTTTCCCAACTTCATCTATAGATTCAATGCAATCCTAATGAAAATCCCATCAAGATATTTTGTTGATTTTGACAAACTGATTCTAAAGTTTACATGGAAACCCAAAAACTCAGAATAGGCAATACAATACTGGAAAAGGAGAACAAAGTTCAATGACTGACATTACCTGACTTCAAAATTTACTGTAAAGATTAAGACAGTGTGCTTTTGGTGAAAGAAAAGACACATAGATAAGTGTAACAGAATAGAGCATCCAGAAGTGCCCATACAAATATAGCGAACTGATCTTTGACAAAGGAGGAAAGGCAATTCAATAGAGAAAGGATAGTTTTTCAACAAATGGTACAGGAGCAATTGGACATCCATATACCAAAAACGAGAGATAAAAAAAGAATCTAGACACAGACTATATATATTTCACAAAATTAACTCAAAATTAATCATAGACCTAAATTTAAAATTTGAAACTATGAAACTTCTAGAGAAAAATAGGAGAAAATCTAGGTGACAATTGGGTTTGACAATGAGTTTTTTGTTGCTTTATTTATTTAGGAAAGCCTTCACTCAGAGACAATGAGTTTTTAGATACAACAACGAAAGTGTGATCCATGATCAAAAAATTGATAAGTTAGAATATTAAAATGAAAAAATTCTGCTCTGGAAAGACACTGTTAGGAGATTGAAAAGATATTTCGCAGACTGTGAGAAAATATTTGCAAAGTACATATCTGATAAAGGATTTGTACCCCAAATATACAAAAACAAACTCTTGAAACTCAACAAGTAAACAAATGACCCAATTAAAAAATGGGAAAGCCATCAGAACAGATAACTCACCAAAGAAGATATAGGGATGGCAAATAAGCATAAGAAAAGGTGCTCAACATCACTTGTCAGTAGGGAATTGCAAGTTAAAACAACAATAAATTGTTTACTCATTGTACTCATTACTATGCACTCATTAGAATGGTTAAAAAAAAAAACCCTGACAATACTAATTCTGGTGATGATGGGGGAGGGAGGAAGAACTCTCATTAATGACTGGTAGGAACGTAAAATGATACAGCCACTTTGGAAAATAGTTTGGCAGTTTCTTACAAAGCTAAACACTGTCTTACTTGCGATCCAGCAATAACATTCCTGGGTATTTACCCAAACAATTCAAAAACTTATGTCCAGGCCGGGCGCGGTGGCTCACGCCTGTACTCCTAGCACTCTGGGAGGCTGAGGTGGGTGGATCGCTCAAGGTCAGGAGTTCAAGACCAGCCTGAATAAGAGCGAGACCCTGTCTCTACTAAAAAATAGAAAGAAATGATCTGGACAACTAAAAAAATATATATATAGAAAAAATTAGCCGGGCATGGTGGCGCATGCCTGTAGTCCCAGCTACTCGGGAGGCTGAGGCAGGAGGATCGCTTGAGTCCAGGAGTTTGAGGTTGCTGTGAGCTAGGATGACGCCACGGCACTCTAGCCCAGGCAACAGAGCCAGACTCTGTCTCAAAAAAAAAAAAAAACTTATGTCCACACAAAAACCCAAAATGAATGTTTATAGCAGCTTTATTCATAATTGCCCAAAACTATAAGCAACCAAGATGTGCTTCAGTAGGTGAGCAGATAAACTGTAGTACATCCTTATAATGGTACGTTATTCAGTGATATGAAGAAATGATCTATCAAGCCACGGAAAGACATGAAGGAACCGTAAGTGCATTTTGCTAAGTGAAAAAAGCCAGTCTGAAAAGGCTACATATTGTTTGGTTCCAAATATATGACATTTCAGAGAAGGCAAAATTATAGAGATAGTAAAAAGATCAGTGGTTGCTAAGGAATTTGGGTTGAGAAGGGGTGGGATGAACAGGTGAAGCACAAGACTGGGAAATTTTAGTACGGTGAAAACTATTCTGTATGATATTGCAGTGGTAGACGCACTTGTCAAATCTTATAGAACTTTACTACATGCAGAATGAACCTTAATGTAGGAAAATTTAAAAATCATGATTTAGGAGATCTCAAGTCCCAGAAAAAAATGTAAACTGAGGCAAAAGAATCTAACCGTATTACAAATGTATGAAACAACCTCACTGAAGGGGGTAGGTTAAAGGGTGCTGAACTGAGTAAGTTTATAAATGAGTGGAGGATATATGGCTAAAGGCAAAAGGAACTGCATATAAACACTGTACTCTAGTCGATAAAGTTGTTTTATCTTTGATAACAAGTTGTTAAAGTTGGGCACAGGTTAACAGCTCTGATACTGCTATACATGTATGCTGTAATTCAACAAGTCATACTGCATAGTGGGAGCCAGGTTTCTCAACATTGGAGTGGGAATTTGCAGATAAGCAAGGGGAGGGAGCTAGAGTGATCCAGGTGGAAGGGATTAGAGTTGGAGACATCAATAAGAACTTAATATACATACAGATGACTCTATATAGAAATATTTATAGATGAGAGTATATACATGGGTTGGTATACACGCATACATTTCTTTGCTCTGCCAGTCGAGAGAGCCTGAAAAAAAATCACAATATAGAGCAATAGGCACACCTACCTCCGGATCTTGGTTTCTAATACCATTCTCCAATAAAAGCAACCAGGATTCCATAGAGAAATGGTTGATTCTAAGACTGGGGCAGGAAAAATACAGGATAAGCCTGGAGAATCCTGGAATGCCAGAAAGTAAGAAAGTGCTCAAAAAACAAAACAAAACCCACATCGATGGTGGTATGTCAAAGGAACACAGGGGCCAACTGAAAGGGTTCCCAGTGCCCAAAGCTGGGATATTTTAAACAAGAAAATGAATACAGTAGCATTGAATTGTAAACTAAAGTATAAAATAAATATCCATGAGTCTGAATTGATATAAATAAATGATTGATTGACTGACTGACTGAATAAATATTGAATAAATAAATAAATGGGGAGAAGAGACCAATCTCCTATGAAGAATTATTCCAGGCCAGGAGTGGTGACTCGCACTTGTAATCCTAGTACTTTGGGAGGCCCAGGAAGGAGGATCCCTTGAGACCAGGAGTTTGAGAACAGCCTGAGCAACATAGTGAGACCCTGTCGCTGCAAAAAATAGAACAATTACCCAGGTGTGGTGGCATGTGCTTGTAGTCACAACTAGTTGGGGGCTGTGGCAGGAGGATGGCTTGAGCCCAGAAGTTTGAGGCTGCAGTGAGCTATGATGATGCCACTGCACTCTAGCCCAGGCAGCAGAGGGAGACCCTGTCTCAAAAAAAAAAAAAAATCCAAATAAATTATGTAGACATGCTACTCTAAAGGAGGGAGAGTATTACTCCTGTTCTTTAAGTGTGGGCTCCGCAAAGTGACTTCCTTCAAAGAATACAGTGTGGAAAGGGTCGAAAATAGAGTAACTTTGCAATAATTTCAGCTGACTGATCAAGGTCGATGTCAATAGTAATATATATATTCATAAAATACGTATCCTTGGTATGATGGGTTGAAAATGGCACTTTACCTCTGTGATCCTCCTCCCAAAACCTATATCCCCAATCTTGAGAAAAATCAGGCACCTACAATGTACATGATCAGTACTCTTCAAAACGGACACAGTCATCAAAACCCAGGAATTTCTGAGAAATTGTCACAGATAAAAGAACCTTAAGGAGATATGACAAATAAACGTAATAATGGTAT
>NW_012149219.1:245819-258499 GCF_000956105.1 Propithecus coquereli
TCATTTGAGAATCTATTGTAAGTTGTATTGTTTTAATTTCAGTTTCCAATTGTACATTGATAGTATATAAAAATACAATTTACCTTTGCTCATTGACTTTATATCTTGTGATCTTACTAAACTCTCTTATTAGTTCTAGAAGCTTCTTTGGTTTTTTTGGTATACTTTTTGGAATTTTCTATGTAGACAGCCATAGAATCTGCAAATAGGGACAGTTTCTTCCTTTCCAATCTGTCTGTCTTTTACTTCTTTTTCTTTTCATTGCACTGACTAGATGAGACTGGACATCCTTGCCTTATTCCTGATTTTATGGGAAACGTATAACGTTAGCTGTTTTTAGATGCTCATTATCAGATTGAGGAAGTTTCTTTCTATTCCAGAGTTGCTGAGAGGTTTTGTTTTCTCCCATGAAAGGACATTAAACTTTGTCAAGTGCTTTGTCTGCATCAATTAAATGATGATGTTGTCTTTCTTCCGTAGTCTATGGTGGATTATATTAATTGATACTCAAATATTAAACCAAACTTACAGTCCTGGAGTAAACTCCTTCATGCCATGCTGTATTATTATTTTTATGCATTGCTGGATCTGATTTGCAAATGTTTCGTTGAGAATTTCTGCATTTATGTTCAAAAACATGTAGTGGTATAGTGGTCTATAATTTTCTTTTTTGTACTATGCTTGTTTTTGCTATCACGGTTATGCTAGCCTTATAAAATGAGTTGGGAACTGTTCCTTTCCTATTTTCTGGAAGATATCGAATAGAATCAATCTTTTTTTCCTCATGTAAATAGTTGGTAGAACTCACCAATAAAACCACATGGGCCTGGTGATTTCTTTTTTGGAAGGCTTTTAAGTATACATTTAATTTCTTCAATAGTTATAGTACAATTTAAATTGTCTCTTTCAACTTGGGCATGTTTTAGTAGCTTGTCTTTTTCGAGGAGCTGGTCCATTTCACCTAAAGTTTATATGCATAGAGATGTTCATGGTATTCTTTTATTGGCTTATTAGTTTTTGAATGCCAGGTCTGTAAGTATATCCCTTCTTTAATTCCTAATATTGATAATTTGTGTCTTTGCCTTTTTTGCTTTATCATCTTTATAGAGATTTCATGTGTCAGTTTCATTGATTTTTTTTCAAAGAATCAGCTCTGGGTTTCATTGATTTCCCTACTGTTTTCTGTTTTCAATTTCATTGATTTCTACTGTCTATTATTTCCTTCCCTCTGCTCTTCTTGGGTGTGTTTTACTCCTCTTTTCCTATCTCTTAAGGTGGAAACATATTATTGATTCAAGACCTTTCTTCTTTCCTAATGTAAGTATTTTAATGACATAAATTTCTCTCTAGCACTGCTTTAGTTGCATCTCATATGTTTTCATATGTTGTATTTTCATTTTCACTCAGTAAAAATTATTTTCTAATTTCTCCTTGATCCATACATCATTTATAAGTGTGTTTAATTTCCAGGTGTGTAGTGATTTTTCTGTTGTCTTTCTTTTATTGATTTCTGGTTTAATTTTGTATGTCAAAGAACATATTTTGTATGATTCCAATTTCTCTAAATTCGTTATGACAAAGGATGTGGTCTATATCAGTGAATTTTCCACATGTACTTCAAAAGAATGTGTATTCTGCCATTGTTGGATAGAATGTTATATAGGTGTTTAATAGATCTAGTTGGTTGATGATATCTTTCAGTTATTTCATCTCCTTAATGATTTTCTATCTCTAGTTCTAGCTATTACTGAGATAAAATGGTTTCTGGTAAGAAATCTACAGCCATTTGCATTGTTGTTCCCCTCTAGATAATACACTATTTTCTTTGACTGCTTTCAAGAGTTTTTCTTTGTCCTTATTTTTGTTTGTTTCATTATGATTATTTAAATGTGTATTTCTTTCGGTTTATGTTGTTTGGAGTTTGAGATTTTAAATTCAATTTGGTTATTGTATTTTTCAGTTCTAAAATTTCTATTTGTTTCGTTTTTTATATCTTCCATTTCTTTACTTAGACTTTCTACTGTTTCATCGGCTTTTAAAGTATCTGTAATTGATCACTGGAATTTTCCTGTTCGTTTGCTTAAATGACAGAATTCTATTATCTCACAGATCTGGTCAGAAGCCTGAGATCAAGATGTTGGCAGGGTTGGTTCCTTTTGGAGGCTCTGAGGGCAAAGCTATTCCATGCCTCTCCCCTGTTAATAGCTTCTGGTGGTTACCGGTTATCCTTGGCGTTCCTTGGCTTGCAGCTGCATCACTCCAATCTCTGCCTCCGCCTTCACCTTGCCTTCTCCTCGGGGTCTTCCGTGTGTCTCAATCTCCCTGAACTTTCTCTTATCACACCACCAGTCATTTGTTTTAGGACCCACCCTCAATCCAGGACGATCTCATTTTGAGACTCTTAATTTACTTATATCTGCAAAGACCCTGTTCCCAAATACAGTCACATCTAGGACTTGGACATATCTTTTTAGGGGGATATAATTCAAGCCACTATAAGGAATACTGTACATATAATAAAATTCAGCAATTGTAAGTGTTTCATTCAATGAGTTTTGACAAATACGTGTGGTAGCATAACTACCAGTGCAATCATGATATGGAATACTTCCATCATCCCCAAAAGTTCCCACACCCCTTCGCAGTGAATCTCTGTCCCCACCCCTAACCCCAGCAACCACTGATCTGCTTTCTGTCACTATAATTTTATCTTTTCCATAATGCCCTATAAATATAATCCTTTACAGTATGTAGTTCTTTGTGTTTGGCTTCTTTGACTTAGCGTAATGTTTCTGAAATTCATCCATGTCATACATATCAATGGAATCAACAGGTTTGAAAAATTTCAAATCTGAAGAAAACTTGCAGGAACAGTACAGTGAGTACCCTCCACTTAGACTCATGACTGTGAGCACTTTGTCACATTTGCATTATCTTTCTCTTATCCTATACACATGTGCACACATTTGCTAAACCACTGGATACTTCAGCTTGCATTTCCTGAGGACAAGAGAGGATTAAACAGCAGCTAACTAAAAACAAACTCCTCCTCATGTAAGAACAAAATGTGCAGAATATAAAACTTTTCCTATAATTAAGAGAGCTACAACTTTTCTGATTTCGGACAATGGCAGGGACACATTATGGAGAAAAGATTAGCAAAGAGAGGAGGCAGTTTCCTGTGATGAGGGAAACCGAAAGCTCGTTCTTCACTTCCCTCAGGATGTCACTTCTTAGAACCGCCAACCAATCTCCTTTCTAAGTAGACACAGGCCCCTCCTAGAAATGAAGCCACATTTCCACATTCTGTTCCTTTAAGGCCATCCTTCACGAAGCAATTCCAGGATAGCTGCACTTTGTTTCCGACCCTGAGATACTGGACTCCTCTTAGCATTTATTATCTACACCTAGGTGATACTTTGCCATACAGCAGAAAGCATAGTGCAAAAGATTTGCCTTCCACTCTGTCTAAAAGTAACAATTAGGACAAAATATGTTATCAATTCACAACTCTGGTTGGATTTTTATGTTCAGAATCATCTCTTAATCTCTAGTCATTGATCACCAAGGACCCAGTGGCTGCTGCCTTGCTCAGAGATGGGGCAGGAGGTGGGAGGAAGGTCAGATGTCAGGACACATGGCTGCGAGAGAGAAACCCATGGCTTAAAAGTGTGCAGAGGCCACAGGACGTATCAATAATCTCCACTGGGCCCTGCCTGGGTGTACATCTGCACTGTATCCGCCTCCCCACCCCCCGCGCCCCTCCCCCCTGGTATTGGATAGAAAGGAGAGCTAATGTATCCTGGGAACCGCAACAGTTGGGTGACGAGCAGAGGCAACTTCCCACAGGAAGACTTTACGGTAACCCAGGAGGGAACATCAAGTCGGTGAACGGAAACACTATCACAGTAGAAACAAGTCAGGGATAAAAACAGACATAACGCAAATACGCAAACATCCCTGCCATGTATGACAGTTACAGGTGGATGTGGTTGCATCCCTTCTACTCTAATAATTCATTTAGAATATAGTTCGTGTTTTCCTCATCTTTTTTCATTCAAAGTATCCAGAATTGCACATAATTGCTTAGTAAATATTTGTTGAGTAAAAAAGTAAGTAAATATGTCCTAGTAGATTAGAAGGTTAAATGGATAAGATGGAAAAGTCTTTAGGAAGTCTAAAGTTGTATGAAATTTCCTAAATAAACCCAAGTCTGTCTATTCCTGAGCACAAATTTGAAAACAGCCAGATTCATAGTATTTTGGTGGCTTTAAAGCAAACTCTGGCACAGCAACTGTGCATCTAGTCCTTCAGGACAGCTGGCACCCTGAATCAGGACAGTGGAAACTGGGGCGGCGACACCAGGAGACCCAGTTGGCCAAAAGGAAACAAGTGCTTCAGTTTGGTGGGAGAGCCTGTGCACAGAGCTCATCTTTATTCCATCTAAAGATAAACTGATAATAGCTCAGAATGCACCCAGCCCCCCTCTTTCACCTAGCAGGATAGACTGTGTGACATAAATGGGGCTTAGGTCCTGCATCCCATCCTACGGGGTCCATGCCTGATGTGGTTGTGGTTATGGGATCCCCTGGCCAGAGCCTCTTTATATCAATGCTCACGGAATACTGTTGGTAGCTGTGCTGGGCACTGGCCCTGTGGGGCTGTTCTATCCTGACACACGGGCCAAGTCAAGAACCCCGGCAAGAGAGAACTCACGACAAAGAGCATGACAGAGCTTTTCCCATTTTTGCTCCTGGAATAACATGTTGCTGGTCATCCTGGGCTTGATCTCAGGAAGGTTCTAAAGTGTTGTGGGGCTGGGCACGGGGGCTCACGCCTGTAATCCCAGCACTTTGGGAGGCCAAGGCTGGAGGATTGCTTGAAGCCAGGGGTTTGAGACAAGATTGGGAAACCTAGTGAGACTCTGTCTCTTAAAAATTGAAAAAAATTAGCCGGGCATGGTGGCATGCACTGGTAGTCTCAGCTACTCAGGAGGCTGAGGCAGGAGGATCGCTTGAGGCCAGGGTTTCAAGGCTACAGTGAGATATGATCATGCCACTGCACTCTACCCTGGGCAACAAAGCAAGACCCTGTCTAAAAAAACCAAAAAAAGGAAAGCGTTATGGATTTGGCTCGTGCTCAAGGCTGTGTCGTTACACTGGGCTCACATGGACGCCCCCAGCTAAGCAGGACACTGTCCAACCCACTGCTTCAGTACCGGGAGCAGCCCATGCATTGTACTGTTTCCAGAGGGGGCACCCTGTGTGTGGATTTTAACTGATTCCAGACTCAGTTTGCAGGGGGAAGGGAGGGAGGCCTACGGGTAGGAGCCTGGGCTCTGAAGGCCGGCAGACCGGCCTTTAACCCTAGCTCCATAACTTTAACTGGGCGGTTTTCTCACCCTCCGGCATGCCTCCGTTTGCTCGTCCCTCTGGTAGGGATGCTACTGCTAACACCTAGGTCGTCGCCGAGCGTGAGGATTCTGTGACACGATTCTCGTACAATGTGCAGCACAGTGCAGAGCAGGGTGAGCATTCTGTAAATGCTAGCCCTCGCTATTATGTGTTCCATGAAAAAATGCGCTAACCTTCTGGGCTAACTGTTTAGGAACAGTCTGGCAGCAGAGCTAGGAGGCAAACAATAGCATCCGCCCATTGATCCCAGAGATGGGGGGAATGCTGAGCCCCTTGAACAACCTGGCCTGAGTCCTTCCCTGAAGCCACAGATGCACTCCAGAATCTGCCCCAGAGGGAGGCAAATGTTCAGCCCGGCTTACCCGGTCCAGCTCCCCGGGTCCAGCTCCAGCCGTGCCCCAGCCCCCAGGACTCACAAGCAAGGCAGTCAGGGCTGTCAGCACCACTCTGGGTCAGCTCAGATGCCAGAGAGCCCTGGACAGCCCTGCCTTCGGGTTTGCACACAGCATGCCAAGCATGCCGGAGGATATACACCGGAGACTCGAGCCAGCCAAGTCGTGTGATTGGAATCAACCCCTTGGGAAGCTGTTGACTTCCTCAGGCCACTTGTCAATTTGTTAACTGTGTTTTTTGAAAAAAGGAGGCTGTGATAATCATCAGGAAGACAATGAAGACTGTCCTTAAATATGGAGACTTGGCAGGTGCCTGGCTGGTGTAAAGCCCAAAGGGCCTCGATGATCTTCTCTTAGCAATGCCAAGTCCCAGCAGGCCTGCAGCCTGGACCGGGGAAGGAGCAGGGTGGACACAGGAGGCTGTCCATGAGCCACCACACTGGACAAACAGCCCCGTAGCTCTATTCAGCTGGGAGACTCAGAATTTAGAATTCGTGGTCCTGTGGTCCTGCCTACAGCAGTGTCGTTTCCTGAACAGGCACAGATTTGTGAGCACCATTTCTTGATGTGCTTCACTAAGCATATGTGTGATTCTTATGCTACACAGCAACCTGAAGATACCTGGCTTATCTGATACTTAGAAATATTAAATATATCTGATAGGAGAGGGGAAAAAACCCCTGAAATATCACTAGATCAGCTTCTTGAACCTTCTCCTGCTCCTCAGTTGTATCTCTGGTCAGACACCTCTTCTCAGAATCCTTCATGTGTATTCCACTCAACTGAAGAACCCAGGACTGCAGCAAGTACCTGGGGAGGAATTGCCACACCTGGGCATTCTCAGCCCCATGCCCAGCGGGCAGCCCAAGCAAGTCAGGCATCATGCCTGGCGGACAGGGAGGGAATAATCTTGCCTCTTCAATTCCACGCGTGTTCACTGAGGTTCTAGTACGTGCCGGGACCATGGGGTTTCCAGTGCTGTTTCCCATTTCCATGATATGCACAGTATATTACGAGGAACAGATGGGTAGAAAGGAATCAAAATAGATGGAGCAATGTGGGGACAAGGGGCTACCTACACAGCCAGCTACATCTGTCCAAGCAACTTTGGACAACAGAGAATTCAGCCAGAATCATTTGCAGTCAACAATCAATACAATGCAACAATATGGGTATTTAATGGATATGGAAAGTGGCGTCAGCAAGGTGAACAGACTAGCTCCATTTGGGGGGTTAGGAAGACCTCCCAGACAGGACATTCTTGAACTGAATTTTGAAGGATGCCTAGGATTTTCCAGAGAGGAATATGAAAGGTGAGAGGAACCAGATCATTGTCGATGAAGCATTCTACTGGTTTGAGAGTTCCCTGCTGGAGTGTGAGCATTGTGTGGGCCAGAGTTGGAGGGTGGCAGAGACGGTGCAGCCAAGGGAAGGGTGGAGAGCCTTGACAAGAAAGCACAGTAGAGGGTAGGTGGAACCATATCTCGAAAGTCTTTCTTGCTATGCCAAGAAATTTGGACTCTACTCTGGAAGCAGTGGGCAACAATGAACAGTGTTTAACCTGGAAGGTTAACTTACAGCATTCTTAGATTTGTGTTTTGGCGAGATCCTTTGGTATAAATGTAGAAAAAGACAAGGTTGGAGATTAGGCAGCCAGTTAGGAGATGATCATATAATAATAAAACATCACAGGACACCACGTGACCTAGCCTGCTGTGGTTTGAATGTGTCCCCCAACATTCATGTGTTGGAAATTTGATCCCCAGTGCGGCGGTGTAGAGAGGTGGGGCCTGAAGGGAGGTGTCGGGCTATGGAGGCGCCGCCTTCACGGATGGATGAACATCATTACTGTAGGAGTGGGCTCACTACACAACTTGCTCTCTGTCTCCTTCTCTTTGCCATTCTGCCTTCTTGCCGTGTCATGATGCAGCAAGAAGTCTCACACCAGATGCTGACCCCTTGATCTTGGACTTCCCATCCTCCAGAACCGTGAGAAATAAATCTCTGTCCTTTATAAATTACCTAGTCTCAGGTATTCTGTTACTGCAGTACAAAACAGACTAAGACACAGCTTCATCACGGTCTCACATTCTAATGAACCAAACACAACTAGAAGTTACGAAAGAGTAACTCCAGTCTTTCCGTGTGCTTCCAAAAACTGTAAAGGGAATACAATTCAAAGCAAAAAGCAACACATCTTAGCAGCTGTCCACATTCCCTGAATGTGAGCAGTTGGAGAGTAGGGACCCTGCCTACCTTATTTGATCCTGGATCTGTCATGTCTGGACTAGCATTTGGAGTGTGTAAGTATCTGCTGACTCCCCTCTGGACCCTCTCACACTCCAAACCCAATTATTTCCACCCTCAGCTCATCTGGCCCATTTTTCCTCTTTCTATTTTCTTTTCTTGGCACTGCAGAAACCTGGGAACTTGCCTGGCAAAGTCTGTGCTCTGTGTGGAGGCTGGTGGAAAGCTCCGAGATAAAGATATGCAATTCTTTTGTGGAAAAAGAGGCTGAGAACACTTAGACATAACGACCTTTGTCTCCACCTCAGTTGGGACACTCCAGGCAAGAGAGGACAGGACTCACACTCAGGGGCTGATAATGGTAGGAAGGCAAGGCTGGGCAGGACCGAAGGCACAGCAACAGCGTCAACAGGATGGCCACCCCAGAGGCCAGAGGGTCACTCTAACGAGAAGCAGGACGGTGTGATTTATTCCCATGAATGCGGCCTCCAAAGTTAATGCACTACTATTTATTGCACTCATGTGATGTGCCAGGCAGGACACTACACTCGGTGCCTTTGATGTTTGACATTGCGAAGTAATGCACATAACCCCTGTGATGTCACTGTTACCTCCAGTTTACAGATGAAGAAACTGAGGCATGGAGAGGATAGGTGACTTGCCTAATGTCACAGAGTTAGTAAGTAGCAAAACTGGGACTTCACCCAAATCTGTACAGCTTCGGAGATCCCAACTGTTAAGCGATATTGTATTTATGTGAATTTACAAATATTGGTTTTTCTTTAGGGAGAAAAATTAGAATCTGTCCTGATATCATAAATTTTTTAATATTTAATTTGACTTCTTCATAAAAAAAATTTTAGCCTACTATTGTTTGGGTAAAAAAGAGAGGAGGAGAGAACAATGGTTACAAGGTAGTATGTTTGTGAGAAAGTCTGTCAGTGTGATTGTGTTAGGTAGATACCTGCAACCTATTAGCTAAGGATATCAGCCAATCAACAAAAATTTCGTGTGCGCTTACTGTATGTTATGTACTGAATGTTTGCGTCCCCCCCAATCCATAAACTGAAATCCTAACTCCCAATGTGATGGTCTGAGGAGGTGGGGTCTTTGGGAGGTGATTGGGACATGCGGGTGGGGCCTCCTGAATGGGATTTGTGCCCTTATGAGAAGGGCCCCAGAGAGACGCTGCGCCCTCTCCCCACCGTGTGAGATACGAGGGGCAGCCGGCCGTGTGCAATCCGGAAGAAAGCCCTCGCGGACCTGTCCCTGCTGGCACCTGATCTCAGACTCTCAGCCCGCAGCACCATGGGAAATAACTTTTTGTTGTTTACAAGCCACCGAGTCGATGGCATTTTTTTTTAAAGCCAGCCAGATTTAGAAGTGGGGGGTTGTAGTATGGCATTTTTTTTTTTTTTTTGAGACAGAGTCTCACTCTTTTGCCCCGGCTAGAGTGAGTGCCGTGGCGTTAACCTAGCTCACAGCAACCTCAAACTCCTGGGCTCAAGCGATCCTACTGCCTCAGCCTCCCGAGTAGCTGGGACTACAGGCATGCACCACCATGCCCGGCTAATTTTTTCTATATATTTTTAGTTGTCTGATTAATTTCTTTCTATTTTTAGTAGAGACGGGGTCTCGCTCTTGCTCAGGCTGGTCTCGAACTCCTGAGCTCAAACAATCCGCCCGCCTCGGCCTCCCAGAGTGCTAGGATTACAGGCGTGAGCCACCGCGCCCGGCCCGTATGGCATTTTTTATAGCAGCCAGAAGTAAGGTGCTCTATTAAGAAATCTATACTAGACATTGAGAGAACCTTGAGAAAGGCAAATGGAACCAATGCAAAATTTGGGGCCAAATGAGATTGCTATATTTCAGTAATGTTGAAAATCCATCTCCGGCCCATGAGCTTGGCTGGTACCTTCTGAACAGTGGCTGAAAGCATTTGTTCATCTGCACTTGGACTGTGGGTGTATGTTTATAACTCTGAAATGTTAAGGGGTACCCTTGGTTCCTTTCTCTAAACCCCCATTTCTGGCTCTTGTTCTGCCATTCAATATGTGGCCACAGTTGGATAATTTCTTATGAAGAAAGAAAGGAAACCTCTAAAGAACAGATTGGAACATTGATCCAGGAACTCACCAGTGATGTCTTTCCTTGTGGCCGTTGCCTCAAAGTCCACGACCAGACCCGGTGACTGTGCAGTGGTGTCTGCTCAGCCCGTCCACGGCCACGTGCTTCCCAGAGCCCTTGAAAGACCTAGGTCTTGATGTGTGTAGACAATGAGCACTTCCTCACCTAAATCAGAGGAAGAAAAAAGTCTTTTGGGGAAAAATAATTCCTCTTGGTCATAATTCAAGGAAGAAGAAAAGCATTAGCAAATATTTAAGTGCATCAGCATATTTGAAGTGGAGAAATAAGATTTTTTAGTACATCGTCTTTTAAAATAATGACCATTTTACATGTTTTTTTTTTTCGTTTGTTTTTGTTTTTTTTGAGACAGAGTCTGGCTTTGTTCCCCGGGCTAGAGTGCCATGGCGTCAGCCTAGCTCACAGCAACCTCAAACTCCTGGGCTCAAGCGATCCTACTGCCTCAGCCTCCCGAGTAGCTGGGACTACAGGCATGCGCCACCATGCCCGGCTAATTTTTTCTATATATTTTTAGTTGTCTGATTAATTTCTTTCTATTTTTAGTAGAGACGGGGTCTCGCTCTTGCTCAGGCTGGTCTCGAACTCCTGAGCTCAAACGTCTGCCTGCCTTGGCAGCCTCCCAGAGTGTTGGGATTATAGGCGTGACCTACCACGCCCGGCCCATTTTACATGTTTTAAGGGGTAATTTGCAAGGTTTATTTTCACCTGATTTTACAATATGCAGGATTGGAAAACAAGATGGACTAAATCATGTCCTCTCAAAACAAAACAGCCAAACTTTATAAAAACACCGCTATAACTTGGCTATTCTAGGTGAGGGGTTTTAGCCAGTCCTCTCGAGAATAATAATAATTCATGCTGCGCATTGAATCCGCAGGGGCACTGACTTTGGCTCTCAGCAATGGCCAAACCCTGAAAAATATCCATCTGGTCATAAGAATGTTTATGTTTTCTCCTCCTCCAAGCCCATAGGAATTTCATACTTAACCCAGAGCAGAAAGAACTAGCTTAAGGTCCCTAGGGCCTGAGACCCATCCACTTTGGGTGGTGACACGGGTAACAGGGAGAAATTGGGACTGGTGACATCTCACAGGCTTCAATTATGTGGGCACCTCACCCACCCCTGGTATGGAGCCTCAACATTTCAGAACTCCTCTAAGACCACTGTCCTTCTGGAAGACAAAACGGCAAATGCCCTCTGTGCCAGCAAGGCGGCACGCAAGGCTGAACGCTGGAGTGTGAGCCAGGGCAACTGCAATTACAAGGGTAAATTCTGGATTTTGAACCACCTGTTCGGGCCCGACTACAGAGGCAATATTGCACATAATGCAATAATAATCTGTTTCAGGTCATTCTAGCAAGAATAGGTGTTGAGAATCAAGCAATGTTTTTCTTAAGGTTTTTAATTCTAATCTCCAAAGCCCATGTTTCATATCTCTGAAAAGTAGCTTTATGTTTTTTCCTGAAGAAGATTTTATTTATGGCTCCAATTTGAATATTGCAAAAAGGAGGAGACCCTGATAGCTCTGGATTATCTGCCAGCCATGGTCCCTTTCTCCTAGGGTGTACTCTGGTCTGGGAGAGGTGTGATCTCAACCCCCAGGGAGGAGCCGGCGTCACTAGGATGGGTCTGTGAGAGTGTCACAGGGCTCTGCTGCCACCTGCAGCCTGTGCACGCACAATGGCACATTCATGGCAGCCCAATGGCAAAAGTACCTGCAGCCGTCTGCCACACCAGCTTGGGGATCAAAGCCTTTGTTTTCTTCCAGTTAATCCTATGGGTCCCTGAGTGCGCGTTAGCCGGGCTCCCCGCTTCTACCCTAAATTGCACAAGAACTCTGTGGCTGTTCTCAGGGCTTTTGCTTTCAAATTTTGAGAGTTGGGCAAGGTGGAAAATCTGATCTATCCACTAACACCGGTGCTTTTGATCCTGCCGTTTTGGAGTCACTGTTGAGTTTATGTCCCGCCGGGCCTCCTAACAAGCATCTGCTGGGAGGGGCGTGCCCTTGATGGTCCAGGGCCCCTGCCCGCCAGGCGGCCCCCTGTGTGCTCTGAAGGTGCCGCTCTTTTAACTCAGCCACCGTCCCCAAGGCAGACCTCCCTGTCTCGCTGGTTGACATCAAGAGAGTTTTTAAAAACAATGCATATCTAGATTTATTTTATTATTATTACTCTTATCACAAACGATTCACATATATAAAAGTAAACCTTATATAAATATGACTTAAAGGACGGTGAAATGAATACCTGAGTACTCACCACCTGGCTTCAGGCATAGAACAGTAATAATAGCGTTAAAGACCTACGTGTCTCCTCCTATCACATTACTATTCCGAATATTTAACGATTATTTTACCACGTGAGTGTGTATCCCAGAGTGACTTTTCATTTGGCATGTTTTTATACTTAGTCTAAGTGACATTCTGTGACTGGTTTTATTGTTGTACTCAACTTTATATTAATAATTATGAAATATACACAT
>NW_012149219.1:260339-266611 GCF_000956105.1 Propithecus coquereli
GTTTAACTTATTTATTGAGTCTTTAATTTCAATGTTTGCATATTTCAGTTCTATCACATTATTTTTCAAATCTGGTCACTTGATTGTCTTTATTTCTTTAAACATTTTATTCATGGTTATTTTGTGTTACCTATCTTATAATGCAAATATTTGAAGCACATGGGCAATTGAATCTATTTCTTAGTGTTCTTATTTATTTTCAGTCCTAACATTTTGCTTCCTCATGTGTTTGGTAATTTTGGAGGGCATACATTAGGCTGATCTTACTCAGGGGAAATTCTGACAGGCAGGAGATAATGTTCTCCAAAGAGAATTTATGTTTACTTTTTCCTACTTCAAAGGTTTCTATCCTTTGGGGTCACTTAATTTCTTTAGATTTCACCTGACTTTGTAGATGTGGGTAGAATAAATTCCAACCCAAGATCCTACGGTACAGGGGGGTTGCTTTTGCCCACCCAGAGCTGAGAAGGAGACAGTTACCGATCTCCCTTTAAGGGCAGGTATACTTTTCTACCTACCTTTTCACTAGGGTGGGGCCCCTTTACGCAGGGTCCTGACTCGGCTGCCCACATTGCACACCCCAGAGGTCGGCTCTCTCGCTCCCTTTTGCCAGGTCACGGCCATCGGCGTTCCATCCTGAGGCAGCCTAGGTTCCTCGCTTGCTTACCATTCTGCTGTCTGCAACTAGTTTTTTGTTCTTGTTTTTGTGGGCTGAGGGGTTGCGGGCGATATGCTTGGATATTTCCCTTAGTTTCTTGTGCTCTTAGTAATGCATTTAACGGTACATCTGTTGTATTTATCTTCTGGCTTCGAGAAGTTTTGCTGCAGGAGGGCTTTTTAAAATGTCTTGTCTGCCACAGAGCAGGAAATGCAAGTCTGTGCAGCATTTTTTACCTGAACCAAACACTTAGCAAAAGAATCTCTGATCTGCAAAACATTAGGCCCTCGTTGAGCCAGGGACCCCCGCTCAGATTTCTTCTACTTTCACTGTGAACTCTCCTGTAGTGCCCTTGAGGGTCATTTCTTTAAAACGTCTTGTTCGGTGCTGCTCCAGTTCCCTTTGACGAGGTTCCTTACCCTGAGCGGTTCAGAGTACAAGCTCTGGAAAAGGCTGCCTTGGGTTCAGTTTCAGCTCTGCCACTTGTAGGGCAGAATCCTGGTCAAGTTACTTCAATTCTCTAAGCCTCAGTTTATCCATCTGTAAAATGGAGACACTAACAGAACCTTCTTACAAACTGCCAGCTCATGCTGGGAGAAATCATCACAAAATACGAACCTTCTATCGATGATTCAAGAGCTCAAATCAGTTCAATCAGACACGTGATCTGATTCCTGATAAGCTTTGTCTTTGATACATTTCAATGAAACACATAACTAGATGCTTTTATCGACACGTTTCAGCACATCAGTCCCACTTTGCAGAAGGAAAGAGACGGTGCGAGGCGAGTGGAAATCAGGCTTGCTGGTAGACGCACCCTGGTCAGGGGCAGCACAGGACTACCAGGATTCCAGACAAGACTCCAAACTGCCCTGGGGTGTCAGGGGGAAGACCACACGTGACAGGACGGAGGACATACTGGCATCTTGCACATCAGGTGGGGACCTACGTAAGGCCAGAGTCCCTTATCTCACAGGTGGGGAAGCTGAGACCCAAAGAGGGCGGCGAGCTTGTTCCGGGCCAGTGCGTTACTGGCAGAGCTGGGGCCGGACTCAGAATCAGCCTCTGCTGCCTCCGTCGGCTCCCCGCGGTGGCGGCTTTTCCTTCGCCTTTTCCTCCTCCTTCTTTGTTTAGTAGACACTGGACCCTTAACCTATTTTGTGAGAAAAAGAATTTAATAAATTATACTATAAATTTTGTTCTATTTTTTACATACCTTCTATGAATGTTTTTATATTGTTATAATATGGTCAAGTTCCAAAATTAATTTATGTTTTGTTTTCACTGGGGCACCTCATATTTCCAGGTAGACAGTAACCATGCTTGTTGCGTTATTTAGGACTCTTTGCTTGTACCTGATATAAACTGGACTCGAACCACTTAAGCAAAGAAGGCAGCGTGTTAACCTCACGTAACCGAAGAGCTGATGAATAAAATTCCAGCGTCAGGCAAGGATGGAGCCAGGTGTTCAAAGGATGTCACCAGGAACCTGTCCCTTTATGTAGCTTGGATAAACTTTCCTCGCTGTGGGCTCCGTTTGCAGGCCAACGCTCTCTGTGTCGTGCACGGCCCCAGCCAACTTAACATTGTCACAGCTCCAAGTCCAGAAGCAAGAACAGGCTTCCCTTTCCCCACAGGTCCAGTTAATCCCCGAGTTTATTCTCTTTGCCTGGCTCTTGCTATTGCTGACCCACGGGCCACTGTGATTGGCCGGGTCTGTCGGGAACTGCTCCTAGGAACAGAGGAGGGGCCACTCATGAAAGCCACGTGGCTTGGGGAAGGAGCATGGTCTTCAAAGGAAAACCAGGATGTTGTCAGGAGAAGGAGCAGGAATAGATGTGGGACAGGCACAGGCCACTGTCCCTAATATCTGCCATTTCCAGTTCAGTGCGTGGCCAGTGTGCTTCACCATCACCCCAATCGCAAGCACTTTGGTTACTTCCAGAGGAACCAGACGCTCTGGGTTCAAGCCCCACATCTGCCTCTCTCTTGCTGTGACCATGGTACTAATGTCTTCACCTAACTGCCTCGGTTTCCTCATCTGTAAAGTGGCGACAGCAATAGTTCTTGCCCACAGGGCTGTTAGGATTAATGAGCTAATGATACATGTAAAGAATTTATATCAGCCCCTGGCACATACTAAGCATCCAATAAACATTAGCTGCTGCTTCTCACCGTTAGAACCAGATTTGCTAAAAAACGAAACATTTAATTTACAAAGTTACTTTCACTCTCTCCGTATTTCCCTGGAACCTCTTTCTGTAGATGGAATCGCCTGGCCAAAGGTCCGGCTGTGTTGGGAGCACTTGACGTTTTTGGCCGGACCGTGCTCGGCAGTTCTGCGGCAGTCGATGCCATCCCAGGCAAGGCTCCTGGCACTGGTGTGAGCCAAGTGGTCTCGAGCCTGCCAGTGGCGTCTGCAGCAAGCAACCAAGCAACCAAGCAACCCACCACACACGCGTCAGAGGGCGGGCAGCCTGGGGTGGCCCGGCTGTCCCAAAGTTCCCACATCGTCCCCACCACTGAACTGCTCCGGTGCTGGCTTTTTTCTACATCCCCATGTTGTCGCCACCTCCTGGGCCTTGTTTCCTCCCTCTCCTGTCCCCCGGCTGTGAGCAGCAGTCGCAGGCTCAGGCTGCTGGGAACTTCTCTAAAATGCCTGGTGCTTTCTGACATTGAGCAACGGAGCCTCTTTCCTCTTTTTACTGCCCTCCCCCCACAGGAGGCTCCAGGACCTGACTTTCATAACCAGGTTGTAACTACAGACCCGGCTGCAGTCACTTCCTGTTCCTTCTTTCTTTCTTTCCTTCCTTTCTCTTTTTCTTTTTTCTTTTCCTTCTTCTTTTTCTTTCTTCTTTTCCTCTTTCTTTCTTTCTTCCTTTCTTTCCTTTCTCTTTCCTTTCTTTCCTTTCTTTAGTTATTTCCTTTCCCTCCCTCCCTCTCTTTCTCTTTCCTTCCTTCCTTTCTTTCTTTTTCTTATGTTTTGTAGAGACAGGGTCTCGCTCTTGCTCAGGCTGGTCTCGAACTCCTGACCTCCAGCGACCCTCCCGCCTCAGCCTCCCAGAGTGCTGGGATTACAGGCGTGAGCCACCGCGCCCGGCTCCCTTTTCTTTTTTAGCAGCAATCCCCACTGCCCTGCCGATGCCGTATTTATTATACTTTTCAGTTTTTCAGCAATAAGATGTTAAAAACTGGCAGTCAGTGTAGCAGGGTGCCCGGTGCTTTGGGGGCTGATGAGACCCCAGCCCTCGAATTGCTAACGGTTTGCTTTGTAGGCAGAAATTAATGTTCTTAGCGCAGGCGAGGCCCGGTGACAGTGCTGACCGTCAGGGCGAGGGGCCTTCAGGAGCCTGGAAGGTGGCGAGAAGCCTTCCCCTTGAATGTCCCGTCCTCTCGCCCACACAGGAAGGGGCCAGGCCCCCTAGCGGGTTAGGGAACCCACCTGCAACACTTGGGAGTAGCTGAGGGAGGATGCGGGACTTCCTGCCTCATGGGCGTTGTACTGGAGTCCAGCAACTCCGGAGACCCCGGGATGAGGCTCGAGAGGGCGCGGGCTGGCCGCGGCCCGCAGGGCCAGGGAGGAGCAGGGGTTCCCGGGGCACCGAGTCACCACGGAGGCGCAGGGAGAGCCTGACCAGCGCATTTCTGCTGGGGCTGCCTGGCCCCACCTGGCCCCACCTGGCCTCCCAAACCTGCAATCCCGATCAGGAGCCTGGCCGGTTTCTGCAGGCGCAGGAGTGGACGAGAAACCAGGGAGCAATAAAAGAATCCCCGGGAAGGCCCAGGGGGTCAGAAGTCCACGCGGCTCGTGGGAACACGCGCCCCCGTGCAGCCGCGCCCTGCCGCCCACCCTCCGCGGCAAGAGAGGCCAGGCCGCTCCCGGCGAATGCTTAGGGAGCACCCCTTGCAGCGGTGGCCCCCACAGTCTGCGGGAAACCGCCCTTACCAGATGGCCCTCGAGTTTGAAACGTCTGCGAGAACGTCCTCATGTATTTCTTGTATGAATAAAGCTCCACGGAGATTTTTTTTGAGGTGGGGTCTCGCTACGTCGCCCAGGCTGGGGCGCGGGGGCTACTCACAGGCGCGGTGTGGCGCTCTGCAGCCTCCAACCCCTGGGCTCAAGCGACCCTCCTGCCTCAGCCACAGACTTTTTAAATCAGGATTTTTTAAATCTAGATTTTTAAAAATCAGGACAAAGGCAGAGTGTAGGACAGGGGCTCCAAACTAGTCCCAGGGGTAGGGAGGCCTCCCTCACCCAGGGGCTCGGAGGAGGGGGCAGGCGGTAAACACGGCACCCCTGCCCGAGGGCAGCCTCGGCCTCAGCCTGCGCCAGGACGGAGCGGGCCTCGGCAGCGGGAAGGAGCCACGCACCGCCCCGCACCGCTCACAGGGGAGAGGGGCCGAGGAGGAGGCAGGGCCACGTGCCGCACCTCGCGGACCAGCGCAAGGGACCTGGGCATTTCCTAGGAGCCGCGAGAAACACTGGAGGAATTAATACGCCTCAAGGGCAGCATGAGCACGTGTGTGTGTGGGGGGCATATGTGGTATGTATGTTCGTGTGTACATGTATGTGTGTGGTGCATGTGTGCTAAAGCTTACGCAAAGAATTCTGCAGAAAATGGGATGCGGGGAAAAGTGGACGAGGGTGATTGGTTAGGGGGTCCGTGCGACAAGCCAGGCAAGCGAAGGCAGCATCCTGGACTAGTGTGGCAGGACTGCCTGAAAATAAATTATCCATGACGCTTGAACATAGGAATATGGAAAGATATTAGACAAATATTAAAGTAAAGAAAACCTGGGTGAATAGTGGTCAGAATAGAATTCAGTATAATAAGCTGACTACTGAAATGTCTGATCCGGCCATATAGAACTCTCAAGACACTCATTCACATGCTTCACTAAACGTTTCCAGTTTGCTGTGTTGCAATTTTATTCCAGGACAGCATTTCCCTTTACATGGCTTGGTCTCCTAGTGTGCTGCTCACATGCTGTGCGCATGGCACAGAGTTACTGCCCGAAGTACCACGGGGGTGTGCAGGAGATGGGCTCTTCCTTCCAGATGGTCCTCAGCCTCTGGGCCCACGCAGCCACCATCCCCCTTCTTTCTTCTTCTGATGCGATCTCAGGAGCGAAACTGATCTGAGCGGCCAGGACTTTAAATCCACAGAAGTGCAAGGCGCCGTGCTATAGCCACGGGAGAGAAAGGAACCGATTGGAAACTACGCCTTTTACATACCCTTT
Source organism: Propithecus coquereli (assembly GCF_000956105.1). Lineage (NCBI taxonomy): Eukaryota > Metazoa > Chordata > Mammalia > Primates > Indriidae > Propithecus > Propithecus coquereli. The sequence continues at coordinate 266,239 of NW_012149219.1, forward strand.
GGTTAGACGATTAATGGGGGGCAGTGGGATGAAGAAAACCTTCAAAACATTGTAAAACGACTTTAAAGCTACAAGGTAACTGAAAATTGAACTTCCCTATGACCTTAGGATGTAGGGCTTCATGAGTGAGGTGAAGAACTTGGGGTAGCTGGAATTTCCAAATTCTATTCTTTTTTCTTTTTTTCTTTAAGAGATGGGTCCACCTATGTTGCCCAGGCTGGACTTGAACTCCCGGGCTCAAGCGATCCTCTCACCTCGGCCTCCTGAGTAGCTGGCACTACAGGCACATGCCACAATGCCTGGATTCCAAATTCTATTCTTGTAATTGAGATTAACCTGCAATCTTTGCTACTGAATCAGATACTAAACATCA
>NW_012149219.1:267270-281359 GCF_000956105.1 Propithecus coquereli
AAACCTGCACCCGCGCCAGGCCGGCCTGCCAGGAGGGGAGTGAGAGGCCCACACTCAGCTCTCTACATTCTTGTTCTCAGACAGCATGACTTTATTACTGGAAACCGGCTAAAAAAAATTATGATCAGTAGGAGAAAACAGAAAACGGTCTGGGTAAAAAAAACAATATTCAGAAATCAGCAGCCTTCATAAACCAAAGTAGATGATTAGAAGCTATAACCGAAGACGAGCCCCATTCCTAACAGCAAACAACAACGGTGAAGGACGAGCTTAGAAATAAGCGCGCGCTACCTACATGAAGAAAAGTCTTCACGTTTGGAAAAGACGCAGGGGTCACCTTCTCTGATACAGAAAGGGTGCTGACAAACACAAATTTGAAAATGCCGACGTCCCAATAGGCAGGCAGGCAGGGCTCTGGAGGGTGTTTACAGAAAAGGGACGATGCCTACTTTTCAAAGCAAGCTCACTAACCCCCAAACTCCAGTTCTCCTCCCTCATCGACCAACATCCCTTCACGACGACACCCAATAACAGCGGCGCTTTAGGTTTCTGGGTCTCCCGGGGTCCCCGACCTGGAGCCTGCTCCCCCACCCCCAGCCCTGCCCCGCACCGGGTGCTTCATGGCCACCGGCCTGACTGAACTGCTCTGCCCTGCCCCTTGGCAGACGGCTACCCCTCGGGCCCAGGCAGCACGGACTCCACCTAGGGGAACAGGCCTGGGACGGGGCTGGGGACTGGGAGGTGGCCCCACGGACCCCTCGCCCATGCGGGCTCAGCATGGCCAGCAGAGGCCAGCGTGAGGCCATACAGAAGGCAGGGCCGGGGGCACCTCCTGCCAGGGTCCAAGGAAGGCGCTGCCTTCGCCAAGCACCGCCACAGCCACGTGGACAGCTCTCTACCCGGCCGCTGGCCACCTGGGGGCATTCTGCTTACCATAGGGCAGACATCGGCTAAGCGGGTTTCCTTAGCTTCTGCCCGAACAATATCAAAGGCTGTAATTACGACCCTATTGGCCAAAATTATAAAGGACAAAACGTTATATGATTTTTTTGTATCCAGGAGTCGTCAAAATGGTGTGGAGCATCGGGCTTACATCACATCTCATCTTAGCCCTCAGGGAGCTGATGGCATGCGTGTGTACAGTGTGCGCATGTGTGCGTGTGTACAGTGTGCACATGTGAGCACGTGTGAGCATGTGTGTGCAGCGGGCCAACACAGTTCGTCTACCTGGAGCGGCCACAGGAAGTATCGAAAATCTCCGCTGACTCCTGCTTTCGAGTACATCTCGGCCGTGCCTCCTGTGGTCAGGGACAGGAGGGCCAATTTACCCTGCAGGGGAGAAAGCAAAGGCGTCCGTGCGGGCTCCGGAACGGGATGGAGATGCTATCGTGACTCCAGCACGAAGGCTTCTCATGGCCAGCAGGGAAAACGTGAGGTCAGTGTCCTCTGGGGATGGACAAATGGAACACTCCCACCTCCAGCAAGCCCGCCCTCAGGTGACAGCCGCGCCCCAGGAGGGTGCGACAGACAATCGGAGCCAACCGACCAAACGAACGTGACAGCTCTAACACGCCCGGGCTTCTGGCAGAAAGCAGGTCTCAGTGATGCCATGTGCGAGGAACAGAACTGGGGAGAGGCCAGCAGTGCCTGGCACCCGGGGCCACTCGGGAGGCGTCATTCGTGGTCCTAGACAGACAGATCTTTGTTTCTTGGTCTGTTTCCCTTATGTGCACCTATTTTCTGAGGCTTTTAGAATTAAAAAAACACATTTCTTTTAGTAAGACGTTCACGGCCACAGGTGGGTGCATCTAGCAGGTTCCATGACCCCTCGCCCTGCAGAGGGACGTCATGTTATCCTGTCTCACAGGGCGGCACGTGGAGCTCAGGGCGTGAGCTTGTGTGAGGTCAGGGCTGGCTTTTGCCACAGGAGACACCCTCTCTGGGACCGGTGGCGGCCGCCGTGTGGCCCACGTCAAGTTGCTTACTGACACCCTCGCCCAACCCCCCGCCCAGCCCCTTCTCTGCCGTGTATCTGCAGCTCTCACTAGATGAAAACACCATGATTTTAGGAATGACGCTTTGCTCCTCCGTGTGCATCACATGGTACTTTGCACATGGTAGGTGCTCAATCGATTTTTGCATAAAAAATAAAAGGAAACTAGATGTTCAGCTTGACAGACGCCCCTCTTCCCCCACTCCAATAGCCTGCAGCCATCCCGATCCCAGAGCACATACCTTGAGCAAACCGGCATCGTAGAACTCAGGGATGTCGAAGGCAAAGCCCTGGCAGAGCACCCTGTCCATCCAGCCCTTGAGCACGGCCGGCACGCTGAACCAGTACAGCGGGAACTGCGGGAGGGACGCGGGGAAACCCACGCTGCGGCTGGCCCCATGGCCTCGTACTTAGTCTGTCTGCTGACTCAGAACGAATCCCGCTGTTCTCGTCCTGGGCAGCTGGGCAGGGGATGGTAACCCACATGCTCAGTCTGACCCACATGCTCAGGTGCAGTGTGGATGGGGGTGGGGTGGGATTGACAGTGGTCCTGGTCACGCTGGGGTGGGTCTGAACCCCCCACAACAGCCCCTGATGCTGGTCCCCGGGCAGGCAGGGAGCGGGTGAGGAGCTCTGTGCGACACGACACTGGCTTTGGGGCAGCAGTCTCTGTGACCGAGACAACCAAGAGGAAGGGTGTGGAAACGAGTGTGCCCCTTCCCCTGCCTGGGGTGAACGGGGGTGAGGTGTGAGCATCTGGGGGGCAGACTGAGTCCGGCGCTGAGCAGCTGCGGTTTTCACGCAAACCAAAGCCTTATGCTCAGGCTCCACACACCCCAAGTCACCCGGATCCCACAGAACCCCTAACATCACATCCAGTGGTACCGTCTAGGAAGGGAAATAAACACAGGCAAGCAATAGTTACCAACAGCGGAAGCCCACGTTTCATGTGCTTTCAACATAAATCAAACTCAGGGCCTGGCAATGAAATCCAAGCTCCACAACCTACTGCTGTGTGATGTTGGCCCGTTACTTGAGCGCTCTGTGCCTCCTTTTCCCCATTTGTCAAACAGGGATACTAACAGTTCGTAGCTCACAGCACTGTGGTGAGGATTCAAGGACACGACAGTGCCTGGAACAGAATGCCCAGAGCGTAAATGCTCAGTGAGTGGTGGGCTCTGCTAGTAGCAGTAGCAGTGATGAATGAAATTTTTACTAGCGTTGAATGAAAAAAATAAACTTACAATGCAAAATCTCTGGACAAAGTATCAAAAAAAGAGGGAAGGCAAGGGGAGAAGAGACATAAAATGAGGTGGAACAAAAGAAAGACCATTAGAGAAGTCAAGTGTTGGCTTACCCCAGCCACCCAGTTATGGAGTGCAGCAGGCAGGGGAGGGAGAAGTGGGCCCTGCGTGGCTGGCCAACATCAGGGGGACAGGAGGAGCCCAGTGAGAGAGCTGACCCAGCTCTGCGGGGACCATGTGGCTCAGCACACAGGCCCACCATCCCGGCGTGACTATTAAGGTGTGCAAGATAAACCGTATGGTCACTCAGTTCTAAGGCACTGTGGGTCTACCAGTGTGTGTTAGGATGAAAGAACATCCTGCACTTGGGCCAGATTAGTGGCTCAACGTGGCTTGGTAAAGAGAGGGCTGGTGTCAGGAAGGGGTGCACAGAGGCAAACCTGGGCAGGGGTGAAGCATCTCTTCTGCACACACGGGTTGCTTTTCTGAAGGGTTTGGGAACCATGACAACCTCTGCCTTGCACACACATGAGGGGCTCTGCACCCGCCATAAGGACAGTGGTCTTCTCCCACCCACTCCCTGCCCTCAAGCAGGGCTGGGAACAGAGGCAATCTGGACACATCAGATCCCTTGCTTCGAAACTCTGGATCTAGGAAACCCAGTCCCTGGCTGCAGCAGAGAGAGAACCAGGTTGCAGGGAGAAGCAGATGGGAATGTGAGGAGGAGACCAGAGGTGCTCCTGCCTCAGGGCCATTATCCCCAAATCCTAGCCACAGCTCTGTCCTTGGGGTCCAGGAGACCCAAGAGACCAGAGCCCTTAGATAAACTCCCCTTTCTTTCTAGCTCGACTTGGATTTCCGTCAACCCGATTCCCTCAAAGCGCACTTGTTTACATGGCTGCCAGGCTTATGGTCACATCCATGACTGCACGCATCCTCCTCTGGGTGACAAGAAGTGCCTTAATGAGTCAGCGTTCCTAGACGCTGTTTTGTGGGGCAGTTCTCTCCTCCTTGTGAACAAATACATGGAGGGTGGCAGGTGTTCAGGAAAGTGAATCAACCAGTGAGAGGATGGAAACCAAAGACTTTCCTCTTAATGATCAAGATATTTAAGGCAAGAGTTGCATTTGGCTGGAATGACCCTGCTACACACTTGTGTAGGGAAATCGCCATGTCTGGGGGTGGGGACTTCAGGAGAATGGAAGCAACAGGTCAGGTGGGATCCAGACACGTTTTGGACCACTGGGCTAATGGATAAATCCTTCATTTCTATTTACCTGGGGTCAGGATTTCAAGTGAGTGATGCTGGCTACGTAGATCTCTTTACCCAACTAGGTACACTGCTGAACTAGTGTTGTAAGTAGGTAAACTGTTACAACTGGGTTATAACACCCAAGTGTGCAAATGTGCAAAGAACATGGATACCACTTCTAGGAGGAGCCCCACACTCAATATTTGGAAAGTGTGTACATAGGATGACTCTGATTTGCTATACTAATTAGTGGAAAAACGAACCTGAAATATCACTAGATCAGCTTCCTGAACCTTCTTCTGCTCCTCAGTGATGTCGCTGGCCAGACATCTCTTCTTGTAGGCTTCATAGACTTCCACCCCGTAATTGAACAGCTCAGGATTGGAGAGAGCACCTGGGGAGGAAGAGGCCAAACATTCTCACTGGCAGGTGTGTGTCTGCAGCCCGTCCCCGCCATCCCACTAGCGCTGTGTGTACCTGGCCTCCTCCAAGTGTGTCGGACACTCCTTCAACCCAACCAGGAGCTGCACCCTGGGGCCAGGCTAGGGAAAGAGAAGGAGGCTGGGAGGGCCACAGATTGAGCGCGTCCTACCTAGCAGGTGCAGTTCCTTTCTTATCATAACAACCAGTGAGATCGGTGCAGTTCCCAATCCACCAAACAAAACCGAGGCTTAAGAAAAGTTAGGCGGCTTGTCCAATGCCACATGGGTTCTAAATGGCAGAGGTGGGTGCAGAGGTGGGATGACCTGAGGCCCAGGTGTGGCCCAGGTGTGACCCACTAAGCCACACCAGTGTGTCTAGGGAGGAGGGTGCAAAGCCGAAGCCACTTTGAGAAGAGCCAAAATGAGAACTGGGCCAGCAGTCCTTCAATAAAGTCATAATTAAAAACCATTTCAGTGTTCTTTGCATCCTCTTTTAACCTACTTGTATTTGATTTTTATTCAAAAAGTATACATTGAGTTCTTCTATGTATAAAATCCTGTCTTCATGGGGAAGCCTAAGAGGGTAACCACAGTTGGCAAGAGGCTGTGTTGTATCAGGGAGGTTGTCACGTGGAGTTTCGACGGCAACATTACGTACAACCCAGCACCCCTTTGGGCTTTTCCCTCCTGTAGCTATAGAGTTTCAAAATACCACATGGATATGTACTTTTGCACCAAAAGGTTAAGCTCGCTTGCCTCTGGGTGTGGTCCAGGAATGGAGGAGCTGTGAACAGGGGCTTCTACTTCGTACCCTGTGTTCACCTATATTCAAAAATATTTTTTACCTCAAGCTTGTGTTATTAACTTAAAACTAGTGGCTCCATATCCCAGTGTTCTCATTTTCTAGCCCCTGCTCGGCTGTTCATTAACAGAAAATAGTTGATGGATCTATTAAAAGGGAAGAAAGAAAGTAAAGACCAAAAAAAAAAAGACAAGATGTCAGCTATTGACATGAGTCCTGAAATTGTATCTGGAGGTCTAGTTAACACAGTTACGAACAGAAGGAAATTAGAGGTATTGAATACTGAAAAAGAGGAGATGAAATTATCAATATTGGCAGACTATTTGATTTCATACCTGGAAAGCCCTAGACAATCAGGTGGAAAGTGTTACAAACAGTAAGAACCCGTGCGGCGGCTAGACACACACACAGGCACACGCAGAGAATGGTCCCCTCCATGTGGGAAACGACGACCAGCTAAGAAGAATTGTGAAAGATCTGTATGAAGAAAATGTCTAAACAGAACTGAGGGGGTCAAAAAAGACCTGAACAGCTGAAAAGCCGTATCATTTTCTTAAAAGAATCAGCATCATAAAAGGTCAATTCTTCCTAATCTCATTTATAAATTTAATAGGATTTCAGCAAAAATACCATTGGGTTTCTTTTTGAATCTGAAAAGCTAATTCAAAAGATTTTATGGAAAAATTAAATAAAAATAGAAAATAAGGGAAGTGAGGGTGACCTCTACCAGATATTAAATTAAATGATTTGGCAAAATAATTAAAGCCATGTGGTATGAGCCATGAGTAGGTAAGGGGAAAAAACAGAACAGAAAGAAGGGAATAGAATCAAATATGTGGGAATTTAGGTTGCAATGAAGGTGTCATTTTAAATTAGGGGCAAATGGCTAAATCACGCAATAAATGGTAATGAGATAACTGAGTAGACACTTAGAAAAAACTGGACCCATACCTCACATCATACACCAAAATAAATTTGAAGTAGATGAAATATTTAAACGTAAAAAGTAGAACTTGATCAAATACTAGGAGAAACTATGAAACTTTTAAAAATATATTCTTAGAGTTTATAGAAATACGACATAGAATCCAAAGATCATAGGAAAAAAACATGGATCAAAGGTCAACAAAGTCGATAAAACCCTACATGGAAAAAAAAACCCATAATAAATAAAATCAAAATTTTTTAAAAAACAAGCAAATTAGGCAAAAAGTATTTGCAATTCATATCCCACACAATAGGCTAATTTTTTAATATATAAAGAGCTCTTTAAAATCAATCAGAAAAAGACCAATGGTCTAACAGAAAAGTGAATAAGAGATAAAAACAGATATTTCACAGGAAAGAAAATATTTAATGTTATTAAAATATTAATAAATATAATATAAAATACTGCAATACTAAACTTCACTTATAATGAGACAAGAACAAATGAGAGCTATACCGGAGACCATTTTTCACTTGTCAGACCAGCAACTGGTAAAAAGGTGGTAACGCTGTTCGTGACGTGAGGCAATGAGCATGTGCAGACGTTGCTGGTGGGAGTGTAACTGGTACAACATTCATGGAAAGCAACTTCATACTACCTACGGAAATTAAAAACACACATTCCCTTTGACCAGCAATTCCACTTACTAGATGTACTTGCATACAAAGGAAAACACATACGGCCATGATTATCTACGGCAGCCTTGTTTGTATCAGCAAAAGATCAGAAACAACTTAAAACACACTTTAGTAGGGGCTACTCAAACTATGACAAGACAGCCATACAAGGGAAGACTTTGCAGTGGTAAAAAGGAAAGCACTGTGAAAAACTGAGTATAACATGCTACCACTTTTGTAAAAAGCAGAGGGAAAACGGAGAACCCCCTGATTTTCCAATTTGTTGGCATACAGTTGGTTCAGAATAGTCTCCAACGATTCTTTGTATTTTCCTGGTCCCAGTTGTTATGTCTCCTTTTTCCTGTATGATTTTTTTCTCTCTTTTTTTGTTAGTCTTGCTAAAGGTTTGTCAATTTTGTTTATCTTTTCAAAAACCAACTTTTAATTTCATTGATTTTGATTCATTCTGCTGTTGAGAGCCTCTAATGAATTTTTCAGTTCATTAAAGGTATTTCTCAGTTCTAAGATTTGTTTGGTGTTTTTTATTATTTCACTCTCTGTTAAATTTTTCTGACCATTTCTAAATTGTTTTTCTGTATTACCTTGGAAATTACCTTTAAGAGTTTCCTTAAAACTACTCTTTTGGACTTTTGGTCAGAGTATTGCCTTCTTGTTAGGGTCAGTCACTGGTTGTGTTGCTTTGTGTTTGGGAAGGTCATGGATCCCTATTTGCTATTGTTTTTGTGGATGTGTGGCCATGTCTTTGCATTGAAGGATTATTTATTTATTTCAGTCTTCTCTGTCTGGCTTATTTTGGTTTTTATTGGACGTGTTTGCTAGATATTCTTTGCCATTTACCTATTGCATTTCTTTTCTTCTTTCTTCTTTTCCCCCCACTAGGTTGCTGCTTCCTTTTCAGCACTAGATGGTACCTTAAGCCCAACTTTGCCTCAGCTCTAGTAAATGACCTAAGCGTTGCCTGTCCCAAATGGGCTATCCTGGAGTGTGGGAAGGCTGGTTAGGGGTTCCTGCCCAAGGGACCTATGGAATGAACCTCCTCCAGCATGGTGCTGCTGAACAACCACTCTGATTTGGCATCTCCTTTGGCCAAGGTACAGAGCACAGTTCCCAGGGTTGGGCATGGCAGTCCTGCCTCCTCACTTGTTTCTGGCTGTTCTCAGGAATAATTCTCCCTTCAGGTACTCCCAGTGCTTCCTGTGGGGTGAGGCGGGGACAGATCTCCTGCGAGGGAACCCAAGATAACGGGGAAGCTGGTTGTCCACCTAGATCTCACACTTTCCAATGTGAAACCGTGAGTCGGGGGGAAAATTTCCACATGCTTGGTGCTGGGCGTATTGGGAAGGGGGTGTCGCAGATACGAAAGTCCAGTTCTCTTACCATCTGCTTGGAGTTTTTTCACTTCTCTGTGGCCCTGGGAGCTATCTCCTCCTCATATTTGAGTTCTGGGATATTGCTGGTGATAATCTCGGTGCTACGTTTTTTTTGTTTGTTTTTTGGCTTTCTGTGGGGGTGAGGGGAGTGAAACCAGCTTGCTTCTAGCTGCCCTTTTGGAATCAGAAGTCAACATGTTTTTAATTAAAAAGCACAAAGAATTAAGTTAAAAAAAAAATAATAGAGAGTTGACCCCATGACTCACCAGTGATGTCTTTCCTTGTGGCCCTCGGCTCAAAGTCCATGGCGTACAGGTCAGACACAGTGACTGTGCAGCCCTGCTTGCGCAACTCATCCACCGCCACGTTCTTCAACGCGCCGTTGAAAGACCGGGGCTCTTGGTGCGCATAGACAATGAGCACTTTCTTGCCTACATGAACAGAAGAAACGGTTCCCCTTGAAGAGCAACTTCTCTATGTCAAAATTCAAAGAAGACTAAGATGAAAACTAAATGTTCCAGTGCATTATGGTGGTTGAAGCAAAGAAATGCCAATGAGTGGCAGTTTTAAAGCAATGGACTTTTTTTATCCAGTTATATCCCAGCTCATCATTACTTGGGTTTACTAATGCATGAAAATACAACGGACCAAATTATGTCTCCTCAAAAATACCACCACTAAATTCTTCAAAAGACTGATCTAATTTGTTTATCCCCTGTGAAAAGGTTTAGGCCTGCGCCCTGATGTCAAAATTAAACAGCTGCTGGAACTCATCTTCTATGCAACCCTGCATGGGCAGGCAGCAGCTACCAGCACCTTTCGGTCTGGCCCAGTCTGCTTCCACCTCCTCATGTCCACCAAAATCTGATGCTTAAACAAAGCATGAAGAATGGAAACCCTTGCTCCCACGGGAAGGCAGGGCACTGCGAGTCCGTCTTTCAGGGTTGAGGCTGATGACAAAGTGCAGGCAGCAGCCGCATCATCAGCACCGGGAGCCTCGGAAGCAGTGTTTTCCTCATTCAGAAGAGTCTGTGAGATTATGTACTGATTTCCTCCTGGAGGCAGCTTGGTGATTTGCCTAATTAAATTTACCCTGGTAACATATAAGAGGATGTTAAACTCTTGACTTAAAATTTTCAGCCTAGGACCTTAAAGAGAAAATACACGTGTTTGAAACAAACAGTCTCAGGGCATTCAGCTGAGTGTAAAGGTTGAATTCCATGAGTTAGATTAATAGTTAACATTTTTATTTTGCTTTCTCAGACTCCTGTGTTATAAAGGAACTCTACTTGGGGGCTTAACAGGAAAATGGATACAAATGAAATACCCACACCAAGGTTTTTCAACTGGGGACAGTGTTGCCTGTCAGGGGACATTTCTTAACAACTGAGACATTTTTGGTTGTCACAACTGGTGTGGGAGGAGTGCTACTAGCATCTGACAGGTAGAGGCCAGGGCCACTGCTAAACATCTCACGGTGCGCAGGCCTGACCCACGACGAAGGATTATCTGGCCCACGATGTCAGCAGTGCCAAGGTTAAAAATCCTAATCCACCCTATAACGTATAGAACAAGGTGAATCTGTGTGTTCTATAATGAAAGGATTTCTATGTTATATTGTTGAATGAAAAAAATGAAGTTGAAAAATTGTGTGTGTGTGTGTATACATGTGTGTGCGTGTGCATGTGTGTGTGCATGTGTACATTATAAGCAATCACAAGAGTAAAGATGGAACCATACCAAGTTTTTGACCAAGGTACCTCCTGGGGGTCATTCAGTCAACAACTGCTTTGGGGCAGCATGTCCCAGGGGTGATTTCGGGGACAGGAGACAGAGGAAAGACAGGACAGGAAGGCCCCACTGCTGAGGAACTTACATTCTGGTGGGGGAGAAATGGACCAAACGAGTGAGAGGAATTCCAGACAGTGGTCCATGTACTAAAACAGGTTTGTACACTTCCATGTTGCTTGGATTTTTTTATGACAAACAATGTGTTCAATTTCTCACGAAACGTCTGCGCCCCCCATGACCACTGGTTACCTGCCATGCTGTAGTACGACGGATCCTTCCTCTCTGAGCGGGTGGCCCGCGCTTCAGCTGCGGTCACTCTCCTCCGAGAGCCCGACAATCTGGAGGAGAAAAGGAACCAGGGGAGGTGGCTGTGCCTTGGCCCGGCCTCACTGCAGGTCCCTGGAGGACATGCAAATGCATCAGAGAAAAGGCATCTCAAGATAGGCAAGGAATGCTCTGGAGATTCAGGCCTCAGAGCACAAACCATGTAGGGTGTCAAAACCACTCCTTTACTTATTTATTTTTTTTGAGGGAACTCAGAACCTTCTGTGAAGGCAGCCATGGAGAAGAGGACCTGGGAAATAAGCCAGGTAGGTAGCAGGAGTTGTACGTCCTTGGCCTTCCTGCCTCCCTTAAGTGTCCCCTTCAGATGACAAATGGAGCTGAGCAGAGTGGTGCGAGCCGCCACCCCGCAACTCGCTGCCCGGACGCCTCGCTGTGCTGGGGAGATGAGCGGATGGCAGTGGGTGTCGCCAGGCCTCTTCCTCACCTGAAATAAGGGGAGTTGGTTTCGACCTGGTTTCCAGCCGGAGGTGTCAGAAGCTCCTCCAGGCAGGCAGCGTAGGCCAGTGGAGACCTCCTCGTCAGAGGGACTTGGTCTGGGCTCCAGCTCTGCCACTTGTAAGTGTGGGCCTGCAGCACAGGGCCTCCGCCTCTCTGTGCCTCAGCCCCCTCCTCCGCAAAGTCACTGCATGGCCCAGAAGATTAAAGGAGACGGTCCATGTGTGGTGGCTGGCACACAACAGGGCTCTGGGAAAATGTTAGTTTTCCCTTGGGGGCCTCAAAGGTTGTGTCCTCAACCCCCAGTAGCCATCTCTGAAATAACTGGCTTCCTTTTGAGAGAGACAAGATATTTCCAACAAACCTATTCTTGTTGCCGAAAAACCAGCTCAAATAAAACTCAATGCCAAAAACCAAACAACTCAATTTTAAAAAGGGCAAAGGAACTGAATAGACATTTCTCCAAAGAAGATATGCGAATGACCAACAAGCGCGTTAAAAGATGGTTGACATCACTGCTCATTACAGAAATGCAAATCAAAACTACAGTGAGATACCACCGTACACCCGTTAGAATGGTCGTTCTGAAAAAAACCAGAAAATAACAAGTGTTGATGAGAATGTGGAGAACTGGAACCCTGTGCACAGCTGGGGAAAATGTGAACTGGTGCATCCACTGTAAAAAACAGTACGGAGGTGCCTCAAAAAATTAAAATGAGAGTTACCCACAATCCAGCAATTCCACTTCTAAGTACGACCTCGAAAGAGAGTCCCAGAGAACCGTGTGTTCACTCACGTTCAAAGCAGCATTATTCACAACAGCTAAAATGTGAAGCAATGCAAGTCCATCACTAGACGAATGGATAAGCAAAATGTGGCCCATCCACACAATGGAATATTATTCCTCCTTAAAAAGGAAGGAAATTCTGACACACAGTACAACACGGATGCGCCTTGAGGACATCTCGCTCAGCGAAATAAGCCAGACGCAGAAAGATAAATACTGTGTGACTCCACGTACATGAGGTTCCTAGAGGAGTCAAATTCATAGAAACACAAAGTAGAAGGAGGGTTTCCAGGGCCTGGGGGTGCGTGTGGGTGGAGTGAAAAGTTAGTGTTTAATGGATATAAAGTTTCAGTTTAGCAAGATGAAAACAGCTATGGAGATGGATGGTGGTGACGGCTGCACAACATCATGAATGTACTTAATGCCCCTAAACTACAAACTTAAAAATGGTTAAGATGGTAAAATTTTATGTTAGGTATATTTAACCACAATAAAAAAAACTGGGGAAAAACCCAAACGACTCAGGGCATGTGGCTGGGGCTAGTGTGAAGACACTGCATGCTGCACGTGGTGTCCAAAGGACAAGTTTACCACACCAGTGCATCTTTACGGGGTAACAAAAAGAACAGAGAAATGCAGAAGTTGAGCTTATCCCCACTGCAGCTGAAATCTGGAGCGGAGCCTACGTTTGCATCTGCAGGGCCCCTCCCTACCTCCAGCTGTCCAGAAGCGCTGTGCAGGGCTGGGTCGGCAGAGCACTGCCAAGCAGCGAGGGGTGCAGAGCAGCGGGATCCACCAGGTGGGTGCCCCGTGGACAGAAAGGAAAAGAGGCTTCCACCATCCTGGCTGGGGGGCAGGCCTGGGACTTACAGACTGGGGTGCTGTCACTGCTAAGAGGGAGCAGACAGCTCTGATCACTCCAAACACCCTCACACCCCAAAGGTGAGTTAAAGTCCTTTTCCATTCACTTGACTATTGACTGCCTCTTTGGCTACCCAACATCCCCTCCTCGTTCCTTAGGAACAGACCCTGAATTTATTCAGGGAGTCAACGTGGCCAGGTAAAGACCACATTTCCCCAGCCTCCCTTGCAGTCAGTGGTGGCCAGTGAGGTGTGAGCAGAAGTCACTGGGTGGGGCTTCTAGGAAACGTCCTTAAGGAGCTCACTCAGCTGGGGGGTGAGGGGAGGTGCTGTTTTGGCCCTTGTCACTGGCCTTCCTCCTAGCTGGACTATGGAATATGAGAGCACAGTCAGTCATCCTGGGGACAGAGGCTATACACGGAGGATGGGGAGCAGAAATACAAATGGAACTTGGGTTCCTGATGCCTTATTGGAGACGTAAGATGGTTCTGGAATACTAACCTCCAGATAGTTCTGCTTTGGTTTTTTTCATGCAGTAACATCTGCAGTGGCATTTAATCTGTGGGGAGGGTCATGGACTGTCAGTTTGGAACTACGTAAGCCCTCAAGGTACATGTTTTGTGTCCAAGCACTTTAGTGTGTTCAAGCCTTGTGTTATGAACTTGCTACGTCAGAGCAGAGAACTTGGGAGAGGTCACATTCATTCATTCAAAGTTCAGGGGGGTTTCCATTCTGACAACAGCAACACAATGGTGAACCTAAAGCTGGGCAGTGAGGAAGGAAAGAAAAAAGAAAGCGTATGATGACGGATGGTATCGTTTGAAACAAAAAGTTGCAACGTAAATCACAACGAAAAATATTACGTCATTAAAACAGAAGAGTTCACCTGCTCGAGGATGAGGCTTTGGATTTCAGGCATTTGCTACGTCTTGTAAGTCCAGGGACCTGCGCTGCCCCTGCTTTCCCAGAGTTATCAGTGCAGAGCATATGTTGTGAGGGACATAGTTGTCCCATTGCTAAGGCTGAAACCCTGGATGTTCTCAGCAGCACAACTGTGGAAACAAAGCTCGCAGCAAGCACATCTCTAGCTCCCTGGAGGTCACTCCAAAGCCTGCTGATGAGGCAGGTTTCCTGCATCCACTGTCCCTGGGCTAGCTGCTG
>NW_012149219.1:284545-290775 GCF_000956105.1 Propithecus coquereli
GCAAATATTTTCTCCCATTCTGTACATTGTCTATTTGCTCTGTTGACTATTTCCTTGGCTGTGCAGAAAGCTTTTAATTTAATTAAGTCCCATTTATTTTTGTTGTTGCTGTAATTGCCATTGGGGTCTTCCTCATAAATTCTTTGCCTAGGCCAATATCTAGAATTATATACATAAAATTTCAAAGTATTATGGGGGCATAAATATTTCTGGTCACATGGATCACTTTTGTAATGCTTGAGTCAGGGTTAAAGTGTGCCCATCACCCAGATAGTGTTCATTATATCTGCTAGGCAGGTTTTTGCCCATCTCCTCCCTCTCCCCCCACCCCGCTTGATTTCCATTGAGTTTTACTTCCCTTTATGAACATGTGTGCTTATCAGTTAATTCCAGTTTAATAGCGAGTATATGTGGTGCTTGTTTTTCCATTATTTAGATACTTCACTTAGGATAATGGTCTCCAGTTCCATCCAAATTGCTGCAAAAGGCATTAAATCATCTTTCATCATGGCTGAGTAGTACTCCATGGTGTACATATACAACATTTTGTTAATCAACTCATGAATTGATGGGCACTTGGGTTGATTCCACATCTTTGCAATTGTGAATTGTGCTGCAATAAACATTTGAGTGCAGGTGTCTTTTTGATAAAATGACTTCTTTTCCTTTGGGTAAATACACAGTAGTGGGATTGCTGGATCAACAGGTAGGTCTACTTTTAGTTCTTTGAGGTATCTTCATACTGTTTTCCATAGAAGTTGTACTAATTTGCAGTCCCTCCAACAGTGCATTGTAAGGATTTCTCTGTTCCAGAATATATTATACTGCAGGGATGCCTACAACTAAAGTCCACAGTTGGAAGAGGGTCCCATTGAACTTGGGTAAGTGATATGGAGACACTCACAGAGCATGGGAAATTGCATCCTGGACCACTGAGTAATGAATACAAGCATTTGCACTCAGTGTTAATCACAGTGAGCACAATGGGATGGCATACAGTATATGATATGATACCGCCACAGTCCTGAACCTTTTCAGATGGGGCCATACAGTGAGAAGAACAGCTGCCAAGTCAGGAAGACCTGGGTTCTGGTCCGAGCTCAGTGCCTTAGAAAAAGAAATCACCTAATCTCTGTCATCATCAATTCCCTCATTGAGTATCTGAAGTGGAGAGTGTCAGTGCCAGTTATGAAATGCTGTCATTCTGACTATTCAGCGTAAATGCCTGCAATCTTCAAAGCAGTCCTACAAAAAGGAACATATCACACACACACATATTCAGGATTATTTTGTTACAACTACACAAACAAAATAGATGCAGAGAAACCATATTTAAAATCTATGAATACAGTTAGTTATGTATTTTAATTTCATCCTTTTCAGTACCATACATTTTATTTCCTTAAAAGTACGTTTTCTGGCTATCACATATCTGCTGCAGGAGGTTTCTCTAACACAGGCCATGCATTGCAAGAGGCGCAAAGAACTCTAGAAGTGAACCGACCCAGACGTCACAGGCATCTGTTCTGGGCTGGATAATCTATCACATGATGTGCCGCTCTTTCTCTCTCACTGAGATCTCTCACTGCTCAGCATGGTTTTCTCCGTAACTCCACCACCTGGCACAGTGAGCTTTCCGGGAAGAGAGTGACTTTCTGGTTGGAATATCAGTATTTCTTGCCTTGCCCAGATCCCTGGGATCTGGAGTGGATCACACTCCAGATCCCTGACTTCGTTTCTATACACCTTTGCCCTTTAGTGACATTCATTGACTATCTGACTTTTCTTGCTCCTGTCAAGGCCCCTGATCCCCCTTTAATGGAAACAAAGTGTGTTCAGTGATGGCTAAAGGAACAATGACCAAAAGTGGGACCCTAGTCACTAAGCTATTAGAAAACTTACTACAAACCGAAGAATTAGCTGTTCTCAAAAGCAAAGCTCGGAGTAGGAGCCAGACCTCCAGAGCTAAAGGAAACCCATTGGGTGACAAAGATGTTAAGACTGTTGCTTCCCAACAAATGTCTTCTCCACCACCTGCATACTTCCCCTGCTCAGCCTTCTTTAGAGACAGAATCTCTCTTTTTTTTCTTTTAAATGAAGATGTCTTTCTTCATAAGATTGTGATGAGAAAGAAATTATTTGTGCACTTTGAAACCACTTAAGCCTTGTATAAATGAGTTATTCTTGGGATCTCTACTGGTTCCTTGGTAGAGCATTAGAAAAATAACAAGTAGGTCTTTATTGGTAAAAGTCTGGGGATCCTTAGTCTAATGTCGAGGCCCTCTGAGTCCCGAGGAGGGCCTGGATTTTCCCTCCCCATGGCTAGTCAAGGGCAAACCACTGAGGGTTTGGTGAAAGCTCAGTGTTGGACTAGACTAGTCCCCAGGGGTCCAAGTTAAAATTCATGTTTTCTTTCAGATCAAAGGTCAAAATCCACAAATACTCTAAAGGACTGAAGGAAAGGCAACCCTGAAAGATGGTGAGGGGAGAAGAAAGACACAAAGAGAGAGAGGGTCTGCTTGTTGCCCGGGGTGGAACATTAGAGTCAGAGAGGGAGGTTGGTGGCTGGAGTGATGATGCGTCTCATACAGTGGAAGGGCAATGGAGGGCAGGAGCTCGCCATCCTGAGGGAAAGTGGGGCCCAGAGAAAGGGGCCAGCCACAGGAATTTTGGTTCCCACCCCTCAACTCCTGGCTTGGAGACAGCATCTCTACTTGAGGAACTTAAGACATAACCGCTTACATCCAAGGCAGAAAAAGCCAATTGGAAACAGGTTGGATATTTTAGCCACTTATATGGGTTTTGGAGACACTCAGATGACCACTTGGTGTCTCCTTGGTCTGTCCCCCAGAATTCAGTCCATGGTCTCCATGAGATTACACGTAATGGAAAACACATCTTAAAGGCCTCCTTCAAATTATCTGTAGAGCAAGAACAAGAGTCATGTCTTTTATATGAACTAGTGAGTTTTATATTTCTGTGTATTTGCCTGACCCATGGTTAAAATTTTAGAACTGAAGCTCTTTATTTGTGTCTGTGTGTTTGTGAGTGTATAATTCCGTACTTCTGGATGGTATAACTACATTAGATTATAAAATTCCTTAAAGAGCTCTATTCTGATTGGTTTAGAGATAAACACTTATACAAATTGAATATTCCTAAAATTCCTGTTTTTGTTTTTGTTTGTTTGTTTGTTTGGAGGCCAGGGTTTGGCTGGTTGTTCGATTTGCCGTGGTGATTACTGGTAATGAGCCCACACTGAGACAGGGACGCTGAGCACCCAGCAAAGCAAATCCCTCCACACATCAGCCACTCAGTGATTTACATCTTAGCAATGATTGTAGCCATTTCAAATCCCCGGAGGTCATTTTAGATCACTCTAATTCATTTGCAAATAATGAAAAACAGCAACATTTAAACCCTCAAATGTCCAGGTCCTCCTAGTCCCTGTACTTCCCCAGTCATGACAGTCATCACTCTTCGCTGCAATTAGCTGTTTTCATTTTCCTAATAAACTGTCAAGACCATGAAGGTTGGTATCTCCGGCCCTCAATATAGTATAGATCTCCGGGATGTACCGAATTAGAGCAGCTAGGCCACCTGACAACCTACTTAGAGAATCTTAAGATTTGGACAGAGTTTCAGAGATAAAAATGGCCCAACCTTCTGATTTTCCAGCTGAGACCCAGAAAAGTGGATTTTACTTTGCCAAATTGTTTGCCAGTTATTGCAGAGTCTGAGCACAATTTTTAGACCTCTTTCCAGTACTCTGCCCTTGATGGTACAGGTAATAGAAGAATCAGAGGGGAATTAACTACAGGGACTAAGGAACACCAGAAACCTAAATTTAGTGGCACTAGAATCAGAAGTGCAAACAAACAGCTGTGAACCAATCTTTGGAAGAGATGCCAAGGGCTGTCCTTGTCCTAAGGCACTGAATATCCAGTTGGGATGTATTGGGGCTAGCGGTGGCAGTCATGAGATGTTATTGCTAGCATGTAGTAAGTGTTGTTGGCGAATATCTTAGTGCTACCAAAATGAATTGAGCCCATTGCCCACTTCCCTCCTTTTTAAAGGATGTGATCATTTCCATTTCCAACTATCATTTCTCTCTTGGTTGGTGATGTTTGTGACTATTATGTTGCTTATACCAAATCAAAACATAATGGAAAGCCAAGAATAAACTGATCTAATCCAGTTCATAAACAAGAAGGAAAGAGTTTTGTGAATACTATTTTGTATTTGAGCTCCATGAGGGCAGGGACCAAGTCTATCTTAGGTGCCAGGTGATCACAGACACAGGCATCTGAATCTAACCTGTCTTTCCTAATTTCAAACAAAGCAGAGTAATCCTCCTTGCTCCCACATCACTCCCCTGAAATTAAATTAGACTTCAGAGCACCCACAGTGTACCCAAAGGGATTCCCCACTCCTACCTATCTAGGATTCCTGGACAGAACAAGGACACAGGGACAGCTAACACAACTTGACCTGACAAACTCCATAATGAACAGGCCCAGAGTAGGAGGACTGGAAGATGTATAAACTAGGATGACTCCACCAAGAACCATCTTCAGATGGCTCCAGACGGGCCAAGCTGGAAGGGACAGTTACCTGGAAGGCTCTGTAGAGTCCAGGCAGTGTCTGCAGGTTGCCCAGCAACAGGTGCCTCCAGACAGGGGCTCTACCTATCCTTTCTCATTTCCAGGGAAAATGGGGTTGTCAGCCTTGCTCCTTTCTTGCCATTTACCACCACCCAGTATGCACCTCCCTTCCTCCTGCTACTGGCCCCTGTTACCCAAGACTCTGTAGGGCTTGCTGACCTACTGACCAGAAAGCCCAAAACCGGGGAATCTCAGCTGCAGCTGCCTTAGCCTCAGAGGGAACCAGCGCCCAGAAAGCACAGCGGGGAGCTGGAGCAGACTCCTCACTGCGCTGCGCCCTCACTGGAAGGGGCCCAAAGCCCGGCCCAGATCCAGCACGGCTGCTGTGCAATCTTGGCCTAATTGAATTCTGTTGAGTGTGTTCCATAGAGCACCTACTCTATGCCCAGCACCCATACTGACGCTGTGAGGGGAAAAAATTTTAAGCATATGCTGTAATAACCGCTCTCACAGTGCTTGAACATATTTTTAAAAAGACTGAAGTATATTATATAGAGAGATATCTAGATATTAGACGTAGGTATTGTTGGAATATAGGACTCAGAGACATGTAAGGTTTCAGGAGTTTTTCAGGGCTTTGCCTTGAAGGAATCTGTGAGCGTGTTAGTTCACAGACCAGAAGCCGCCTAGCAACAGGGGCCATCTCACCAGTCAGAGACGTATGCAAGGCGACTCCTGTCTTGAGACCTGGAGGCCAGCGCCTGATGCTTGTGTAAGACAGAGATGGGCATGAGGTCACAGGTTAAGGACTGATCCAAGAATGCCAGCCCAGTAGGCACCTGCAGCTAAAACCAATTAGCCTCAAGCACAGTTCCTGCTTCACTCCTGACCACATGTCTCAATTAATGAGAAACTAGATAAAGAAATATATAGCCTCTATATTTCTGTTTAGCTTTTCTGCTAATTGACAGTTTTATCTTTAACTTATATACTCACGTAGGTCTATTCTGAACTTAGGGCTTAGAAGTTTATCTTAGAAAAGTTTTGTAACCATTTGCTCATGTAGATATAATTAATTAAGGGATCTCTAGAAAATTTGGGGGAGCCTTGAAACATAAACAAATAATCTGTATACAAAAATCTGTAACCTCTGGCAACTAATTGCTGCACCAATAAATACTAATGCTGGACTTCACTTATGCCTCACAGCTCATGGGAATGCTGGAAGACCTCTGACTCCCCCATCACTTTAAACTATACTTTGTCTCTGTCTCTATTATTTCCAAATCTCTTGTGACGATCCTGCCTGGGACCTGTTTTACTGGGAGTGTAGCTAACTCCCGGCAAGATATTACCTTCAGTATGTGTACATAGATATGCACGTAGAGGATTGCATATATAATTGCATATGTGTGTATAAAATTACAATTTATAATGAAAAGGGCATGGGCCTAGAAATCAGGAAACGTCCATTTATTCTTTACTTTGCCAAAATTTTTAGTATTTGCTCTGTGCACAATGTCTTTGGGTATCAACTCCTCATCCATAAAGGGAAAGGGCTGGTTTTAGATATTTCTAAGGTTCCATTCTGCTCTAATATGCACTAACTTTCCTAAATTACACAGA
>NW_012149219.1:291772-295528 GCF_000956105.1 Propithecus coquereli
AAGATGCTTACAATTGTGTACAATATTATTAGAAAGTTAAAGAGTACTTATTTCTTCATTTATTAATTCAACACATTTTTATTGAGGGCCTAAAGGTTCAGGACCTGTTCAAGATGCTAGAGATGTAGCAGTGAAGAAAACAAAGTCACTGTTTGGTGAAGGTTACGATCTAATAGATGAGAAAGATATTAAAGAAATAAGTAACATATATTCAGGTAGCAATTAATGCAATGAAGAAAAATATAACAGGTTAAGTGGATAGACAGCACCACGTAGGGAATGTGGAGTGATTAGGAAGACTTCACTCCGGGGAGCTCTCCAAAGAGCATTGCCAGCAGAAGAAAAAGCAAGTGCAAAGAGGCTGAGGAGAGAACATCCTTGTATCCTTGTCAAACTGGTGGGTGTGGCTGAAGTGGAGTGAGCCAGGAGAGAATGTAGGAAAGAGGCCAGAGAATTGCCACGGCCAGATGATACAGTGCCTTGTAGGCCATGAGTACGACTTCAGATTTTATATTAAGTGTGATGGGAAGTCATTGGAGGGTTTTGACCAGGTTGTTGGCTGTTCTCAGAATGGAAAGAAGTGTTTGGATTCAGGATATATTTTAAGTAGAGCCAACAGGACTTATAAATCAAAGATTGAATGCAGTGTATGAGGGGAAAAGAAGAATTAAGTAATAAGACATACACATGAAATGTTTGGGGGATTAAGAGGGTATGATGGTTAATTTTATGTGTCACCTTAGCTATACTATGAGGACCAGTTGATTGGTTAAACGCCAGTTTAGCTGTTGCATGAAGACAGTTTTTAGATATAATCAATGTTAAATCAATAGACTTTGAATCTAGCAGATTACCCTGCTGAATGTGGATGAGCCTCACCCAATCAGCTGTAGGCAAAGACTGAAGTTTCCCAAAGAAAACAGAATTCTGCCTCCAGAGTGTAACATAGAAATTCTTCCTGAGTTTCCACCTTTGGATTCAAGACTGCAACATCAATTCTTGCCTGAATCTCCAGACTGTTGGCTTCCCCTACGGATTTCAGGCTTGCCAATCCTCAATCATGTGAGCCAGTTCCTTAAAACCTCTACCGATCTCTCTATATACAGAATATGTTTCTCTTTATGTATCTATATGCATATGCACACGTATGGATATATGTGTCTATAGAGAAATGTATATATACATTTATATATCCATATAGACATAAATAGACATATATATACACATTTATATGTGTATAGCCATACCTGTACTCTATCTGTACACCTATACAAACACGCACACATATATGTACACATTTGTCTATATCTATGTGTCCTGCGGTGTGGGATATCAGCAGCTCAGTTTAGACCATGAGTGTGGTACTAAAGTAGCATACATGGATGGCAATTCTCCATTAGCTGGTAGGAGACCAGAGATAGTCTATTGCCCATGGAATTTCCATCAGGGTCCTTGCATTTTCCCCATTTTATAATCCAATTTTTTCCTTCTTACTAAAAAATGATAACAGTTTCATCAAAATGATTTTTGTTTTGTTTTGTTTTCTTTTTAGTGTTAAGGTTAATTGACTATGGCAGAACATTCAGTATATGTAAATATGTGTTCATTTGAATTAAACGGCATTGTAGACAACCTTAAATCATTGAATAAAGATATTTATTTGAAACACAGAAAAATGTCATTTAATGTCATAGGAAAGATACTGGTTTGTGATCGAATAACAACATAACTGATACAAAGGATTTAACACATTAAGCAAAATGAAGTTCGTTTATATTGCAATATGGGTACAATAAGCAATCAAATGTACTCTGTCCGTCCTAGTCTTTAGCACAGCAATTAAAGCGGCCCTTGGGAGTCTAGTAGCCACCAACCGGCAAGTCTATTCCAAACTGTCAACAGGGGAAGATTTTGTCAAGAGGAAGGACTTGGCTACACTTCTCCATGCATCTATTTTTATCTATCTAGGCAGTCGGTCTCTTCAGATGAGAAAACAGAAGCAAATTATTAAATGTTTGACAAGATAATGATTTAGGATCACGGTGTGTCACCGAGTATGCAAACAGCCTATCCTTATTTTATTCCCAGGCTGTGGGGAAGGGGGGAATATGAGCTACACATGGAAGCTGTCTGTGAAGCTAGCACAGCGCTTTGCACAGGCCTGGCCCCTCGCCAGCGCCCCACACTTGTTCTTTCCCTAACGCTGTGCCGCCTGCCCGCTGCAATCTGGATTCCCGCCCAGACGCACCCCCCAGTGGCTGCGAATTGGATCCGCTTGAAGCATTTGGTTCAAACTCCCCGCACCAGAGAGGACCCAGGTCTTCTCCTGTAGCGCAGGCTTTGGTGGCAGGCGAATGCTGCTGCGCGTCGCGCCCCCATGGTGACACTGCCCACGGGTCCCAGCCTGCTGGACATTCCCGCGCCGGGCTCGAGGCTGTGCAGGACGATGGAGCCGGGGCGAGCGTGGGCCCGGCGGCCGGAGAAATCCGAGCGCCCGAGCCGTTACCGGTCCCTGCAGTCAGGGGGCACCCTTCGCGTTCTTCCATGGCGCCGAAGAGGAAACTGGGCTGCCTGTGGACCTTAGGTCTGTGTCTCGTAGCCAGCAAATCTTCCACTGCCCCGTCCATCACAAACCCCGACTTCATGGACAAGTGTGCCAGGGCCCACAACGAATGGCGCGGCCGAGTCAGGCCCCCTGCAGCCGACATGAAATACATGGTGAGAAAGAACCCGGGCTGGGCTCTTAGATGGCTGCTTCGTGCAAAGGAATCTGGGAGAAATAGTTAACGGTCTTACTTGCACTAATTCAGTCCGGACTTATGCATGCAGCTACAAAAACAAATCGCGCCTGGATGGGCCGTCTCCTCCGAGGTAATGACCGGAGTGGATGAGAAAGGAAAAGTTGGAGCTGTTCTTATCCACGACTCAGTGGCGGGGAGGGTGGCGGGAAGGGAGCGGGGTGGGAGAGGGGGTTTGGAAGTTGCTTGGTTGTCGCCACCAAGGTTTATATGTACTTTGCACAGGTTTGTTGGTTTGTTGATTCCCCCCCCACACACACACACTTTTTGGCTAGCCGCTTCCCATCCCGCACAACCAAGACACTATTACAGGTATAAAAGCAATAGCACAGGGGGAGAGATTCTCTTGTCTTCTTACCTATTTTTGTATACTATGAACCCAGTTAAAACAACACTTCATGTGTAGTGTTCATTTGGGAAAAAAAGTCCTCTACAAAGATGTGAATGATGAAATCAGCGCTTGAACAATATCAGATGGTCATTTTCATGAAAAATAATAACTGTGAAATTTAATTCCAAAAACAGTGAACTGCTTGTGTCTTTCGTAGACTTCCATCATATAAACAGTAAGGCAAAAGAGAGTGTTCTAGTAAAGAATAAGCATAAAGAGCCTTGGGTTATTAAAATAATCCATAGGATTTTCAAAATTTTTAACAAATTCTTGACTGAATTGTATTACTGGAAATTTCCCTTGCATTATAACTTTTTCTTGCTCCTAAATATATCGTTATGAACATAAATGTTGATAGTCTATTTTATGTACTATGCAGATGTAGATACGTTGTAACTCATATCTATTCCAGCTGTCTTCCTTTCTATTTAACAGAAAATAAAATGGAAGTAATTATAAAATTACAACTCAGGCACTAAAATAAGTTTAAAACAGCATTACTTTACTGTATGGGGAAATGATATTTTGAGGGGAAAGGTAGTTTCAAATAGGCTCAAAAAATAAAAT
>NW_012149219.1:297200-298497 GCF_000956105.1 Propithecus coquereli
GTGTGTGTGTGTGTGTGTGTGTGTGTAATATGTGATATCCCATAAAGTCTGAGACCAGAGCAAGGATCCTTCCTACCTAGGTCTCAGGATGTTAGAAGTTTAGATTTTTATTATGACTGTACTCTACATTCAGGAATAAATTTTATAAGAGGCTAGGCTAGGCTGTGGTATGAAATAAACCCTGAAATCTCAGTGGCTTAACAAGACAAAGCTTAATTTCTTACTCACAAAATGTTGTAGAGAGAGGGAGGATTCAACCTCTATTGTTGGGAGAAGAGGGAGACCTCAACCCCAGCTGACAGACAGGCAATATAACAAGGGCTTCCAAAGTCACTGATCGGATAATTTCTTTACCAATATGAAGAATAAAACAGTATCTAATGATTGTCCTGCTATTTTAAATTAAAAGCTTTAATATTCTTTCACTTCTCATTTATTTCCCATTTTTGGTTGAGTTGATATAACTTTTATATTTGGATTGTTGTTCTTCTCGTTTGTTATGTTGGAGGTGACTCATAACAATGCAAATAAATTTTAAGACTGCAAGTGTTGGCAAGGCTGTGGCGAAATTAGAACCCTTGTAACACTGATGGTGGGAATGTAAAATATTATAGCAGCTACGGGAAACAGTACGGAGATTCCTCAAAAAGCTAAAACTAGACCGACCATAGATGCTCAGCAAGCCCATTTCTGGGTATATGACCAAAATAACTGACATCAGGACCTCAAAGAGATATCCACACCCTCATGTTCACTGCAGCTTCCTTCACAAAAACCAAGATTTGGAAATAGCCTAGTTGCCCAGTAAAGATGAATGGATAAAGAAAATGTGGTATATAAATACAATGGAATATTATTCAGCCTTTAAAAAGAAAGAAATTTTGCCATTTGGAATAACACGGACGAATCTAGAGAATATTATGCTAAGTGAAATGTGCCAGTCACAGAAAGACAAACACAGCGCAATTCCACATATCACGTATCTAACGTATCCAAACTCACAGAAGGAGAGAATATAACAATGGCTGCCAAGGAGACAGAGAGAATTGGGGAGTTGTTATTCAAAGGGTATAAAGTTACAGATATAGATGAATAGGTTCTAGGTATCTACTGCACAACGTAATGCCTTTAGTTAACAATCTGGTATTACACATTTCAAAATTTGTGAGTGTGGTGATGGTATTAGGTGTTTGCTTACGTCCAAACTCATCAACTTGTACATATTATATGTATGCAATTCTTTATATATACCTCAATAAAGCATTTTATTAAAATATTACTTTTATTTTATATTATT
>NW_012149219.1:300751-302599 GCF_000956105.1 Propithecus coquereli
TGTCAAAAAAAAAAAAAAAAAATTTTAAGGTATAATAGTCATCATAAAAATAAAGAGCAATTGCAAAAATGCTCAAAACAAATGAAAATATATAAAGTCTCAGCAAGGAAACAGAAGTTATAAAGAAGATTCATGTGGGAATTTTACAACTGAAAAAAAACAAAATTAAAAACTCACTGGATGGAATCAATAGCAGAATGAATAAAAAATGAATAGCAGAATGACAAAGGAAGGAATTAGTAAACATGAAAAAGAAGAATAGAAATTACCAAATCTGAGCAACAGAGAAAAAAATGTACCAAAAAAGTATAATGCACAGAGCTTCATGGATGTAAAGGACAATAGTAAAATATCTAGCATTTTTGTCACTGGAGTTTCAGAAGGAATGGAGAAGCAAGGGGAAGGGCACAAAAAGTACTCTAAGAAATAGTGGCTGTGAACTTCTAAAATCTGGGTAAAGATATAAACAATGAATCTCTGAGTGAAGCCCAAATATGATGAAACCAAATAAATCCATGCCAAGATAAATCATAATCAAATTTCACAAAACTTAAGACAAAAAACCCAAAATATCCTTAAAAACAGTTAGAGAGAAACAACCTATGGAAGAATAACAATTTCAATGACAAAAAAATTCTCATCCAAATTGATGGAGGCCAGAAGAAAGTAACACAACATTTTCAATTTCAAAAAGTGGTCAACTAAGAATTCTGCCAAGAGAAAACGTACTTCAGAAATGAAGGTAAAATCAAGATGTTCTCAGATTCAGACGAACTAAGACAATTTGTCATGAGCAGACCCACTCTAAAAGAATGGCTAAGAAAAGTTCTTGAAACATTAAAATAATAATAAAACAAGGACATTTGGAACATCAGGAATGAACAAAGAAGGAGGCAAAGAGTAAAAATATGGGTAAATATAGTAAGCTGGTTTTTTTCTTATGTTTTCATAAATTATGTTTGGCAGTTGAAACAAAAATTACAGAATCATCTGATGTGGTTCTTAATATACGTAGAAGAAATATTTAAGACAACTATATAATTGGTGGAGTGGGTGGTAAAGGAATCTAAATGAAAGTAATGTTTCTATATTTCACTCAAATTGATAAAATGCTAACACCAGTAGCTTATAATTAGTCAAGTATATTACATAATATCCATAGCAGCCACTAATACATTTATATAAAGACATATACTGAAAACATTATAGGTAAATCAGAACAGAATTCTAAATAACATTCACAATAAGGCGGGAATAATAAAAACAGGAATTAAAAATTGTAGGGAGCTATAAGAGTTTTTCCAACATTTTCTTCTAGAATTCTTATAGATTCACACCTTAGGTTTAAGTCTGTTATCCACTGTGAGTTGATTTTTGTGAGAGGTAAGAGGTGCGGATTCTGTTTCAGTCTTCTACATGTGTCTATCCAGTTTTCCCAGCACCATATCTTGAATAAGGATTCTTTTCCCCAGTGTGTGTTTCTGTCTGCTTTGTCAAAGATCAGATGGCTATATGAGGATGGCTTTCTATCTGGGTTCTCAGTTCTGTTCCATTGGTCTGTCTCTGTTCTTGCACCAGTATCATGCTGCTTTAGTTACTATAGCCTTGTAGTATAGCTTGAAGTCTGGTAAATTGATGCCTCCAAACTTGTTCTTTTTGCTTAAGATTGCTTTTGTTATACGGGGTCTTCTCTTGTTCCATATGAAGTGTAGGATTAGTTTTTTGAGATCTGCAAAAACTGATGTTGGTATTTTATTTAGTTTTTGAAAAGAATATTTCATCTTTTATTTTATATTCTGTGATATACATCACTTAATATTAGAATTTTCTCTGGTAAATCTCTGAAAA
>NW_012149219.1:303904-308969 GCF_000956105.1 Propithecus coquereli
CAATCCCATTACTGGGCATCTACCCAAAAGAACAAAAGACATTCTATAAAAAAAAATCTGCACTAGAATGTTTATAGCAGCACAATTCATAATTGCAAAGATGTGGAAACAACCCAAGTGCCCATCAATACATGAGTGGATTAAAAAAATGTGGTCTATGTATACCATGGAGTACTATTCAGCTTTAAGAAACAATGGTGATATAGCATCTCTTGTATTATCCTGGATAGAGCTGGAACCCATTCTACTAAGTGAAGTATCCCAAAAATGGAAATACGAGCACCACATGTACTCATCATCAAATTGGTTTTAACTGATCAACACTTAAGTGCACATATAGTAATAATATTCACTGAATGTCAGGCATATGGGAGGGGGAGGAGGGGATGGGTAACATAAACACCTAATGGGTGCAGTGCGCACCGTCTGGGGGATGGACATGCTTGAAGTTCTGACTCGGGTGGGGCAAGGGCAATATATGTAAACATTTGTTCATTATTTTAATTTTAATTCCCAAAAAGTCTGCATCTGACTTCTAATGATATATCAATTCAACATAAAAACTCCACTAGGGCTGGGGGCAATGGCTTACGCCTGCAATGATAACACTCTGGGAGGCCAAGGCAAGAGGATTGCTTGAGGCCCAGAGTTCGAGACCAGCCTGAACAAGAGGGAGACCCCATCTCTACAAAAAATAGAAAAATCAGTTGAGCATAGTGACATGCACCTGTAGTCCCAGCTACTCAGGAGGCTGAGGCAGGAGAATTGCTTGAGCCCAGGAATTTGAGGTTGCAGTGATCTATGATAACACCACTGCACTCTAGCCCGGGCAACAGAATGAAATCCTGTCTCAAAAAAAAAACCAAAAAAAACCAAACACACACACACACACACACACATGCACACAGACACACAAACAAAAAACACCCTCCGTCAGGTGCCCAGTAAACAAAACCCAGAAATACTACTTTCTTCCTAAGGGAAAGCAAGAACATGGTCACCCACTTTAATTATTTAATACATGGTCCCTACCACATAATTACTAGAACCTGAGGGTTTTAATTGTACAGGCTTGGTGTGCAAATATTTTCACAGGGATGTGATGTGGTTAAAGATTCATCATAGAAGTCTTTAAATATGATGAGTTCAATTTAACTGTTTCTCCATCTGCCTCACTCCCATAAATCCATCAACATCCTCCTACAGTCTTAAAATTACATGGCAAGTCTTCCAGCATTAAGAAATGGACACAGGAAAGACTCATGTAACTGTGTCCCATGAGGATGATTTTAAGGGACTTTCATTAATAATAAATTTATGCAACATATATGATTTAGAAACACAATGGCAATAACTTGTTGGTCGAAGATAAAATACATCTTTTTCGAAATCAACCCAAAACACCCTAAAGAATTTCACTTGGTATAGAGATGTTTAGTTTATCTTTTCATCCACTTGACAGATCCTTCTATGTGTCAGATACTCTGTTATCTTGGCTCATATCCTACCTTGTATTTTTTTCTCTTCTTAAAAAGAAATCAGACATTTCACTACAAGAGGACATTTCCTCAGTCTTTTTATTATGATACTCACTAAGATACTTTCAGAGATGAAAAAGTCACTTAATGATCCTATTCTCTGTAGCATTATTTTAACCTTCTTCCAAGGGTCTGTTCCATCTCTTCCAGAGACCTACCTGATGGTGATGAAATTAGGATAATGACTCTACTGAATATCCATTAAAATATATCAGGTGGAAAAAGCACTCCATTTAGTCTTAGAAATGCAAAGGTGTTCATGATACGTTTCCTAGAATTCACCAGATAGTAGAAGGCAGATAAAAAAACAATAAATCAGAGAACAGCATTTACAAAAGTACAAATGAAATGCTAAGGCTAAACAGAGAAAGTAGTTGGAAATACATCCTAAACAGAAGAGGGCTGAAAAGAATGACTAAGACACATCTTCATACAGATGAGAGAAATATGGAGAGGTGCTAAAACTACCAAGGATATAACCTCAGACTTAACCAACATGAAAGGAAGAGCAAAGAATAAGGACCTCACAAGGTCATAGCTGAATTTTAACATAATCATATAGGAATGTTTTCAACAGAATAAAAGGGGGAAATAAGAGCTCTAATTAACTAAAAGCAGTCACCAAAAAGGGTTTATTTCTTGTCCCTGTGATTAACTTAGCCAGTATAGATAATTCTACTAAATCCCTGGATTAGTTTTTTCAGTACTAACAGTATTATTTTTATAATGATTATGGAAAGATAACACGACTAGATTGCATAGGAATATTAAGGGGAAAGGCTAAGCCCTATAGTGCAATAAAAGTCATATCAAAAAATAAATGTCGAGACAAGAGAAATTTGTTAAAAATAATAAACTTAAAGATGATATAGTCACACACGTAGCAAGTACATGGTGGCTGTGATGGAGACTACACAAATATTTTAGATATTAAAAGATTATATGGATGGGATTATATCACCAAAAAAGTGTCCAAACAAACATCTGTTAAGGTATGTAACTACCATCTTTGACTCACGGACTATAATCAAAAGGCAATATCTTTCCCACAAGCACTTATAAATTAAATATTCGCATGTTCTTCTGCCCAGGTTAAAACATGATTCTCAAGTAATATAATAAAAAGTCCTAGTGTTGCTTAAATTGCCACAGCACTGAAACAGAATGTCCAGCCCCACATAATGATAGAAATGCCCCAAAGTCAGAGTTGATCAGCTGGTGCATGCTGCAGGCTGGCCTCTGGCAGGAATGGTGGAAGGCAGGCATTGTCCTTCTTCCCTGCCTGGTTCTATCCTTCCTCCCTCAGCTGCCTAATTGTGGTTTCTGATCCTGCCAAGGCCAAAGCTGCAGAGGGTTGTGGAGTTCTTACCTGGCTGATACTGTTGTGAGATGATTTTGTGCAGTCTGGACAAGGCATTTATTTTAAAGCTGACTCTCTGAGGGGCACTTCTGTGCCCACAGCTGTTCTCACCTGCAAGTGCCTTGACCTGAGTGAGCGCACTCCATGCCGGCCTTTCTTTCCTCTTAACTCCTAAGGAATCCAGAGATCCGCTTTGGATTATCCTCTTCCTGAGGCCTGTTCACACTTTTAACAGGCCCTGTCTTGTGGGATCTAAAATGGATCCTTCCTCCCCCAATGCTTCTCTTTCTCTTTCCCACCTGACCAAGGTCTGGTTCTCTGTAGACACTCAAGCAGTCATTGCCAAAACAAATACATCTGATCAGTGCAGACCAGTCTCAATGCAATAGCAATTCTTCTCCCTTTCTCAAGCAGAGCAGTTCACCAGACCTTTTAAAAAGACATATAAGTGTGGGAAAAGAACAAAAAAACTAACTGATCTTTTAATACATTTATCATGTAAGGACCACAAACAGAGTGGTGGATATATTGCCATTTTGTGGAGATAATAATGTTTGTATTTCAGAACTAGACTTACACTGATCAAACTTTATTTTCTTTAGATACCATTTCAAAATTTTGGTGCCACATTTTACATCTGGTCTTGGAACTATAACTTGCATGTCAAAATGAGCAGGACATACCAAGGCACTAAAGTAAAAACGCAAAAGGAAAATATAAATTAACAAGTGGACTATCCGAAGTTCAACAGGACCAACCCAGTAAACACATGATCGAGAAGACAATGGCAGCCTGAGAGTAGCTGGACTTTCGAACACGAATGTTCAGATGGCTCCTTTTAAAGCATGGATCAATTATCAGTCTCGATAGTCAGAAGGCAGAACACGTGTTCATCTACATGTATGTGTGCACCGATGTATCATACTCCTCAGAAACCAAAACATGCAGGTAGGTCAGTCCATGAACAAATAATTCTACCGCAGACTGTTATGAGGGGACTACCTACCCATCCCAGCTGCTAAGTACAGAATGCTAGGCTAGAGTCATAGGCAAAGACAAACTACTGATTAACTGAAAATGTGTTTACTTCTATAATCAAAACGATTTTAATAGCAATTTTAATTTTAATTTCTGTCCTTTTGTCTTCCGTAATCTGTGCCAGACATTGTATTGTCATTCAGTTGGGGACAATAAGTCTAAACTTCTTTTAAGGGAACTAAGAAGAAAATGTGTGATTTCAGGGAAAAGGAAGAGTAAAATGCAAGGAACTTTAAAATGTCCTTTAATATCTGCCAGTTTTTACTTGTGTATGTAGATAACCCTTCCCCCGGCCTCCCACCAGCCAGGATAAAACACTCCAGACCCTCTTTTTCAGCTTCTGGGGGCCCCTCCAGAGTGGCTCCTGCCAGCATTTGGGATCTGTCCCTTTTTTCTCTGAGCTTTCATCTCTGACCCCAGAAGAAATAGATATAGTGGCATTTCCCTAATTCAAGTCATTCGTGTAAAAAGCTGCAGTTGACATTGTATTTATTAATGCTTATGTAAGATTCTTTCATTCAGTCCTTCTCCTTTTATCTGGTATTGAGTTTTTCACAAGACCTGGCTAGTAATAGTATGGTCACATTATTCACTTTATAAGTGCTGTGTGTAATGTTGTTGTCACAGAAATGTTATGGAAAATGGTCTCTCCAAATATTGGGAAACCTGTTAGTCAAAAATTTGGACAGGCACTGGATATCATATTATTCTTATCATCAGAAAGTATTTATTATATTCGGTATACTATTTCGGACCCCATTCTGGGCATTCAGGAAGAAAATGCCTTTCATATAAAAGATTTCAATAGGAACCCTCCCTTGAGAGGGGGATACTTGCAATATAGTTTGACATATTCCCACCTGTGTCATAATTAAGTAGATAAATATAACTATAATTAGATGTTTCAGTCAATTGGTACTAATTTCTGAAAAGAAATCACAGCTACAGTTGAAGAGCTGTGTATTATTTTCCCTGTTTCTAATTCTAGAAAGCCATGAATCAAAGAAACTAAGTTTGAAAACTGGCTCTAACCTATACTTATCTATTTTTCAAGCAAATTTTCTGCAGTCTTTATGTCAATATGAATAAAGAAATGTTAGTCCTAATACAGATAGCCTAATAATTTTAC
>NW_012149219.1:310768-312629 GCF_000956105.1 Propithecus coquereli
ACTTAACCACAGTCATCATTAATTCATTGTGCAACTGTGGGCAAATAATATTTAATAGTCATTTTTTCTTGTAGTCATACGTACATATTTTTCATTCTTATTAACCTTGATAAAGTTCTCAACTTGCTTTTAGAGACTTACACTTAGTATGAAATCTTTAGGGAAACAATATAATTCTTTCTTTTTCTTTTCACATGCTGCTGAATTGGAATCTAGATCCTACAGAGCTGCTGCTCTAGGATCTACCGACGAGTCAGATCTGCATGAAGATTTAATTTGAAAAGCGTCGTGAAGATATGTACTGATTTTAAGGAGAAATTATATGTACTGGGAGACTTTTAAGCAGACCTCGCAAGTCAAAACCAGTATCATTGAGTACTGAGTATATTCAGGCTGCCCAAACGTCTGCCGTTTAAACAGCCCAACATGCAAGTATTGAAGAATACGTTAGTGGAGTAAATTGATGTCTAATTTCTGTTTTCTAGTTTTTATCACTATATATAGTGACAGACGTCACTATATGCTTAGACAGACAGCATATTAACATTCTGGGACTGTGGTCACTGTCGATGTTTGCATTTATTACAGTTGTCACAGTGCCATTGAACTGACGAAATTTTAATTTTAAGCACTGATTTATATGGCTCTTTCCTCATGGAAAAATAAAGTTTGCCAAAGGCTTCTTACTTTATCTGTTTATTTGTTTATTTTTGATTAAGTTCTGGAAATATTCTTAAAATTATAGAAAAGTTCCAAGTTTTAGTACAGAGAACTTTTTGTTTTTGAACTATTTGAGCATTGATTGCCAACATTATGCCATCACTCCTGATTACTTCAGTGGGTATTCCTACAAGTCAGGACGTTCTATGTAACTGCAATACAGTCTTGGTAATCAGAAAGTTAACGTGAACACATGTAGTTTTTAAATGGTCTGATTCTTTCCAAGTTTTATTAATTGTCCGTAATGGCCTTTGTAACAATAGCTCCCATTCAGATCCATGGATTGCATTTAGTTGTCGTGTCTCTTAGATTCTTTCCATCTGGAGCAGTTCCTCAGTCTTTTCTTGACCTTCGCTACCTGTAATCTTTTGAAGAGTAAAGTCCAGTAATGTAGACTGTCCCTCCATTGGGTTTTCTCAGGTTTCGTTATGATTAGGTTGAGATCATATGATTTTGGACAAGAGTATCACAGAAGTGATCCTGTGAGGTTCTCATTGCCTCCTGCCATGTGACCCACGGTCTGACTTGTCCTATTACTGGTGATGTTAGCACTGATCGGTAGCAGTGGTATCTGCCGGTCTCTCATCTATGAAGTTACTTTTTCACCTTGTAATTAATTAGGATTTTGTGGGGTTGGTAATTTGAAATGTGTAAATTTCTCTGTTCCTCATGAAACCCTCAATTTATTGGTTTACTTTTTTCAAAATGGATTCATGGTTGATTTTATTCAATGGCTTACAATTTGTTAATATTTAAAGTGTAGTTTTCATTTTATAAGTATTCTGTTTTGTAAAATTCAGATGTATAGAAAAATTATAGGAATAGTACAAGGAATTCTTGGTTGGATACCGTCCCTCAAATGTTAACATTCGACTACATTTGCTTTATCCTTTCTCTGCCTTCTCCTTTCTTTCTACCTATATAAATAAGTATGTAATATATACTTTTCCCTGAACTCTTTGTAAGTTGCAGACCTGATTTGCCTTTTTTTGTGAATACGTCACTGTGTATCTCCTGAAATAAGGAATTATCTTATATAGGTTTAGTATAATTATCGAAATCTAGAAATTAAAATTGGTTCAATATTAGTATCTCATCTACAGACTGTGAACTAAAAATAAAATCCTAAGGTCCCTGCTAA
>NW_012149219.1:312679-330937 GCF_000956105.1 Propithecus coquereli
GTCTGACTTGTCCTATTACTGGTGATGTTAGCACTGATCGGTAACAGTGGTATCTGCCGGTCTCTCATCTGTAAAGATACTTTTTCACCTTGTAATTAATTAGGATTTTGTGGGGTTGGTAATTTGAAATAGGTAAATATCTCTGTTCCTCATGAAACCTTCAATTTATTCATTTACTTTTTTCAAAATAGATTCATGGTTGATTTTATTCAATGGCTTACAGTTTGTTAATATTTAAAATGCAGTTTTCATTTTATAAGTATTCTGTTTTGTAAAATTCAGATGTATAGAAAAATTATAGGAATAGTACAAGGAATTCTTGGTTGGATACTGTCCCTCAAATGTTAACATTCGACTACATTTGCTTTATCCTCTCTCTGCCTTCTCCTTTCTTTCTACCTATATAAATAAGTATGTAATATATACTTTTTCCTGAACTCTTTGTAAGTTGCAGACCTTATTTGCCTTTTTTTGTGAATACGTCACTGTGTATCTCCTGAAATAAGGAATTATCTTATATAGGTTTAGTATAATTATCGAAATCTAGAAATTAAAATTGGTTCAATATTAGTATCTCATCTACAGACTGTGAACTAAAAATAAAATCCTAAGGTCCCTGCTAAGTGAACAGATGCCTCTCACCAAGGGGACTCCAGAAAAACCTTAAACTGAGTCCCCAGCCATCATGGGATGGCAGGTGTAAAGCACAATTACGCATGCACAGGTCTGCTCATTACTATTCACGACTCTTCTTATAGCTTGTTAAATATGTGTATTTAGCCATCCTTCTCAGTACAAATCCTGTGTCTTTTGTCCCTCCCTTGAAACATGTGTTCTTGGCTTGAGGCGACAGCTGTGTTTCCCAGCCTGTCAGAATGGCCACTGCAGGTTGAAAATACTTTATGAGACATAAAGCTCTCCTTTTTCCAAGTGTAAACGTCACTGTATATTTTTTTAGTTAATAAGCGCTTATTCATATTTTTCCAATTGTCTCCTTAACATCCTTTATAGCCAAAGAAAATCCAAGATGGGGGATCGTCACAGTCCATGATGCGTTGTGTCCATTTGTCAGGTTTTTTGAGTTTTTTACTCTGGGACAATTCCTGGGCCTGTCTTTGATCTTCATGGCATTTACATTTTCGAAGAGCACAGCTCAGTTATTGTGTAGGTTTCCTCTCAGTTTGGGTCCCTGTGATGGTTCCTCATGATTTGATTCAGGTTATGCCATCCAGGCAGGAATGTCACAGAAGTGGTGCCGAGTTCCTCTCAAGGCAGCCTGTCTGGAAGAAGATGTTGTCACTTGCTGTCATGACTGGCCAGTGTTGACTCTGACTATTTGGTTAAGAAGGATGTGCCAGGGTTGTCCATGGGAAAGTTGCTATTTGCCCTTTGCATTTCAGAAAGCTCTTGCGTGAAGGCGCTTTGAGGCTCTGTAAATGTCTGGCTGCTCCTCAGAGTTTCATGCCCGAGATTGGACATTTCACTCATTGCTGATTCCTGCTTGAGTGAATTATTATTATGATTGTTGCCAAATGATTATTTTCTTATTCTTTCATTTCTTTTATTATGCATTAATAAATAAAACCAACAAACAAAGAGGGGAGAAGGGAAATCTTATAATTTTGGTAGGCAAATGCCCCCAGATTTGGCCAGTGGTAGCCATTTCAAGCTGACTTCGTGTCATTTCGGCTTACTGCGATAGCAACAGGAGGTGGCTTCAAAATTATTACAGTAGTAGAGTATATGCTATAGTTAATTTTATGCAGTTATGATTTAATATTGCATCTTTACCTTTGTTTGCATTTCTCTCCACTGCAAATGCACCCTGTAGCCTGTGTGCCCCAATTTTGAGAAATGTATACTTTTTATAATAGATTGTGTATATTTTATGATAGTAAATGATAAAATAGACTAATATCTATAATATATATATTTCACGCATTCATGACATACCTTTTTCTTAATTTTGTTGGTTATCTCTATGCTATGTGGTTCATCTGCAAGATTTTTCCAGTTGTAGTGAACCTCCAAAAATATTACATTATATTTACTGGGAAATATCTGCATACAAGTGAACCCATAGTGTTCAAACCGTGTTGTTCAAGAGTCAACTGTATTTATAGCTCCCTTTCCTGACAGTAACCCGGCTGTCTTCATCCCGACTATATGGTAAGTGACCAATAACTGTTAGCTATGGTGGCCATGAGGATAATGTAGAACCATCTGGGTGATTCAAGTCCTCAAACATTTTCTGAGTGCCTGTAGAGGCTAGAAAGGTCTCATGTCCCAGCCGTAGGGGGAAGTAAACCAGGAAGTTGTCCGAACTGTGTTCTGTATATTTGTAGCTAAGCCCAGGTGGGGACACCCAGCTTCTGTCCTACGAGCTTTCAGGAAGGTCCTCCTGAGCACATTGGGTGGTCCCTTCACTCTCTGGAGTTCCCATTCTTTATCTTGTCCTCACATAACGTGGAACATGCCTACTGCCCAAGGACCCCTGGGGTAAGTGCTGGGGGAAGGAAGGACTGGGAAGGGGCAGTTCAAGGCTAAACCCTAGGGGGGTGGGGGTGGCAGAGACAGAGAGAGACCTGTCTGCAGCCACAGTGGAGTTCCTAGCATTTCTGAGAGTACAAGCCACAAGAAGTAAGTGTATGTAAGTATGAAGCAGAGGAGAAGACGAGTTGTCAGAAGGGTGGTTCTTGAAGGACTTCCTGAAAGGGTAGAGCTTGAGCTCCGCCCAAAGGATGGGCAGAAGTTCCAGTGGGCCAAGATGAGCAAATACTTGTAACAAAACCCTTCCTTCCTCCACAGCCTGCACCAAGATCTTCCTTGGGTCCTTTCTTTGTTTTGCCACCTGACAAGGTGTTTTTGCTCCCCGAGGAGGAAAGCTAGGAGCTTGCTTCTCTAAGACCCCTGCCCTCACCCCACTCCCATTTCAGATGCCTATGAAGGATGCCCCTACGGTGAGGAGAGAGGAGCCCACTCATTGTGCTATGTGGCAGCATAGCCTGGCATCAGGAGGCCTGAGGATGTGCAGGATCTTGGAGTTTCACTTTCCAGTTTGTAAAATGAGAATAAAATGGCACCTGACTGCTTACCTGGAGAGTGTTCACAGAAAGCATACTCTACGCAGGACCCCTGTGGAGGTACGAAAATCTAAGAGAAGCCCTTGCATTTGGAACATACACAGGCCGGACTCCCTCCAATTCCAAGCTGTATGTGGGCCCTAAGAGCTAAACAGAGTCTGTGTGGGCAGCAGTGGGTAGAAGGGTGGCGGTGACAATCAAGGAACCTGCCTGTAGAGGGCGGCCCTGGATGTAGCTGAGTGCAGAGGAAGAGAGAATTTCAGACAGGAGCAAAGATGCCCAGCCAGGACATTCCAGAGAACACAAGAGATGGCTTGGTTTGCTCTGTGGCCCAACTAGCAGAAAAGGCCTCTCTCCAGAAAGCTCGGGAAGCCAGCCTCGTGTTCCCCTGGGAGTTTGGGGGTGGGGGCGTGTGTGCACAGTAGGCATGGAATGTGTTTGTTCACCTGTCTTTAGCAGAAGCGTTAGACTGGAACCATTCTCCTGGCACCCCCTTTAAATCCAAGCTGAATTGCATCCTGCTGTTCCCAGGGTGCACTTGCTGACCTATTGACTCATGAAGCAGATTTTCCAAGCCTCATGCCAGAACCAGGTAAGTGTTATCCAAGTGATTGGGTGTTTTGTAATCAAGAGATTTGTGCCGTTTGTTTCTTTACTTTTTAAGGATTCAAAGCTGAGGCTTAGGAGATTAAGAAATAGTTTGCTGGTATTAATGCATTCAGCTTCACAAGGGTGGAGGCCCATGCTGCAAGAATTATTCAGGCCAGTGGAGGGGAGTGCTCGGGGCAGCCCAGATGATTAAGGCAGGACTCTTGGTAAGCACACCTGGTGTTCGATGGTGGTTCCGAGATGAGGCAATGGGGGGAAGGGGAGGAGAGGGTATTTGCCTGACAGCTTTGAGTTTCACTCCCAAAACTGTTTTCAGCTTTGTATTCTTTTGGTGAATGAATTTATAAATGTGTGTGTCTCACATACATGCAGTAATAGCAAGAGTTTGTCAAGTACGTTCACATGATACCAGTGGTTCTCAACTAGGGGCAGTTTTGCTTCCAAGGGGCCATTGGGCAATATCTGGAGACATTTTTAGTTGTCATAACACTCCGGGTAAGGGTGCTACTGGCATCTAGCAGGTACAGACCAGAGATGCCTCTACACATCCAACAATGCATAGAACAGCCCCACAACAAAGAATTATCCAGCCCCAAATGCCAGTAGTGCTGAAGTTGAGAAACCCTAGCATATACTATCTTGTCTAATCTTAACAAGCGAGGTAGTTCTTTAGGTGCCTATTTTGCAGATGAGTAAAGTGAGATACAGGAGAGAAAGGGTCACGTGTCCAGGAAGGGGCTGGTTGTTGAACCCAGGCCCCTCTGTCTCCAAAGCCCACTCTCTTTGCTCTATTCTCAGAGTCCTCTCTCCTGGAAAGTAATTAAACCAACCAGCTCTGGGTTCCTACCTTGCGGAAAGTTTAAGACATTTAAAAGATGGCCCTAGAAGTCAGCAATTATGAAGTCATTCTGATAAAGTCTCTCTATGGAGGGCTGACTCTAGAGAAGTCCAGGTGGAATGCTAAATAGAATTAGATTTTGTGGAGTTTGGCAGCAAGGGCTGGCCTAGTAATGGGACATTCTTTGCTTTCTTTGGGGGCACCCTTCCTGAAGCTGAGTTTCTACAAAGGGAGACAGGAGCCATGAGAGAAGGGTGGATTGGAGCAGGGCTGGGGACAGAGAGGAGGGTGATGGGGACTCTTAAGGTCCAGGCTGTAGGACCCTAGAGTCCTGGGAACATGGACATATGGGAGAAGGGGAAAGGGAGCTTTCGTTGTAAGAAAGGAGGAAATAAGGCACACAGATGACTACAGATTTTGATGTTGGAACAAAATTGCAAAAAAAAAGAAACATTTTTAAAGCATGATGGTCTAACTTAGTATTGGACCAATAAACCACTGCAAAACATCTCTAGAATGAAGCAAGGTACAAACAAAATCAGCACCACCTTACTTTTGTCTTGTGTTTTCAGCTTGAAGCACTGTCATATCTATGGACTCACAGGCAAAACACATGTAGAGCAGGGAAAGTTTCCCCATTTGAGAGATGAGGAAACTGAGGACCTGAGAGAGTTAAGTTGACAGTGGCAAGTTCTGACCAGAATGAGGCCCTGTGGCACTGATCTTTCCATAAGCCGGGCAGGTTTTCACATTGTGCTCTGAGGAGGTCATGGGATCATCAGAAGTTGACAGGGCACGCAGAAGATGGGATAGTGGGGAGAATGGCCACAGGGATCCCTTCTCCCACTTCAATCAGTGATAGCTCCGATTTTTATCTATTTTGTAGGTCAGGTTCTACAAAATATTTTGTTTGGAGGGAAACAAGGGGAGGTTCTCAGGCTACAAAAGAAGTTTTACAGTCACTGAACTGTACAGTATCTGTCCAGACATTCTCAGCTGTGACTACTGAATTTTTTCCTTGCTGTGTGGAAGGTCTGGGCAGCCCAGGAGGGGAGGGCTGCAGAATATTCTGGGCCAGCCCCCACTCCCACCCACCCTTTTACAGAGAAGGAAAGGAAGACCCAGAGAGGTGGAGTGACCTGCCCAAGTCCCATAGCCCTGTCCAGGTACAGAGGCTATGCCCATAACCATTGCATTACCCCACCCAATACCATCTTGCCTCACCAACCTGCCATTCCTTCATACCGGGTCCCAGTGAAATAATGCTCTGCTCTCTGCTAAGCAGGGGCCTGACACTTCATAACAAATCACCTAATTTATTACCGTGGCCTCCTAGCATTTGTCTTCCATTCAAAGCCCACTCCCTGGGCTTTTTACACTGCAGAGGCTGACAGCTAAGCATCACACTTCTAGACTTCCTCCTTGCCAGGGTTCTGGAAGAAAACATGGCTCCCCCATTAAATGCTCTGAAGAAGATGGGAAAGCAGCAGGAAGGCAGAGACCATCTCTGGCTACCCCAGTTCTTTCTGGCTGGTGACATGTTTGTGGGATGGTTACTTTTTCTGCACCCATGTTCCAGTATCTATAGCCACCATCTTCATAAATGTCAAGGGTACACTGTGTGTTGGGGGGAGGGGGTTGTGCGACTTTCTGAGCTCTGAATTTTGGTGACAACAGGTGTTCTTGAAATCAGAGATTCTAGAAGTGGCTGTCTATTTTCTCATCCTCCTGAGTGTACCAGAAGGGGAACCCCCCACCAGTGCATGCATGCACACACACACAAAAGTAGAAGAAAACATAGAAAAGGTTCATGACATTGGATCTGCTGATAATGTGTTGGATGTGACACCAACAGCATAGGCAACAAAAGCCGAAATAGACAAATGGGGCTAGAGCCAACTTCTGCACATCAAAGGAAACAAGCAACATATTGAAAAGGCAATCTACAGAGAGGGACAAATATTTGCAAATCATTTATCTGATGAGGGATTAGTATCTAAAATATACAAAGAACTCCTACAATTTAACAACAAAAAAAGAAATAACTCGATTGAAAATGGAGAAAGGAATTGAAAGACATTTCTTCAAAGAAGATATACAAACAGCCAACAAACACATGAAAAGATGTTCAACATTACTGATTATTAGGGAAATGCAAACCAAAACCACAATGAGATACCACCACATACCCATTAGGATGGCCACGATTAAAAAACAACACAAAAGCAGAAAATAACAAGTGTTGGTGAAGATATGGAGGGATTGGACCACTTGTGTTCTGTTGGTAGGAACGTAAAATGGTAGTCACTGTGGAAAACAATCTGACAGTTCCCCCCAAAATTGAAAATAAAATTACCATATGATCCAGCAATCCCACTTCTGGATAGATATTCAAAATAATTTAAAACAGAATCTCAAAGGGATATTTGCACACTCGTGTTGCAACATTATTCACAATAGCCAAGAGGTGGAATGTGGAATGTCTATCAACAGACGAATAAAGAAAATGTAACATACACAGACACATGTGTGTGCACAGACACACACACACACACACACACACACACACACACACACACTGGAATACTATCTAGCCTTAAAAAAAGAAAATCCTGTCACTTGCTATAATGTGGATAAAGCTTGAGGACATTATGCTAAGTGAAAGAAGCCAGTCACAAAGGACAAATACTGTATGATTCCACTTATATGAGGTATCTAAAGTAGTCGCACTCATAGAAACAAAAAGTAGAGTGGTGGTTAGCAGGGGCTTGGGGCGGGGTGGGGAATTGTTCAGTGAGTAATGGAATTTCAGTTTTGCAAGAGAAAGTTTTGGAGATCTGTTGCACAACATGTGAATATAGTTAACACTACTGAACTGCACACTTAAAATGGCTAAAGTAGTAAGTTTTATATGTGTGGTTTTATACTACAATTGAAAAAAAAGAGGCAGCACCCCTGAAAGTTGAGTTCCATGGAATTCTAGACATGACTCCTCCAGACCTAGCCCCCAGCCCTCTCCTCTAGCCTAAGACACTCATTCTTTCTATGAAATGTTGCCTGATGCAAATAGCTAGAGTGGTTCCTGTTCCCGGCACCTGGGCCCTGGCTGAAATACTCCTGCTTCCTCCAGCAAACCTCCTACCGTGCCAATCTCAGCATGTCTGAGCCTTTTGGGGGTGGTTTGTCTTTCCTTGATGTTTACCTGTGTGATAAGAATAGTGACATTGACAGTCACGATGATGCAAGGCCACCAAGCATGTGCCTGAACCGATGCATCCGAGGGACCAAGGCGTACTCCGCCATTCAGAGTTTAAGTGCTGTTGGAAGACAGACGTGAGTTGGAACGCTGACTCTCTAAGTGTTTTGCTTTGAGACCTGGGCAAGACACTTGTGTTTGCTAAGCCTCAGTTTCCTCATCTGTAAAACCGGGAGGGTGATAGTGCCTTCCTCGCAGTGTTGCTGCTGCGAGTGAAGGGCAGCAGCGCGGCGGCAGCGAGCCTTGGATGAGGGCGAGTGATTCCGAACGCATGGGGACACATCAGCTGCTTTGTCTCAGTGCGCTCAGACTCCGCAGCCTCTCTATGGACATGGAAGCTCGGGTGCTTTCTACCTAGAGCCAGATTCTCTGCTCGCAGAGTTTAAGTATGTCTCACCTTAGTGGAGACGTGGAAAGATGGGAAGCCGGGGCTCAGGGGCGCAATGCTGGAAGTCGGTGTTAATCAGAGGGCCCTGGGAGTCCTCGAGAAAGGAGCATGCAGGGTGGGTGGGTTTTCAGCGGGACACAGATGTGTGTATAGGGGGGTGAGAGGGTGAGGGGCTTGCTCACCCAGAGCCAGCAAGGGCCAAACATGAGGGCAGCCCCTGGCCACCTGCCCGTAGCCTCCATCCCTATGGAGGCCAGACGCAGAGAGAGGCTGGGAGCCAGGCCAGGCTGCCCTGCACAACTGGCACGCAGGGGTCCTCCTGTAGCCAGTGATGAGAGGACTCTCTTGGGCCTCGCCAGCTGCAGGCTTGGAACTGCTAACTCCGACAGGAATGAGGCAAGACACACAGGAAGAGCAAAGCCCCCACAACATTTAACTGGATGTCCTATATTGTACCTGGCGACTCCGCTCCATCTCAGAGTGTGTTCTCTATAACAGACCCGATGAAGTGGGTACTATCATTGCCCTCCTTCTAGAAAACAAAAACTGAGTTTCAAATCGTGGTCCTACAAGTGACCCTGGTTGTAAGGGAGGAGTGAAACATCTGTGGGTTTGGGAGCGGGATCAGCTAGGGTGGGGTTGGGGTGCAGAAACTCCTCAGCCATTTTCAAAGCCCCACCTCTAACTGGGCCCACAGCTCTGGAGGAAAGGGCTCTGGTCCAGGTTTTCCAGCCAGCCTTCCCAGGGCAGGGCTGAACAACCCCCTGAAAGAGCAATTTAATCAGCCACTTTGCCTCTGCCTCTCTTGGCTTCTGCTTTCCTTGTCAGAGTCTGTGCCAATAGCTGGAAATCCCCGCAGCATGGCAAGTAGAGATTTCTCTCCTTCCCAAGCAGAAAGCTCACAAAGGGCAGGGCTCCGCTCTTTACCAGGAAAGCAA
Source organism: Propithecus coquereli (assembly GCF_000956105.1). Lineage (NCBI taxonomy): Eukaryota > Metazoa > Chordata > Mammalia > Primates > Indriidae > Propithecus > Propithecus coquereli. Next base: position 321,792 of record NW_012149219.1, read on the forward strand.
ACAGGTCTCCAGACTCCCAGGAGCTGGGGTGGGCTGGGGGGGAGGGAGACCTGGGGGAGAGGGGCAGGCAGCTGGCTCAGCCTGACCTGGGCTGACCCTCCCCAGCTTCCCACTTCCACCTGCCCTTCCCCACACGGAGCCTGACTGCAGGGACCTGGGCAGGCTCCCCTCTCCCCTGAGAGTGCCACTGGCTCAAGCCTCAGTATTGCTCAGCTGGGCCCTAGCAATTCCACTCTGTCTCTCCTCAGTAGCCAGGGTGACCTCTGAACAAGTCAGATTCTACCACCCCCCTGCTCAAAACCCTTCCATAGCTCCTGGTGGCCTCCCTGCAGCTACAGACTCTGCCTTTGCCCAGGACATTCCCTCTGCCTGGAATACCTTTCTTCTCTATTTGAGCTAATCCCACCCATTCTTCAAGACCCCTTTTTGTTTGTGAGGTCTCTGTCCCCCTTGGTTAGATACGAGTCTATTTGTCATATAGATAGATAGATAGATAGATAGGAATTTTTTTCTCCCAGCTTATAGCTTGCTTTTTGTGTCTTAATGATGTCTTTCAAAGTTGAAAATGTTTAAATTTTGAAGAACACCAATTTATCTTTTTTTAATCACTTGTGCTTTTGGTGTCCTTTCCAAGGAGACTTGGCCTAACCCAAGGTCACTATTTTACTTTGTTTTTACAGAGGAGGAAACCGTGGCTTGGAGAGGCCAAGAGACTCAAGCGCAAGGATGTGTCCACCTGCAGGATGGCATCCCCGGGCCGCCTTGCTCTTCCCTCGCTGCGGCCAGCATCCGGATCCAGGGGCTCAGGAGAGTGATATCTGCTATGGGGCCCAGGGCCTCCCAGGATCAGAGGCTTGTAAAGGCAGCACAGCTACTGGGAGTGTCTAAAGTACAGGCAGAAGAAACAAACGAGTCTTACAAAAAAACTGTGTTCTAGTTCCTTCTGTATACCTTTGGAAAGAAGATCGGAGGTAAAAATACCTAGACCGTAACTTTCTGTGAGGGAGTTTGAATGAGACGTTGCAGCTCTACTTTCAAGAGTGCAGGTGCGTTGGTCGGGCCATCCGGGCTCACTGAGCCCTGGTCCTCACCAGAGAGAGGAGCCTCATGGTGCCTTCTTGGCCTCAGGGGGCCCTGTGGGTTCATGAAGCATTAGGTCCATGCTGGGCACTGAGAAGACAGTCTGTGTGAACTTGCGAAAATGTGTCAGTTTACTTCTGCGGAACTAGCAATTTAAAGTTCAACTATGTACTCAAACTTTAAAGTCTAACTTTGTTTTGTAAGCAAATACATAGTACAAGTAAGTTTGTGATGATCATTTAATCACCCTGTTTTTTTAAAAGTGCTTTTCTTTGGTTCTAAGATCTGCAAAAGTATACATTCAAGTACAGAACTTGGCTTCCAATCATTTTTTAATGTATGTTCTATATAAAACAAATTCTGTAGGAGAACAAAAGGGCAAATTATCAGCTTAGGAGTGATCAAAAACTTCCAACTGCATTACCCAAATTAGAAAAATTAACTATTATAATGGGCCGATAATTAAGGCTAATCTCAGTGTATTCTATTTTAATGTTAACACTGACCAGAGAAATTTGATAAGAATATATTGAGACTGGCTCATTTCTGAATTTGGAAAGTATTTCACAAATGCTCTTGTGGTAGGCAGCCTCAAAGGTGACCCCCCAGTGGTTCCCTACCCTCTTGTGTTTGTGCCCTTGTGTGATCCCATACCTTCAAGTGTGGGCTGGACTTACTGGCCTCTAACAAACAGAGTACAGCAAAAGTGATGAGGTATCACTGCCAAGGTTAGGTTACACGATGGCTGTGGCTTGCGCCTTGCTGTCACTCTCTCTTGCTCACTTGCTCTGGGAGAAACCAGCTGCCAAGTTGTGAGCTGCCCTGTGGGGAAGCCCATATGGTCAGGCACGGATGCCTCTTGCCAACAGCCAGCAAGGACCTAAGGCTACCAGAAGGCACGTGATTGAACCGGGAAGCAGGTCCTCCCTCTGCTGAGACTTGAGGCGACTGCAGCCTTAGCCAGCGCCTGACTACAACCTGCGAGGGGCCCTGAGCCAGGGGAGCCAGCCAAGCCTCACTGGGATTCCCGAGCCACAGAAACTGCAAGATAATAAATATCTGTGCTTAATCTGCAGTAGATAACCATTGCAGCTGTCTTTTTTTTTTTTTTTTGAGACAGAGTCTCACTCTTTTACCCGGGCTAGAGTGCCGTGGCGTCATCCTAGCTCACAGCAACCTCACACTCCTGGGCTCAAGCAATCCTCCTGCCTCAGCCTCCCGAGCAGCTGGGACTACAAGCATGTGCCACCATGCCCGGCTAATTTTTTCTATATATTTTTAGTTGCCCGATTAATTTCTTTCTATTTTTAGTAGAGACAGGGTCTCGCTCTTGCTCAGGCTGGTCTCGAACTCCTGAGCTCAAACAATCCGCCTGCCTTGGCCTCCCAGAGTGCTAGGATTACAGGCGGCAGCTGTCTTTTTAATTGCTAACTTAATAAAGATGTTGGATTATTTTTGTTTATTCCTCCAAGGACTAACATTCATCGTATTTCACCTCTTGACAATTTTAAACTTAAAAAGGTTTTTTCAGGACAAAACTGAGACATATGGTCATACCAGCAGGCTATGCATTTGAATCCCTATTAAGCAGATATTTAAATATTTGCTAACATTTACTTTAAGGAGACACTGAGCTCTATGTGGGGGTAAGTTTGGAATAGGTTGATCAGCCCCTCACTTGCCAACCCCCCAGATAAAGCCAAGCCCAGCAGTGAAGCCTCCCCTTCCCCGTAGAAGGCAGACTGTTACTAACTGGAGCAGGCTTTTTCTGTTCGGGGGCGGGTGGGGTCTCACCATCATGCCATTCACCTCCCAAACAGCAAAAGGCTTATGAAAAGATTACTTGCAAACACATCAATTACTCCCTCTGAAGGAGTTTTGGTAAGTGCAAATTGTTTCATTTCCTATATTCCTTTTATCGTCATCTTAGACACGGGTACACTGTGTGTGTGTCCCCCTCAAAATCAGACTGTGTGTTTCTACCTAAGGAAAGGGTACGTAAGGTCAGAGGTGAATTCGTTCCTGTCACGCAGTTTCTCCGTAACGGAATCTATTATAACCCCAGGGAAGCAAGGATGTCATTTGAGGAAGAAGAGGGATGTGACCTGGGTAAATGCTCCAGCACACAGGAACAGGAAAGGACACCTCACCCCGTCAGCACGATGGGTGGTGGCCCTGAGCCTGTGCTCCTGGTTCTCAGGTGTTCAGACTCAGGCCTTTGGACTTGGGCCGAGTCACGCCACCAGCTTTCCTGGTTCTCTAGTTTGCAGACAGCAGATGGGCCTTCTCAGCCTTCATAATCAAGCAAGCCACTTCCTGTAATTAATTGATTAATTAGTAAAATTGTTTCTGGTTTTCTGGAGAATCCTCAATCAATTATTAGAGTACACTGATAAAACCAATTTCACCACGCATTTTAGAAATCTGGGTGCAAAACTCCTGCACTAAAAAATAGTAGAAAATACCATATTCTTTCAAGAATGGCATGTGGTTCTCAGTGCATCAAGGTGCATCTAGGGACTGGTGAAAGGTGCTCACTGAGAGGCCAGATTTAGAAGGAAGAATTCAGCCTTAGTAGGCATAAACAATGAGCTCATGCATCTAGCAGAGAAAACAGTAAATCAGGTCTTTAAAATATGTTCTTTTCACATCATCTAAGAAAGATTTCCTAAAAGATTAAGGAAGTTTTGGTGGGATGTTTCCAATTCGTGTCTTTTCATTTTCTTTTTTACAATGGGTTCAGTCCCTTCTCTCTTTTTTTTTTTTCCGTAAGAGATAGGGTCTTGCTCTGTCACCCAGGCTGGACTGCACTGGTGCAATCACAGGTCACTGTAACCTTCATCTCCAGGGCTCAAGAGATCCTCCTGCCTCAGCTTCCCAAGTAGCTGGGACTACAGGTGTACCACCACGCCAAGGTACAATCCCATTTCTAATACCCATCATTCTCCACGATCAGGTGTGTCCCAAACCAATATATCTTTGCCTTTATTGAGAGAAGCATTACTCTCTGGGAGTTTTCCTAGTCCCCAGGTTTTAGAGGGGTTGAGGTGAGAGGGAATAAGGATGAGGGCTGGTATATTGCTGCCCTGAGTTTGCAGGGCCTGGAGGACAGTGCCTCTGTCTCGGGTGGGGGTGGGGAGCAGTGGTCTGGGTGAGGGTTGGGGACAGTAGTGCTGGTGGTTCTAGACCTAGAGAAGACCGAGTGAGGAGTTCCTGGAAAGAAACAGAGGTTCTTTGCTCCCGTCCCAGAAAGCAGTGGAGGGAAGTTGAGCTCTTTGCAACAAATTGAGGAGTAGGAGTGCCCCCCGAGTGTGGATGGCGCAGGGCTGGGAGCTTAGGGTCCTCCCCAGCCTGTCCTTGCAGGGGAGACACAGAGAAGCCCGAGTCCTCTTTGTGGCTGCCGCATGACTGGTAAGAGTCAGAGAGCAACTGTCAGCAGCTCCTTAAAAATGGTCCCAGAAGCTTTCTTGGGGCAGAAAAAGTGAGATCTGAGTCTTCCAAACACTTTTCTCCTGGGAAAGCAGTCTCTCTTCTCGGAGGAAGGGAGCGTGCATCCTGTATTTGCCCACTTCCTGCAGCCTCATCCGATCTCTGCCTCTAACACCTTGCCCATTTTGCACGGCATCTTATTTTAGACTGGCCTCCTCGATTGCCTTTCACTGGTGGAAGGTGAGGTTACATGTGTTTCATCCGTGTTCTTGGCCTTGTAATAGGTTCTCTGCTGCCTGCCTGGTCCGTGTCCTTTAGAAGTGATCCATGACCCAAACAGGTTTATGAAAGTCAGTTACTGGGAGGGGCTGCTACCATCTCTTTGAAATAACTGTTAAGACATCAGGTATGAAGAGCTAGAAAGTACTGTAACACTGCCGATTGAGTATTACTAGATGCCATTTGGATAACTTTTCTATTATTCATAGGAAACACTGCCATGTTTATAATCCGTATGGGAAACAATATAGGCATAGGTAGTTGCCTGGGAACTTATCTTCTGTCCCCTATTAGAGGGCAAGAGGGTTCTAGCTCCAGACCAATCTCAGTGTTTGCACTATAGATGTTTAATAAATATCCATTTAATCAAACTGAGTTAACTAAGCAATTGACTTAATCATAGTTGAATCCATTAGGGTAAGTTTTTTAGTCACCTAATGTCCCAGTTTACTATTTAGACACTTAGCCTAACTTGGTTCAATTCACTGTGATCTGATTTTTTAAAAGTATGGCTAAATCAATACAAACCCATCTCTCCCATTAAATACCATGGTAGAAATACTCTCCCAGTTTTATGAGTCAGTCAATCCATGCAACTCTGAAAAATGTACAAGGAGAATGATAGTATTATACAATGTAAATACCATAGTGAAATATTCAGTTATTGACAAGAACACCTTTTTTCTCCTCTGTTAGGGCTGATATGTCAGGAGAACAGAATGCAGTCATCCAGTGATTGTCTAGTTGCCATTCTTTGATCTGATCACAGGTGAGTTACAATGCTGTGCTCTAAGGCCAAAACCGATCTGTCTTAAATGAGTTGGATGTGGGTTGAACATTCTTTCTGAAGGTGTTTTTGTTGATCTGTGATTTCCAACATTTGAAAGGGGGATTATTTTCAAAAATAAAATACAGAAAAACAAAATATTTACTTGTAACAATCCCAAGTTCATAAGTAAAATGAGCTGTGCTAGTATCCATGACCAAAGCTGGTAAATCTTTGTGTCCAATTTACTGATTGTAAATTCACACTATCTTGTAAACACCAAAAAGGCTCTGTTTACAACAAAAAGGCTTTATTTACTTTTATTTTGCATGGAGTACAGAAGTCCTTTCAAACCAAAACTGGACCAACCCCCATCCAGGGCGGTCTGGGAAAAGAAAATGCCATGTGATTACTCAGCAAGACCCGTCTGCTTCCAGTTGTATCTAGCAACAGGAAACAATTAAACTGGGGACAGAGGGAAAAAGACCTTTTCTGCAGTCAGCTCTTTCTGTCATTGTTTGAAATGAATTGTGTGAGCGTTAGACACCAGTGCATCACCGAGCAACAGCTGTGCGTGTGATCCTCTGGGAGACCCTTCCCTCCTGCTCTGTACTATCCTCTGACAGTGGCATGACCCTCTCCTCCAGCCATCGACCCCCAAACTCAGCTTCCACGACAGCCTCCTGGGGACAGTCTAAGAGTGAAGGCTCAGACCCTGACAAGCCCTGAAAAAAACTAAAATGCAGATGAGACTAAGGAGTCCATTGGTTCACCCCTGCTCAGCGGACATTAGCACGGAGGACATGTTGAATGATTGTTCGATTCCTCATTAAATGAGGAAGAGAAGTGGGGAAAAGAAAAAATGCTGAAGACCTCTGAGTGATGGGAGTGGCGACCTTTAGATCTTCAGGTGTGAGGCTCTGGAGACTGGCTTGCCGGGAGTCTTTGTTAGAGAATGCCAGCACCTCCTCGCTCCGTCCCTCTGCAAATGGCTAAAAAGAGGAAAGGTCCTGGAAGTGTTCCCAGTGTTGCCACATTAAACCAGCATTTCACGTTTGGTTTTAGACAACTGAAATCCCAGGCCTTTGCCATATGAACACCAGAAATACTCACTAGAGTTGTTCTCCAATTGTGTACTCATATCATTTATCATTAAAAACCTGGTTACTTTTGGGTTTCATTCTCTTTTTCATTATAAGCCTGTCGGGATATTATGTTATGAAAATGTGATAAACATGAATTAAGCAACTTTTTGCTAGACACGTCTTGCTAGAAGGATATTAAGCCTAGAACTATTAACCTACATAATTTGAAAATAGTTTTTCAAACTAATTTAAATCCAGGCATAAAGGCAAAAAATAACAGACTGCAGAAAACCTTCCTAGAAGATCTCTCTGCCAAGTAAACCTATTCTGAGAAAAGGCAAATGAGGTTAGGAATGACTTGCTCATTGTGAGGCCATACTGACTTCTCACACTCACCCTTTTATTTTGTAAGTATTAACAACACAAGCAGTTAGGCCACTTTATTGGAGGTAATGGCCAATGTAATCACACAAGAGAAAACAATTAGAGGAACAAAATGAAAATTTGAGGAAGAAGTACAACTATTTCTATTTGCAGTGATGTATCAGCAAAACTTAAAAGAATCGGTGAAAAAAAAATACAAATAGTAAGAAAATTCAGTAAGGCAGCAGGTTATGAAGTTGATACATAAAAACAATTTTCTTGCTGGGCATGCTAGCTTATCCCTATAATCCAGCATTTTGGGAGGCTGAGATAGGAGGATCACTTGAGGCCAGGAGTTTGAGACCAGTCTGGGCAACATGGTGAGACTGCCATCTCTAAAAAAAAAAAAAAAAAATTTAAAAAATTAGCCAGGCATGGTAGTGTACACTTAGAGTCCTACCTCCTCTGGAGGCTGAGGCCAGAGGATTGCCTGAGCCCAGGAGCTGGAGGCTGCAGTGAGCCATGATTGGGCTAGCACACTCCAGCCTGGGCAGCAGAGTGAGACAGAAAATAACCCCAACAATTTTCTTATACACAAACAGAAGCTAGTTGTAAAACATAATGGAAGAAACATGCTTACATATAACATCAACAAAAAGATAAAATAATTAGAAATAAACAAGAAATGTTTAGCATAAATCTTACATGAAGAAGACTTTAAAATACTACTGAAAAAGAAAAAAATTATCTGAACAAATAGAAAGACCCAGCATGTTCTTCGTTAGAACTAAATCAAGGTACAAATGCTGATTCTCAAGAAGGTAATATATAAATTCAATGTTTCTAATAAATATATCAACAAGGTCTTTTCTAGAGGTAGACGAGTGAGTTGAGTCTCAAGTGTATATGGGGAAAAAAAGCAGCAAGATAGCCAGGAAAACCTGCCAGAGGAGTCGTGGGGAGAGCTTGCCCTATGAGATATGGAACCATATCAGAAAACTACCGTAATGGAAAGTGTGGGATCAATAAATTCCAGTGTAAAGTCCAAGAACAGACACAAGTGTATGTGGCTATTGACATGTGATATAGGTCGAATGTCAAAACGTGAAAATATGATCTTTTTGTTTAGTAAAAGGGCCGTATATGCAAAGCAATCCCCAAACACAGAAGGAGCTAAGAAACCAAAGGAGGAGGCAGACAGATCTAGTTTGTCGCTACAGGGTGATTTATTAGGGAACTTATGGACAGAAGTGTGGTCTTGGGTGGCTGCAAGACAAGTAGACTTCCCGCTGTTACCCTCCAAGCCTGGGGCTTATATACTACAGGAAGAGTATACATGCTCTCCAGAGAACAGTCAGGACAATTAAAGTCAATCTTCCAGGAAAAGACAAGAATGATATAGGCTGGTCCGAAGGTAGTGAGTTATCTCACTTGATTGTTCACAGTCAGTTATAGATTGAACTCCTTGTTCTACTACTTCCCCTTCTTTTCAATACTGCACTTGACTAGTCTTAAAAAAGAAAAAAAAAAAAAAAGAATGATATATATATCATAGCCTGTACTTTGTGTCATAACATCAAGGTGGTTTTGACCTAAGGGCAGGATATATGGGAAGTATGTGCTCTTACACAAGGAACAGTAGAGAAAGTGGAAATCTTGGAGGCATCTCAGAACTGGGGTTAATGAGAATGGTCAACATGGCAGATTAACATCCAAGATGGAGTTAATTTAGCCTCCACATTTTTCAACAAACAGAGTTAGAAAAACTGAAAAGTCATTTGATAAAAAGTTAAATTGTCTCTATATTTTTCATATGCCAGAATAAACTCTAAAAGGAACAGCAATCTAAATGTAAAAAATAAAACCACACATATACTGGAAGAAAACATTGGTGAAGTCTCTAATTTAGAGAAAGATTTTTGTTTGTTTAAGAGACTGCTCTTTCTGAATAGACATTTTCTAACCATGTCAAAAACAATAAGAGAAAAATCATTAAATTTGACTATGTAAAAAAATTGTATGCCCAGGGCTGGGCGCGGTGGCTCATGCCTGTAATCCTAGCACTCTGGGAGGCCGAGGCGGGCGGATTGTTTGAGCTCAGGAGTTGGAGACCAGCCTGAGCAAGAGCGAGACCCCGTCTCTAC
>NW_012149219.1:331858-359521 GCF_000956105.1 Propithecus coquereli
GCTCAGGCTGGTCTCGAACTACTGAGCTCAAACAATCCGCCCGCCTCGGCCTCCCAGAGTGCTAGGATTACAGGCGTGAGCCACTGCGCCCGGCCGGATACTTCTTCATTAATGGAAAACAATATTCACACTAAGTTCTTTGTACTGAAAGTGTGGTCTATGGACCAGCAGGATTAGCTATGTGGACACTTATTATAAATGCCCAATCTCAGGGCCTCCTGAATTGGAATTTGCATTTTGACAACACCCTGGGATGAGTTTGAGAGGTGCTGCACTCGGTTATTTATGGCAGCATTATCTGTAAAGATGTACGATTGGAAACAATCCAAATGGCACGCAAAGGAACACTGTGGAGCCAGGAAAAAAAAAAAAAGCAAAATCTATATGTACCAAATTAGAGGGATCTTCAAAATATATTACGTCAAAAAAGCAAGCTATCCAACTATCGATAATAGAATGCTACCCCTTTGAAAAGAAAGATATGGAATTGGAATTAGAATATATACAGATACACACACGTCGCTTATTTTTGCAAAAGATAAGCTGGAATGATAAACCTGCAGCTAATAAAATTGGAGTGAAAGGACTGCAGACAGTGGGTGTAAGATATCTCTGAGCATTTCTTCACGTTGCACTACTCCAAAAATAAAATTAAAAGTCACAACTGGTGGGGGGGCATGGTTTACTTCGGGCATCTACAAGGCAGAGGGGCAAGGGATGCTACCTAATTCTAGGACGGTCCTCCACAACCAAGAATTGTCTGGCTCGAACGTCAGTAGTATCGATATTGAGACACCCTGCTTAGGGTAAGGATGGAGAAGCCAATAAATAGCTTGAGGTTTCAAAAACTGAACTCACTTTAAAAACCTGGCTAGCATCCCCTCCACCCCTAGTCACTCCAGACCTTTCCGTTTCCAGAGTGCTCCATCTGAGATGGCAGTTTTCACATTCATTCGTATAGCCTGTCAATACCCTGGGGGTCTGATTCTCATGAGCCTGAAGAGTTTAAGTCTTTAAACACACACCATGACCGCATGGGCCTTGCTCATGTTCACTTCTGCCCACGTGCAATTAAAGCTGATATTTTTCTGGAAACTGAGGCCATAATGCAGTCTCCACAAAGGCACAGCGAACGCCTGGTGGGGCCGCGCACCGTCGCCCGCTGAGGGAAAACTCCCCGAGGGCGAGGCCGCACCCACTCACCGCCCGGTGGGCCGGGGGTGAAGTGGCGCCCGCAGAAGGACGCGCGGCCCCGCAGCGGCGGCGCGGGCCGGGCAGCCCGTAGCCGTCAGAGCGCACCTGCGCGCACCTGGCAGCTCCCCGCGCGGCGCTTCCTCTCCCGCGCCCGGCCGGGCGGCGGCGCGCCGGCTCGCTGCCCGCGCTCTCGGCCCGCCTCCGCCCGGCGGGCGTGTGAGGCCCGGAGCGGGTCGGACGCCTCCTGCCAGCCGCTCCGCTCGCTCCCGGCCACGGCGCCGAGACTCCGGAGTCCGTGTCTGGTGTGGGACCCACTCGGACACGCGGGCTCGGTTATCCGCTCCAGCGCCGGGGGATTGGGGGGCGGCGGGCACGCGCAGGGGCCGAGGGCGCGCGGGCGCGGAGCCGCGAGGAGTGGGCGTGGCCGCGCGGGGCCGTGACCCCCGCAGGCCGGCGGGGCGGGGCGGGGCAGGGCTGAGCGTCCCGGCTCGGCTTCCCTTCTGGCGCCGGCAGCAGCAGCGGACCGTGACGCCGCCCGGTAAGTGGTGCGTGGTCGCCGGGCCGGCCAGTGACGCCCGACCCGGGCGCGCAGGCCCAGCGCCCGAGCAGGAGGCGGCCGGCGCGGGATGGGGGCGGCGCAGAGCCTCTCCTCCGGCTGCTGCGCCGGGCCCCCGGGCCACAGGTGACCCTCCTGGCCCCTTGGCCACGGGTGACATCCCCCGCCCTTCCAGAGGCCACGGGTGACACTCTCGCCGCGCGACCCACAGGACGCGGGCTCGCGCCGCTGGGCGCCGAGCGTTGGGATCCTGGGAGGGCTGGAGGCGGAGAGGGCAGGGACCCGGTCCTCCTGCGCCTTTTCGCCCGCCGGCCGGCTCGGGACTTGGGCAAATTCTGCAGCACTGTTGGAGGTCGCTGCGGCCTGTGGACACAACCGTGAGGACCACTCCCGATCTTGTTACTGCTCTATTTTTTTAATCAAACTCACCGCGGGCAAAATATTACAAGATTTGATGTTTTCAAGGCAAAGAGGACAAGGGGAAAACTTTAACCGTGTTTGGAGTTTGCTAGATAAAATTGGCATTTAAGTTAGTTTCTTCCTTTTTTCCCTTACAGCTCAGTTTTAGAAAACGTATAGAAAATTAATATTCACATGCTATCAGGAATACTCAGATGGGAGGGGGAAGCTGAGGCAGTCTGGGCACTCTGCTTCCTGGACCTTTGTGCCTGATGACAGGAATGTGCCCCGCCCGACCACGCTGCCTCTTTGCTTCCTGGTGTGGTTTAGGGACTGAAGAGATGAGATCTGTCCTGTTAAGTAACCTTTGGATTAAGGTCCTGAGGACCACGGGGTAGTGCTGGAGCCCGTGATTAACTTGAGTGACTGCTGTTATCAGCATAGATGGGGTGTGTCAGGCTGTTTCATGGCCACCTCTGAGGAACTGCATCTGTCGTGACTTGGTGCCATCACAGAGAAAGGCACTTTTGATCATACTTGACTACAGAAACTAACGATTTAGATTAAATAAGGGCAATTCCAATCCAAGGCATTTCATTACAATTCAGCATATTACAGTTAACTTAGACCAGTAACAGCAGAGTGACATTAGAATGAACAGAATCAACATTCTTTTCTATGTGTCTGATGATAAGGGTACTGAAGTGGACATGTAAGGTCCCACGGAAGACCACACACCTTACATTTCCAAGCTTGCTGGACCCGGGATTAGGCCAAGACATCCGAAGAAAGAATAAAATGTATACAGTAATTCCCCTATTTATATGTTAAGCAATTGCTGCTCAGAGAAGTTACACACACACACACACACACACACACACACACACACACACTGCGTAAGAAAACTAAGGTTAGGGACAAAGCAAGAGCCCAAGTTTCCATTACAACTATTTTTAAATGGTTATTAAATTTTGTAGAAAACGAAGACATCCTTAATAGAAGTTAAAAAGCACAATTATATAGTGACACCTAAAAAAATTATTAAGATGTGATCAGTTGCATAACATCAGTTATGAACATTACCTGCTTAAAGTTACTGGTGATGCTATAGGAAAAAAAATGATGCTAGGATAGATTTGTTTGGACTTGTTTAAAAAAATATATAAAATTGTTCATGAATATCCAGTTTTTATGTCTGTGATTAAATATTGTTTTCATTTTTAAAAGGTATACTGTTTCTAAAGCAGTAAATAATTTCGAAATACCCAATGAATTTTGCATATATGTGTGTACATACATATGGTTATGTGTTTTCATGTATACGTGACGGACACTTGGCTGTCTTATTTACTTCAGCTAAAGAAGCGGGTACTTGGAAAGCCCTTGAACGGTGTCGAGTTTGCAATGTGATCTGTGAAAGATGCGGCCTTGTTACTGGCGCAGCCACTGAATGGGTAATAGGAAGGCCTCGACATAAAAATCTCACTAGATCGTTTATAATTTTTTTTGTGTTTGGAATATCTTAGTGGTAAACTTTAAATTTACCACTAAATTTATTGGTAAATTTAATGGTTTTTCTTTCTTTTTAGGATTAGGATCTCCTTATATATGATCGATTGTTAAGTGTTTACATATTATTCGTTATTGCAAAGTGATCATGAAAATGCTCAAACTCAGGGACCTCCAGGCACCGTGGGGAGGCACTGGGCTGCATGAAGGGATGACAGATCCAGTAGAAGCCCCCCACCCCCAGCTTCCGCCCTGCCTACTTCCAGAACACCACCAGCAGCCAGACTGGAGGGTTCCTCAACCAAAAAGCTACTGATCCCTTGACCACACTGCAGTGAAGCCCTCAGCTGACATGTCCTGCCGTGTCAGCAGAATTTCCAGCATTGTTTTGTGTTTTCCTCATAAGTATGGACTGACGTCCAAGGGTCGTCAGGCATTTTTGGGAAGCCTAGGTATGAAAGAGAGAGACCTAAATAAAATAAAGCAAACACCAACCGCAATAGCAAAAGGACCCCAGGGAAAGACAATGCAGGGAGCAGAAGGGGTTTCGGTGAAAAAAAAAGGAAGGCTGTAAAGAAGGAACATCAGAGAAGAAAGAGTCCTTGAAAATCGAAAGTACAATAGCTTAAGTCAATAAAGCAATCAATAGAGGATTGGAGGAGAAAATCATGAACTGTCTTGCAGAAAATAGAACAAAATGTCATTGTTATGGAAAGTCCAAGAGAGGGAATGGAACCCTCCAACTCGGGGAAGCTGGGGTGGGACAGGGTGGCTAAAGCTCTGGGCTGGTCACCTGTGCATCAAGTAGCCTTGCTTCAAAGTGCCATACAGGTACCATTTCCTGTGTGTGCCACGCATGGAGAAGGTCGGAAAGTCCTGGATGAGGTCAGTCGCAGACTTTTGTACCTGACAAATACCAGGTACAGAAAAAGAACAGAGAGCCAGTCTGGAGGACATGGCTCAGAGATTCAGAGGTATCATGATGTGCAACCATCATAGACCCTGCCCATGTGCCAGTCATATGGAATGGTAGGATAAGGACATTTCCAGAAATACAAGAAATCAGAATATTTGTATTCTGTCTTAGAAAACTATTGAACAATTTGCTCCATCAAAGTAAGGGAGTAAACCATGCAGCAGGAAGATCCTGGAATCCAAACCCAAGGTATTGTTGGCAAAGACGTATCTCGGACAAAACAGCTATGCAGCGCTCTACAGAGCAACGGGTCCAAAGTGGAACCGTTTCAATACCGTGGCTGATAAACAATGGTTGATGGCCACACATACATATTATCAAAGAATAGTAAAATCGCAGCCTAGATGAAAGCTTCTGAGTGCAAGTGTGTTTTAGCAGAGCGAGGTATATCGGACTTTAAATGGCAATCTTATTTACAGCATGATATGTGAGGGACTTAGAAGAAATATCTATCCCAGCTCTGTCACTGGTGTGCCTGACAACAGCAGCAGTATTTCCAGTCAGTGCCAAAACTGCATGTACTCCCCAAATATTCAGATTTTGTGCTTTACAACTCTTCTGCGTTAAAAGGAACCAGAAGAGGGGCTGACACCTCGTCTTTTGACTAGGAAAATCCAAAATGGGCCTGTAAGACCTCCTTGCCATAAAGCAAGAATGTTTGGAAATGGAATAACCAATTTAAAGAGGTTCCTACAAGTCAAGTTAGGGCAATTTGAGCATCAAGAAGAAAACATTATCAGTTAATCGAAATACATTGCTTTTTTAAAAAAATCAAGCCCATTAATAAGTTCAAATGAGGCAAACAAGATAAACTTTAAAAAGGCATGAAAGAATTCAGTGATGTTTGCATTTGTCTAAGATTGCTATGGGAAAAGTTGGTTGTTAGAGGTTCCTAGGGTAACAAGCACAGTAGTTGTACAAACCAACCTAAAGGCCTAAAAATTAAACTAAAAGACCAAGTTTTATGATAGAACTCTGGGCTATGCAACTCAGAGGAAAACTCAAATAATATTTCCTTTTAAGAAAGGACACCAGGCTACGGGAAACTGAAATTTGGTGTTTGGCCAAGGCCTTGTAAAATCCCAGTGAAGGTGGGATTGAAGCTCAAAGCTCCCCTAATTAGTCAAATGTGCTTGGCTACAAAAAGTGGATGTCCTGTGCTGAGAAACAGCTAGGACGTGCAAGGACCATGACTCAAACCTTGTTTTTGCAGAGAAGGAATGAGATTGAGATTAATGTAACCCCTAGGAAACCGTTAAAATACACATTACTATTACCTTAGGAAAGGTATAGAAAGATATAACAAAGATAAAAATAAGTTAAACCCATGATATTAATTAATACCTTTTGCTAGACTTAAGTACAAGTGT
This sequence comes from Propithecus coquereli, assembly GCF_000956105.1. Classification (NCBI taxonomy): domain Eukaryota; kingdom Metazoa; phylum Chordata; class Mammalia; order Primates; family Indriidae; genus Propithecus; species Propithecus coquereli. The sequence goes on from NW_012149219.1 coordinate 337,863, forward strand.
AGAAATAAGTTTTGTAGTCATTGTACTGTTTTGTATATTTTTAAAACATGTTTGAAAATCTTAGGAGAGGTTAACCTACTATACTTGTAAATCTTGATTTATTAGATTTATAGAAATTCAAATGTTTACTACAGTTTGTGGAATTCTTGTTTGCCTTAAAAGATGCATAAAAGCATTTAAAAAATCAGACACGTTAAAATATGGATCACTTGAGTCTAGGAGTTTGAGGTTGCTGTGAGCTATGATGATGCCACTGCACCCTAGACAGAGTGAGACCCGGTCTCAACAACAACAACAGCAACAACAAAATTACTGAAAGGGTTTGACTGACCTATGGAACATTTGGGGAATGTTTGTGATAAGTGCACAGAAAACTGAAGAACATGAGAAAAGGCATTCACATAAGGCAAAGCAGCATTAAATGAAAACAGGAAATGGGGTCCTGTTCCGCCCCTCTGGCTTGGCATGGACTACTGTTTAGTTATAATAAAGCAAACGTGTGGATGGAGCAGCGGAAGAGAACCAGATTCCTGGCCCCTAAGTTAGGAAGGCAATAGATAATATCTAATATTGTTAGGTCAAAAATAGCAGTGCGCATGTGTTTAGTAGAAAGATGGAGGTAACATCACAGAAAATAGCAAAAGGACCTGCAACTGACTGCCTCTTGGGAGGGAGCCTGTTATCTTTTGTAATATCTCTTTTAGCATTATTTGATTTTTAAATGTGTTTATATTAATTTCATAGAAAGAAAAATTAACCATAAAACCCCCTAAAATAACACATGCTGTAGAAAATGTGAAAATACAGAAAAATGCAAAAAACCTAAAAATTATCCACTACTCAGAAACATCTGGTATACAGGATATCTTTCCATTCTGCCTATAAATTATACGTACATTTATAGAGTATACACACTTATAGAAATTACATTTATATGTATATTTCATCCAAATTTGCATGGATAAGATTAAATTATACTTCTGGTTTTGTATCTTCTTTTTTCCCACGTAATCCTGTACAGTCCCATGACAATTGATTTTAGTTGTGATTACTTCCCTTAAGATTCCATCGTGGATGTGACAGAATCTAACTGGTTCTCTGTTGTTGGGTATTTAAAGATTTTTTTTTTCCTGTGGCATATGAAGTACTTCAATAGTTATTTTGTGTATAAAATTTTTGTCAGTACCTGTGAGTTTTATCTTCAGTGAAATTCCTAGAAGTGTTATTTTTTATTCAGATGGTATGTTTTCGTGACATTTCCTTTTCTTCCTTCTTTTATTTTACTTTTTTAAACATAATTCTACATTATACTCAGGAAATATTGGTGTCCCAATTTAAAGCATCAGTTGCATAGGATGAGCCGCATTGCCTGTCTTTGTCAGTGTTGGAAATGAATGGTTTTTGTACTTGCGAAGTTCACGGTGTGAAAAGGTATCTTTCATTTGCTTTCCTTGGGGAGGCCGTGTGCCATGGTGATGAAGCGAGTGAACGGCCTCGCTCTGCTGCCTGTAGCCCCCGGTCCTCTGGGCCACTTACAGATTGTTAGAGATAAGGCTCCACATCTTCGCTTTCAGCGCAGAAGTTGTCAGCACCTGCCTCACAGGGTTGTAAGGATCTTTCAAGAAAAGTGCTAATGTGGACCTCGCACATAGAATATTCTAAAAAATTGGTATTTATTATTTTTCTGTGAAATCGAAACTTTTAAATGTAATCATTAGCTATTGTTTTCTCTCTCTTTCATTTGTTTTGGTAATTTGCTAATGTTCTTTGCACATAGTTCTGCTGGGGTCTGTTTTTCCTATCTTTTTGTAGCCCATTGTACTCCATTATTTATTTCCTTGTTTACCAGTTTTGAGAGTATTTCATTGCTTCTGGCTGCTTTTCAGGTAGAACATCAAACTATGCTTTTTTTGTCTCCTGATAATTTTCCTTCTCATTTGTTTCATGAATTGTATTGGCCTTGCCAGAGCTATCAGACCAAAGCAATGCCAAGATGAAATGACAGACATTTTTAACTCAATCTGTTACCAAAAGCTCGGCCACTTGTCCACGAGGCCAAGTTAGAAGAACAAGGACAAATGGTTTGGGAAGCGTTCGGTTTGTTCCAGGTGGGAACCTGAAAAGTATGTATAGGATGGAATGAGGTTAATGGAAAACTGAGGCTTGTAAAACAGTAGCGCGGGAGTCTGGAGAGTCCGTATGTCGTAAACTTAACTGCGCACCGGACAGCTGCAGCCTCTCTCTGTGAGCTAAGCCATCTTACGGGCAAAGTCAGAAGCGTCCCTGTCCCCAGGCCGGGTAAGAGCTTGTGTGACGAGTAGTCCGCAGACACTGGTTTGAGTCTTGACATTAAGGCTGTGTTTCTTGCTTTGGAGTATCTCCTTTTTTATTAATTTTTAACTTAGAAGTTTTCTTGTTTTACCAATTGTTTTTCCTAAAGTTGGTAAGTGGGCAGCTCTTGCTGATCTAGAATCCAAGAATGAGAAATGGGTTGCTTCAGTTTCATGTAGTGGCTACTTTTGTTTATATTGATGTTCTCTACAAAATCCTGGAGTTATTTCTGTATGGCCAAAGAATCCTGTAGATTCAGAAGAATTTTAGTGATGTGTACATTCTATTGTACTTTCATTAAAAATTAGTAATCTTAAGGTGTATACGGAAAGTCTCAGCAAACCAGGAGTGCCGAGAGCCCCAAGTCTTCTCTATAACAAGCAAAGAAGAGTTTGAAAACAAAATATTTAAACAAGGACAGTAAACAAGATTTATCAGGTATATTAGTTATTGTATTAGTTTCCTGTGGCTGTTGAAACAAAGTACCACAAACTCAGTGCCTTAAAACAACAGGTGTTTATTCTCAGAGTTCTGCGGGTGGTGAGTTCAAATCAGCTTTGCTGGGCTGCGGTCCAGGGGCCGCACGAGGTGCTTTTCCTTGCTCTGTGCAGCTGCTGCAGCGCGCTCCGCGCATTTCTTGGCTCAAGGACCCTTCGTCTTCCAAGCCAGCGTCTTGCTTTAGTGTTCATTTTGCTTCTGTCATCTCTCCCTTTTCCTCCCTCTTAGAAGGATACATGTGATCACGTTTCAGAGCAACTTGAGTCATCCAGGATAATCTCCCCATCTCAGCAGCCTTGACTCAGTCATGGCTGCAGAGTCCCTCTTGCCATGCGAGGGGGCGCTCTCAGGTTGCAGGGATCAGGACCCGGTTATCTTTGCGGCCCTCGCTCTGTCAACACAGCTGCGAATGTCAAGGACCGCTCGGTGAAGAAGGGGTAATTCATCACCACCTCACAGGTCCTTCAGTCTGGCGCCTCCTTCCCTCTCCCCGCTAGCCTGGAAATAGCTGCCTGGCTCCTCCCTTCCTGGTTCTGGAGGTTCCCACCCACTGCTCAAGTGAGTGATTCGGAGGCATTCTCTGACTGGGGAAACAGCGATTTAGTAAATATGTGTGGGCCGTGTCAGAGCAGGCAGCTCTGGGCCCCAGAGTCACCCTCCGCCTGCCCTGCCACATTCGTCTGCCCCCTGCGCTGTCTCCCGAGGCTGCAGGCTCTTCTCGAGCAGGAGCCCAGAGGCAAGGCCTTGGCCCTGAGTTAGCTCGTCCACTCCTTGGCCCGGAAATCTCACTTCTCTTCTGTGAACTTCGCCCTCCCCACTGTGAAATGGGGAGTCGATAGTGGGTACCTCTAAAGACCTGATGTGCTTGAACGTTTATGATTCTGTGATCCGACTGGCCCAAAGAGAACCCACCTCACCCTGCCCTGGCCGCCTGGCCGTGTTCCTGCTCTGGGCCCTGGCAGGGCTGCGTGGCCCATTGTCGAGACGCCCGCAGCCTGGCCCCAGCCTTGGAGCCTGCGTCCGGAGGTGGAGGTGGGCACGTGCCCGCTCCCCGGGGTGGAGGCTGCATGGTGAGGTGCCGTGAGTGCACGGCCCAGGTGCCCTTGTGCTCCAGAGTGCGACATGGCGGCTGGCCCGCACAGCAGGAGGTCCTCGGAGCGCAGCTGAGAACTGGGGTTTGCCACCTGCACAGGTCTCCTAGACGGAGGTCTGAGAGTCAGCGGGCGCTTATTCATGAGGCTTGCATGCATCTCTGTGCGTGGCTTGATTTATCATCTTTTATTTTAAGGCTTCAGGCTGCTCTAAAATGGGGTCCTCTCCCACATTATGAAGACATTCAGCCATCTTTTCCTGTGTAACTCTGTGAGTGAATTTAGCATTTTGAATCATTTTCAAATTACAACACCACACTTCTAAGCTCGTACAGCACCCTGAAGAACAGCTGTGGAAGTGAGGTATTGGCTCCGAGGAAGTGACTCCAGCAAAGGGTCTCCTGTGCCCCCTCCCACTCTTTCTCCCTACTCACGGGCAAACGTGCAGGCACATGTCCTCATATGGGGTCATATTCTAAACACGACTGTTCATTTTTTATGCTTAATATTAGAAACGCACAAAATAATTTTGAGGGCCCCAAAAAGAAACGCTCAGAGTGTTGTGTGTGTCGCTGCCTGCTCACTGCACCAGAGTGTCGGTGGTGGCCGTCGGCGGCAGCGTGAACGCGCATCAGCCCGCTGCGTGACGCTCACTGTGAATCTGTCTTTCCAGGGTCCCCACCATGGATGCCCTCACAAAAGCAAATGGCACCTTCGCCTTAAACCTCTTGAAAACCCTGGGTGAAGACAGCTCCAAGAATGTGTTTTTCTCACCCATGAGCATCTCCTCCGCCCTGGCGATGGTCTCCATGGGGGCAAAGGGCAACACGGCTGCCCAGATGGCCCAGGTATGGTTTCAGGGCAAAAGTAAGTACTGTTAATTGCCAATTGGTTCGTCCTCCACACTCCAAGTCCCGAAGGATTGCTCTGGACGGGTAACTGCAGGTGTCACAGAATATGGAGAGCTGACGGGCCCGGACAGGCTACCCCTGGGCAGAGCGCTCTGACCCCTCGGGTGGGAGGGGGGCTTGATTCAGAGGAATGAGTGATTTCATCCCCACCGGGCTTAGCTTGCTCACGAGTTTGTATATAGTTGTAGAGTCACCATTCAGGTTGTGTCCTGTGATATTCTTTGGATATTGTCACCTGCTCTTTGGTTGTTAGAAATTTTTATTTTCTCATTTATGTGTAAAATCCCCGTAGAATGGCACCTGTCAGCCAAAAAATGTTTCCGTAGTGTTTCAGTTATCTGTTGTTGAGTAACCAACATTCCAAAACTTAGTGGCTTGGGATGACACTTTTCTGTTTGTTGATTCTGGGTAGATCGGCTGGTTCCTCTGCTCCGTTTGGTGCTGGGTGGGTCCCTCGTGTGGCTGCTTCAGCGGGGGCTCAGCAGGACACCTCAGGCCCCTTCCCTGTGGCCTTCCTGCTGGGGAAGGCCCTTCCTGGGCCTTCCATATGCATCTCTTTGGCAGGGCGGCTGGGGCTCCCGTAGGCACAGTAACGGAATTCCGAGAGGAAGCTCTCCCAGAGGGCAGGCGGCTGGGAGTGCAAGCGTGACTCAAGCCTTTGCATGTGTCCCGCGTGCTCAGGCCTGCTGCGGCAGGCAGGCACACCTCCAAGCCCAGGGTCCATCTGAGAAGGGCCAAGCAAGGCCACGAACACCACAGGCATGGCTCCTCGGGGCCACCCATCCTGCTGCTGCCTGCCCTCTGGCCTCTAACGGTTCCCAGCTCTCCCAGGACCCTGAAGGCTCATCCCACCCTGGGCTCAGGCTCGGGCTGGAAGTCCAGAAGGAACAGGAGTGGTTGAGGCTCTTCAGCTGCAGCTCCTCCGTGTGGCTCTTTGGGTGCAGAGATTCATGAACTAAAAAGAGACCATTATCTGCCCCCTAACCTCCTCAGACATGCAGTGGTGAGACAGGGTGGGATAACTGCAGTGGACACTCCCTTCGAAAGCCGCGGGGGGCGGTTCAGTGTGGAACGTGCAGGCGTCGTGCTCTGATTCTTTGCGGGAAGGCGTGTAGGTCTGTGCTTTGTCAGGCGTGGCGTAGCGGGCCTTTGGCGCTGCGAAGTCGGTCCTTTTGCGCTGGGATGAGAGCTCACGGCGGGCTGTGCAATGCCCTGACCCGGCTTTACCGTGTTGGTGCTGTTTGAAATGTCTGTCATCTTCAAGGTTCTAAGTGAGAAGAATCTTCAAGAGGTTGATAGTTCATGGAAAGAATTTGAAACTCCAGAGAAAGCTATAAAATAACAAAGCTAGCACATTTTGAGAAATTTCAGGCTACAGCAGAAGCATCAGCAGCACTCACAGCCCTGATGGAGGACAAAAGCGATAAACAGCTGAAGGAGGTTCCGAGGACAGGAGAGTACAAGCAGCCCGCAGAGCCCGGGCTGTAGCTGGCGCTAAACTAGGAGGGGGCTGAACAGAAGAGCCGGATCTCGGCACGGTGTGCTTTTTGTTTCGTATGATTCTCGATCCGTAAGCGGAGCAGAAAAGGCATGAGCAAAAGCAGAAACATGTGAACAGAAATGTAAAGTGAAGACTCGTCCTCTTTCTGGTGACTCCACATTTCCAACCTGTTCTAAGAAACGCGAAATAGAACCGGTAGATAGAGAGGATGAAATTACTGAAAAGAAAGTGGAAAAAAAGCCAAGATTAAAATTAAAGTCGAAGAAGAGAAAGGAGACGAGGTGGTAGAAGAAGAGGAGACGTCTGTGCAGAGAAAGGATAAAAAGAAGCATGTTGAGGAAGAAGCACTTTCAGAGGAAGAGCCGCCCACCAGCACGGAATTCCCAGACCGGAGAAAAAGAAAAAGAACAAGCGCGAGAATGCGGCTCACAGAGGGAGCCGTGGTCCTGTCGGCGGACGCATCGCGGGAGGCGCAGCCGGGAGCGCGCCGGGGTGTGTCTTCCATCAACTCTGCTAACCTCGTCATGTCTTCATTTCCTAGAGTCTTCGATGTGCAAATAGAATTTTGTTTTCATTTTAAAAAGATAGTGAGGGGAGGTATATTAACTTGCTAGGGCTGCCGTAACAGACACCGCAGACTGGGGCTTAAGCCGCAGGAATTCCTTTGTTTCCTCACAGTTCTGGAGGCCAAAAGTCTGAGATCCACGTGTCGGCAGGTTGGTTTCTCCTGAGGCCTCTCTCCTTGGCTGGCAGATGGTGTCTTCTCCCTGTGTCCTCGCGTGGTCCTGCCTCTGTGTGTGTCTGTGTCCTCACCTCCTCTTCTTATGAGGACACTGGTCAGATTGGAGTAGGCCCACCCTAACAGCCTCATTTTAACTTCTATCAAGGCCCTGTCTTCAAATAAAGTCACATTCTGAGACACTGGGGGTTGGGACTTCAACACGTGAATTTGGAGAAACACATTCAGCCCATCACAGGAGGTGGGGAGGGTCGCTGCAGTCACCGCACCACGGCAATTCTGAAACCCAGCCAGGCGCGCGTGGCCGGTCCCCGCAGCCCCAGAGCAGCGGGTGTTCCCTAAGGAGCCTACACAGGGCTCCCCGGAGTCACTGCTCAGCCCTACTGCCCGCCTGCCCTCCGTGTGCCTGGCTCAGGTCTCGGCAGCTCCTTTACTCTCTGTGAGAAATGGCCTGCGCTCGCTGCTCTCGGCCCACCTCCCGCCCGTAGGAAGTGGGGGCCCAGAGGGGCCTCCCCCACTTTGAGCTGTCTCCCCTATTAGTCCAAGCTGTCACAACTCCTTAAACACCACTATGGGATTTCCATCCATCAACCTAAAGTCTGCTTCCCTGGACCAAAGCCACATACGCAAACCTGTTGGGGACAGTGCTCCGTGTTGGAGTCAGGGTGCCGTGGGACTGAGTCCTGGAGATGCTCAGCAGCCCCCTGTCTGGCCCGAGGGTCTCTGAGGCGCTGCCTTAGGGTTAACAAAGTAGATCCGGACCTTGACCCTGAGGCCAGCACCTGGGATTTGACCTTTGCCCTGTGGCTATTTCTTTTAGAACCCTTGGCCACCTGGAGAGGCTGGGAATAAGAAACATTTTTCTTTTCCACCCAGCACGTTCTGCGTTGTAAATAGTTCCTTAAATTCTGCTCGAAAGCGGAACAGTTCCCTCTTAGCTCCTCTTTCTCTTCCCATGTGTCATCCCAGGCAGCTGGAAGAAGCCACGCCCTTCCTGGCCCCTGGCCAGATGCACAGGTTCACAGGGAGGTGGCCCATCGTCCCTGCCACCGCAGGCGCTGTCTGTCCACTGCTGCTGGTGCACACCACGGCCCCTTTCTCCAGCCGCTAGCAGTGATTTCGCCAGCGTCCTTCCACCCTCCGCCGGCTGCCTCCGTCCAAAGCCAGGGCCGCGTATTTTAGGTTTTTGTCATGGTGGAACTCCACTTCTAGATGGCTGCATGTGCCATCTACTGCCACGAAACAAACCATCCCACACTTGGTGGCTGTAAATAACGGTGATTGTTGCTCTGATCCTGCGGCCAGTCCAGGCAGGTCTTCTGCTTCCCATGGTGCTGGCTGGGGTCACTCATGCGGCTGGTTCAGTGGGCAACTGGTTCGCGAAGGCCTCTCTCTCGTCTGGGGCCTCCGTTCTCTTCCAAGCAGCTCTCCCCACATGGCGGCACCTCCTCAGGACGCTCCATGCAGCTTCCCCTCCAGCAGCATAGGTGGGACTCCTTCATCGTGGTGCCTGGGGTTCGAGAGAGCAAATGTGGCAGCTGCCAGGCCGTTTAAAGAGGATCTTGGCCTGGAACAGCATCACTTCTGCTGAACTCTGCTGGTCAGAGCCAGTGGCGGGGCCAGCACAGACCCAGCTGCACTTCCGATGTCAGGAGTGGCCCCCATTTGCAGAGACGGGAGGTCTGGTTGGTGGCCTTGTTTGTAGCCAAACTGCAGAGAGCCCGGGTTTGTGGAGGGGCATTTCTGCTCGTGCCAGTACTGGCAGGGTGCAGGGAGGGAGCTTTCAAGACACTCCTGGTCTTCAGTTGGATGGATCCTTTAAGCGGTAGTAAGGATCTGAACACTTGCTAAGCCGAGTTTGGTGATGTCCCTGTTTCCCGATGTCAGAGCTTACTGAAGTTGTGTGTTTTTATTCTTTTTTGATTTCAGGCACTTTGTTTAACCAACAGCAGCGGAGGTGGAGATGTCCACCAGGGCTTCCAGGCACTTCTCGCCGAAGTGAACAAGACTGGCACTCAGTACTTGCTGAGAACGGCCAACAAGCTCTTTGGGGAAAAGTCTTGTGACTTCCTCTCAGTAAGTCATACTTGCTGCTACTCACTAAAGCAATCAAGGTGGCGGGGTGGCGGTGGGGAGGACACGTGGCACAGCAAGAACCGTGTGGGCTATGAATGTCCTTATACCACACACATGGTTTTGTAATTTGTTTCTTGTCACCTAGCAATGTATCTTAAATTCTTTGCATCTCAGTGTGTGTGGCTCTACCTCATGTTTTTGAACTGTTGTCTTGTGTGCCTAACCATGGACGTACCACAGTGTAGTAAACCTGTCCTTCGCTGGTGGGAATTGAGGTCAAACCCAGTCTGGGCTGTCACAGGCAGTGAGTGTTTTTGCATGTGATTTTGAGCTCATGTGCATGTGTTGCTCCAAGGTGGATTTGTAGAGGGGAGGAAGAAGTGAAGCTTTGAAATTTTAAGAAATGTTGCTGCTCTGCTCTTCAAAATGCTGTTTACATTCCTCCAGGAATATTAGCAGCGTGCTCATTTGCACCCATCATCATCAACACCGCACGCTGGTCACCTTTTATAGTGTGATTTTTAATGAGATTGAACAATTTTCTTATGTTTTTTGAGCATATATGTATTTCTGCAAATTGCCTATTTATCCTTTGCACATTTTTCTATCGGACTGTGTATGCCTTTTTTCTTACTGATTTGTGAGTTGTTTGTATGTTTGGGATATCAATCTTATTCTGTGATTTTTTTTCCATTATTTTGGTTTCAGAATCCACATTAATTGTTTAAAAAAATGGTATAAAGTGAATGTAGACAAGCATGAGGTCATATATTGGTAAGATTTATACTATAGTGTGATCTTTTACAACTTGTTTTACGTATTTTTATTAGTCTTAGCTACTTTCTAGTTATTGTCTTTTCTTAGAGCCATCTATATAAAGAAAAACAAAACTTCCACAAACACAAAGGATTGCTGATTTTCTTTAATTTTCCTTTTTTCTTTGTTGGTAGATTTTTTTTTTTTTTTTTTTTTTTTTGAGACAGAGTCTCACTCTTTTGCGCTGGCTAGAGTGCCATGGCGTCAGCCTAGCTCACAGCAACCTCAAACTCCTGGGCTCAAGCGATCCTCCTGCCTCAGCCTCCCGAGTAGCTGGGACTATAGGCATGTGCCACCATGCCCGGCTAATTTTTTCTATATATTTTTAGTTGTCCAATTAATTTCTTTCTATTTTTAGTAGAGACGGGGTCTCGCTCTTGCTCAGGCTGGTCTTGAACTCCTGAGCTCAAACAATCTGCCTGCCTTGGCCTCCCAGAGTGCTAGGATTACAGGCGTGAGCCACCGCACCCGGCCTGTTGGTAGATACTTTAAGAAAAAGAAAAATATTAAAATGTTGTTTTGATATTATAATATAAAATAAAGAGATCAGAAACAGTCAGTTCTTTCTCATTAATTTAGTGTTACAAGAATCCAGTATCAAGCACAACATATAATTAGATATGTCTTTAGTGTGATAATTCGTTGCTTATAAAATAGTAACAAATAGCAGACAGTTATTTTCAAATGTGTTTAAAAGTTGTAAAAATGATCCAAGGGTATGCCAAGTTACCAATATGTGAGTGACCAGTTTACTTCCAGACTATTTTCTTAGACTGAGAGATTTAAAGGTTTTTCCAAAGCATCGATCAAGAAGCAGTGCAGTGAAATTGGCAAAGCACACACCCCGTGAGGCTTAAATGAAATGCTCTGTGAGGTTCGCCTTGTGCAGTGCCTGCCCCGCACTGAGACTTCAGCAGTGTCACATGAGACAGTAACAATGAAAGTAATCCATCTGGTCCTCGAAGTAACCCTCTGAGGTGTAGCTAGCGCCGTCTCCTCATGGACAGGGGAGGACGAGGAGGCACAGAGAGACCCTTCGACTTTTCTAAGGCCCCGGCGCTAATGTGCTGTAGAACTTGTCTCTGATGCTGCACTGCAGGAGAAACGTGAGCTCCTGGAATATAAACGTGATTCTCGAAAGGGGAACTCAGTATTTAGCCATGAGCTATTCAAATGAAGGTTTGGGAAATCATCCCAGAGTACGCTGTCAACATAACTAGTCACTCCAGCGCACTTATTTTCCACCACATTTTCAGCTTTTATATGACATAACTAGGTGTTCATTAACATCATTTCATAGAATACGCTAGCAAATTACAGTTTGAACTTTTTTTGAGAGTTGTTAACAGTCTAAAACTGAGCCATCCGTCACGGCAGCCACTGGGCACAGGCAGCTATTTGAATTCCAGTGCAGCTAATTAATACAGAATGAAACGACATTGCGTCCCTCAGCCGCGCTGGTGCCTCAGCCGCACTCGCAGCCTCCTGTGCCGGGAGCCCCCGACCCTCCGCAGGTGTCCTCACAGAAAGCTGCCTGGGGAGGTGCTGCTGGGTGGGGGCGCTGCGCGGAATCACCCATTCCCCATCCTGCGGAGCCGTAGAGCCTGGCTACTGTGTCGCTCTGCGGTACAGAGCGAGCGGCGGCCCTTGCTGGGCTGACCCCACCCAGCTCGTGCAAGGGTTTATCATCAGGTGCCACACAGTGTAACTGCAGCTGGTCACCATGTCCTGTCAGCTACCTCCTTGATGCAAGGTTACTCCCGTTAAGTATCCAGCAGTTCGCGAAGTTTATTTGATATTCATACCATGATTTGATTTACTTTATAAGCTAGGGTTAAATATAGCTAAAGGCTGGGCACTGTGGCTCACGCCTGTAATCCTAGCACTCTGGCAGGCTGAGGCGGAAGGATCACTTGAGGCCAGGAGTTTGAGACCATCCTGAGCAAGAGTGAGACCCTGTCTCCACAAAAAATTTAAAAATTATCCAGGTGTGGTAGCGTGTGCCTATAGTCCGAGGTACTCGAGAGGCTGAGGCAGGAGGATCACTTGAGGCCAGGAGCTCTAGACCGACCTGAGCAAGAGTGAGATCCCATGTTTACATAAATATAGAAAAATTTAGCTAAATGTGGTGGCGCGTGCCTGTAGTCCCGGCTACTCAGGAGGCCGAGGCAGGAGGATCGCTTGAGCCCAGGAATTTGAGGTTGCTGTGAGCTATGATGATGCCACGGCACTCCAGCCCAGACAATAGAGCCCAGTCTCGAAATAAAAGCTAAAAACTAAAAAGTTGGATTTTAGGTTAATTCCTTCTATTTATTTGTAAATTACACATGTAAATCATCAAGTTATTGATTCTCTGATTTGGCACAATGAAGAAGTAAGCTGTTGGTGTTCTTTACTTTAGTAGCCATGCAGTTATGTTGCTCTGTCTCTCCTAGTCTTTTAAAGATTCCTGCCACAAATTCTACCAAGCAGAGATGGGAGAGCTCGACTTTATCAATGCTACAGAGGAGTCTAGAAAACATATAAACACCTGGGTGGCGGAAAAGACAGAAGGTGAAAATACATTCTTATTCTGTTTGTAATAGTATCTCAATCAGTCTTACTGTCATTTCCTTCACAAGACTGTCACATGTAAACAGGAATGATTATGTTTCTCTAGATAACTGTAAACTTTAAAAATCTGCTTCTGAATTGTTATCAGTATTTGACATTTTGAAACTTTAGAATGTATGACATTTTCTGCAGCTTTTCCCTACTTTCATCAATGTACCTACGATGCCTCTCAGGTAGTTGGTATACTTCTTCTGGAACAATCTACATTTTTAATATTTTGGGGGGGGTGTTAATGTTAGTTAGTATAGCCTTTCCTTTCACAAATAGCATGAAAAGATTCTTGTTACGCGTCATGAGCTGTCTCCCTCTGTGGTACAGCTCACGCACGGCGGTTTTCATGCTTTGCTGCGGGACGCTTGGCCATGCCCTCGTCTACCTGCAGTTCTTAAACTGTTCTGTAGGCTCGTAACACCTTGTAACCACCTGTCTTTTTGACAGTCTTTTAAGTTCCTGTCTTTAAGTCATAGGCACCAGTTGTTCCTTTGTATCTCCTACGTTGTGAATTCATCCTGCACGTGTTAACATCTGCTTGTTCGCTTTGTGTGTTTTATTCAAATGATGGTGTTTTTTTTACCAGACCTTTTACGGTTTTTGTTGCTTTATTTTAAGGACAAGTATCCCTTTACATTTGAGGGACAGTGAAACTGGTTATCCACGTACCTCACTAATTAAGGAGACGGCCCGGTTCCAATGTCGTTCCTGAGGTGTCGTGCACCAGCAAACTCAAAATTTGAACTAAGGAGCTCTTTAATTCTTCCTTTTAGGTAAAATTGCAGAGCTCCTGTCCCCAGATTCCGTGAATTCATTGACTAATCTGATTCTCGTGAATGCCATCTACTTCAAAGGAAACTGGGATAAACAGTTTAACAAAGAGCAGACCAAGGAGAGGCCATTTAAAGTCAGCAAGGTGAGTATTGTGCAAATAGCAAAGGAGATTCTTGGCTGGTTCACCCCGCTTTCCAAAACACGGGACCAGTCCACCTCAAGGAACTGTGCAGCTGGTGGCCCGGACTCCCCGCGGCCTTGGGGCCTTTCTGTCACCCTGCTCCTCCCCCACGTGTCCCCGCATGCTCTGGGCTTGCGTCCGGCCCCAGCCCGGCACCTGCCCTCCTGCCACCTACGTGGCACGCCTGGTGGTGTCGCTCTTGGCTTAATTAAGGTTCTGAAGTTCAAACTCCTTTAAAATACGGTGCCTGAGGCTTTTGGTGGGCCCGGATCCCGCCGATTTCCCTCCACCTCTCTAGCTTTATTCCCACCAGGACCCAGGCTCTGCGGGGCGTCCCCTTTCCAGCCCTTGCCCTTCCTAGGCCCCCTCTGAGCCGCCGCCGCGCCCTGCCCGTCTTCCCCAGACTTGCCGGGCTGAGCCTCCCGCGGGCGCCTGGGCACAGCGGGCAGGTGGCGCTGCCTGAATGGCAAACCGAGGAGCGATACTCAGCCTCCTCTTGACAGTAAAGGCACCATAAGTACAGATTTTTGTTTTCAAACAAACAAAAGGACACGTAGGTGGGTGCTGAGTTTAACCACCTTTAGCTGGGAAGATGCTGTTTGCTAATGGTGCTTCCTCTTTCTCTCACCAAATCCAGTTTATTCTTGCGCGTTTGTTCGTCTTTAATTATAGAGCTCTTTGCGCCTGCACAAATGCAGTGTATTCCTGATCACTCATTAGCTCTTCCAGGCCAACTTGAGAGCGACCTTTCAGTTCTTCAAGAAATGTATATTTCCTTTCGAACTTTATTCTGAAATGAATTGTCCAATTTTCCCCTGGCAAATTTCTGTCTCTCCCTGAAATTAATCTTTAACAAGACGGATGTGATAACAGAAACCCCAGCTCTCTGTAGTTTGGCTCACAGACGTTCACCTGGAGCTGGGGCAGACCCAGGCTGACCTGGCGCTGGCGGCCGGCCCCAGGGGCCGCCTCACTCTCCCTGCTCCACCGTCCCCAGCACAGGTCCTTCTTCCTCATGTCACCAGATGGCCCAGACCACTGCAGTCCAGGCAGCAAGGAAGGACAGGGACAGAGCGGACCGGGCCTAAGCCTTCTCCCCTCAGAGGTTCTGCCATTGTATTCAGAGAGGGAAACCCTCCTTCTGTATGGCATAGGCCAGAACTATTTCGTGTGGGCTGGGGACGGGTCCTCTCTTGCTTTCTCATCTCTGCAGTGGAGAAAGAGGGGGAGGGGCTGCAGTGTTGGGTGCCCCAGCCTATGGGGGGGCTTGCCCCCAAGGGCACAGATTGTGAATTGATATGCATTTTCATTTTAATTTCTTGTTGCTAAATGACATAGAATTGATCTACACAATTGCATATTTAGTGAATCGTCCAGTAACTAAGATCGGATCCTTTTATATTACAAAATTGGAGACTTTGGGCCCTGGAGGGGTTTGGGGAGCAATTGTCTAAGGCAGGGGTCAGCAAACTACAGCCTGCAGCCAAAGCTAGCCCACTGCCTATTTTTTTAGATCAAGCTTTATTGGAATAAAGCCACACTTACACATTTCATCCTACAATGGCAGGTGAGTAGTTGTGGCAGAAACTGTGTGTGGCCACAAAACCAAAAAATATTTACTCTCTGGCCAGTCAAGGAAAAAGCGTGCTGGTCACTGGCCAAGGAAGAGAGTGGGGCAGCCGAGGCCAGGGGCTGCTCAGGCCAGCTCAGGCCAGCCTCGGCAAGGTGAAGGCAGGAAGCTACGGCAGCAGCGTCTGTGGTGTGTTCCATTTCATACACAGTAACATGCTATACCAGAGACATGGAGACTACACAGTGCCTTCGACTGTGCCTGTCGCGGGGCATTTAGTAAATTCAGAGAGGCGCTAGGAGCCAGGAACCGAGGAGGACTGTTGGATGGGGTATGCCACCATCCTCCAGTTTTTCTCCCTGTCTGGCTGGGGATGCGCTGGCAACCATTGCAGCTTTTTCTAGTAAGCTGTGTGAATTTTACCTGTTTATTCATTTATGCAGCAGAAGTTGATTGAGGGCCAGGCACTGTGCTAGGCGCTGTGACAGCCGTGTGCCAAGCCCGAGAAGCACGCCTGCGCTCTCAAAGCTCGCGTCTCCCTGGGGGAGAGACAGCGAGCCCAGCCAGGAACACGGGAGCGTGTCAGACAGTGGTGGATGCTACAGAGGGGTCGGCGGTCATGTTTGGGGTGGGGGCGTTGTTGCAGGTGAGAGCTACTAAGGAAGCCTTCCCTGCCAAGGCAGTGTGTGAGCACAGACCAGAAAGAGGCCGGGGGAGAGGAGGGAGGCACTGGATGCGGAGCGAGCCGGGTTTGCCCCCGAACCACCAAGAGGCCCCTGCGACTGCAGCCGCCGAACGAAGGGAGAGGGAGGGGGACGAGCTCTTGTTGCAATCACAGGTCGTTTTAAGGACTTGGGCTCCTGCTACGAGTTGGGGGCAGCCAGGGAAGGGTGTCCAGCCGAAGAGCCACGTGGTCTGGCTGCTGTGTGGAGAACAATCGCAGGATTGCGTTGTGATACTCCAGGGCCAGGCTGCTAGCCGTGGAGGTAGAAAGGGCATGTCAGATTTGGGTAATATTTTAGAGGTGGAGCCAATATGATTTGCTAATGAGTCAGCCGTGGGTGCCTGAGACAGACAGGAGTCCAGGGCCCTCCCAGGCTTCTGACTGCTGGACGGTGGTGCCCTCAGCTGGGAGGGGCAGAGTTGTGGATGGAGCAGACTTGGAAGGGAGTCTTTGGAGCCCAGTGTCACAGGCAACACCGGGAGTTTCCTTTATGTCCAAATGTGCGTGGCAAGTGGGCAGTAAAATATCAGAGTCCCACGTGCAGAGGAGAGGTCCATGCCAGGGATGTACATTTGAGAATTATGTTTAAAGTCAGGAGACTGAGATCACCAAGAGAAAAGAAGTGTCGGGTTTGCCCCCAGGCACCATGGCGTCTGGGGGGTGAGGAGATGAACACGTGCCAGCAGAGCGGGGTGGCCAGGGTGTCCTGGAGGCTGGGGACCAAGTGTTCCTAGGGGCCGCTCCGTCGGATTTGCCCAGTGTGTCAGCTGGATCTTGTTTCAGCTTAATGTTTGTCTGTTTCCTTTGTAGAGCGAGAGGAAACCCGTGCAAATGATGTTTCAGAAATCTACTTTTAGCATCACCTATGTAGGAGAAATATTCACCCAAATTCTGGTGCTTCCCTATGTGGGCAAGGAGCTGAATATGGTCATCATGCTCCCGGACGAGAACAGCGACCTGATGACGGTAACAGCGCAGCTGCGGCGGGCGCGCTGGCGACGGCTGGCGCCGCTCCGCTGGGGGGCTCCGCCAGCTGTTGAACTGCTTCGCGCGTTAGCGCCGTCGCCCCCGCAGCCACCCCGCCAGGCGGCACGGCGTTCCCATCGCGGCCGCCGGCTTTAAGGTCTTCTGCTCTCTCCTGCTAGGTGGAAAAAGAAATCACTTACGAGAAGTTCGTGGAGTGGACGAGGCCAGACGTGATGGACGAGGAGGAGGTGGAAGTGTTCCTCCCCAGGTTCAAGCTGGAGGAGAACTACGACATGGAGGATGTCCTCCGCAGCCTGGGTGTGACCGACGCCTTCGAGCAGGCCAGGGCGGACTTTTCCGGAATGTCATCCAAGAGAGATCTGTTTCTGTCCAAGGTCGTGCACAAGTCCTTCGTGGAGGTCAACGAGGAGGGCACAGAGGCTGCGGCTGCCACGGCCGCCGTCATGATGTTGCGGTGCGCCAGAATCACCCCCAGGTTCTGTGCCGACCGCCCCTTCCTCTTCTTCATCCAGCACAGGGGGACCCGCGGGATCCTGTTCTGTGGCCGCTTCTCCTCCCCGTGAGCACGTGGCCGGCGCGCGTGCAGCCCTGCCCTCTCTCCTGCTGACCCGCTTCCCTCTGACACTCCACACTACGCCTGTGTCCCAAGTGACCTTATCTGTGCAGCACTGACAGCTCGGAAATAAAGGGCCTCATTGTGGAATCTCAAGTCTAGAACTCTGTGTGTTTGTGTGTCTGCAAGTGAGATGTTTTTCTCTAGGATCTGGGTCACTTGGCAGGGGCAGCACTGGCTGCTGAGCTCACCCCTGCTGGGGACGAGGTGTCCCCCGCCCCTACAGCCGGGAGGACCCCGCAGCTTCACTGTGGGCAGACAGCTGTCCCCTCGGTCCACCGTGCAACTCGGACGAGAGAGACTCTTGGAGAGAGAGAGAGAGAGAGAGAGAGAGTGCTTCTCCTCCTCTCTACCCATGGCGTCAAAGTCTCACCCACTTCCCAGGAGAGGACAGAGTGAAGTGGGAGCTGCAAGGAGGACGGGCAGCACGTGGGAATCCCTCCGCAGGAGCGAGCGGGGCGGTGGGGAGAGCGGTGACTCAGACCAGGGAGAAATCAGTCCCCTTCCCCACGGCGTTTCTGCCTCCCTGGGACCAGTGGGTCACATACGTATTCAAATGCACACTGCACACCTTCCCCGAAAATGTCAAATTACTGCCAAGGCGCAGAGATGATTAGAATGTCCGTTCACAGTAACGTAGTTCACAACAGCCTCATGAGTCAGCACCAGATGACCTTGTTTCACTGCAAGTATTACGAACGGAAACAAGCGCGGCTACGGGCTCTGGGCCCACGTGTGTTACTTGCTGGAAACGTGATCGCTACACTCAGCAACATGGGAGCAAATAACGGGCAGGTTCAAGTGCAGGAGCTGTGCTTTTCCCAGGGCCAGCAGGAAGGACTCCTCCCCAGGCCCATGTGCCAGCAGCGGGAGCCCAGCCCTCCGACTTACCTGGTGCAACTCATAATCCCACTCCACGGGGTCCACTGTCCCCTTGAATCCAGGCCACGGTGACACTGGGGAGCGGCGGGAGATGTGGCCATGACAAGCAGGAGGGGAAAGGGAGGAGCCAGGGCTTGTACTTTGTCTTTCAGCCTTCTCCCTCCTCTGCATGGTACTCCTGGTATTTTTTTAAAGAACTAGGACAAGGGGGCTTGAACAAGGACTCCAGGGTGGGGCTCGACCCCGCCATGTGATGCTCCAGGCTCTGCAGAGAGCACCTCCGATCATGGCTGGCAGCGACGGCCTGCTGTCCTGTTCCTGGAAAGGCGTCACAGAGGGTCGCTCAGGGGCAGGGGCGGAGGGTGCGGTGAGTGGAACAGTCGCTAACCGTCCAGGCCTCCCGGGGCTCGTCATCCCTTCTCCTGGGACCGTATCGTAGTGAGTTATGAAGATGATGCTGGCGGCCCTGTCTGTTCCAGGCTGTGACACACAACAGGCGCTCTGCTCTGAGAGGCTCTTTGGTCCTCACTGAGATGCTGCCCTTTAGCAGTATCTAAACTTCCGTTTCCCTCCAGTGTAAGGTGAGACTGGGTATGGCCCCAGTGGCCAGGACACAGGCTGGACCCTGCTGTGCTGGGGCGCGCCCATGGCAGACACACCGCCGGCCGCCCCGCAGCTGCAGCCCTGGAAGGCTCTGGCAAGACTTTAATTTGAGGACAACTGTTCCAGAATAAGTGACCTGTTATGTGTTGGGTGGGTTGTGTAAACTATGCTGCTATTACATTTTCTTGGTTGAAGAATTTGCGTGGGTTGGGCTGCTGTTCTATATTTACAGAGTGGCCTTCATGCTTTGTTTTTGTTTTAATTTTTAAATTTGAGACACTCCCTCTTGAAACGATATTTTAGCAGGAAGCTTAAAACAAAATATCTAACAGTGGAGATGCTCTGTTCGAAAGAGTCGTTCTCCCTGCCCTTCCCTCCCTGCTCAGGGCTTTTTCCCCCCCCCCGCTGTGCCCCGGAGAGGCTCAGCTGGCCCCACTGAAGTTTATAAACAGATCCGCCCATTTATAAAAGTCAGCACGTGCATGACGGTCCTTATCTCTGGGTGGAGTTCCCAGTCATTTTTGTTTTGCTTATTTTATAATTTTCCAAACTGGAACATGTATTTCTCGTGTGGCTATTAAAAATATTTGATCAAAAGGATACATGCATATGAAGAAAAACAGAATAACAAAATAGAAAAAACTATAATAGCTTCTACGGTTATTGGATTATGGATGATTTGTGGATTCATTTCCTGAAATGCCCTCAGTAACATTTGTAACTGCAAAGAGACTCAGGGGAACAGAGGTGCATTGATGAATTTTAATATTTTATTGAGTAATAACCCAGCCAAAAAGAACCCTGCTATGATTAAGTAAGGCTTAATAGAAAGAAAGAATTAATGCTGGGCTTATAATAATTTGCTAAAATTATAATAACCAATAGTAAGCTGTAGTAACTTTTGATTTAGTAATGGAGCTTCTTTCGGGTACATCTTTTCCTTCCACTTTCCAGGAAACAAATGGGTGAATGCTGGGCTCTCACCTGGGAGCAGGCCTCGTAGACCAAGAGATGCTCTGGCTGGACCCAAATCAATGCCTCTAACCCCAAGTGCCCACTTGGATGCAGGCTTCGTATGAGGCGTCCCTGCCAAGGCCGCCCTGGGCAGCTCCCCAGCCCAGTTTCAGCAACTCCGCTGGAAAACGGCGTATCTCTGCGGACTCTCCCTGACTTACAGTAATTTTCTCTCCCACGTAGCCCTGTTTTATGTCTCAAACAAACCCTTCAGGTTTGGTGAACTCTGCCCAGCTGTTTCCACATGACACTGTCAACGGAAAAGAACCCAAACTCTGTAAAATAATTTAAAGCGGTTGATTCTGAGCTGATCATGACCCGGAGCCACACCTGCGAAGCCTCAGGCACGTGGTCTCATGTGGCTGGGTTACATTTGGTTTTATACATCTCAGGGAGACAGGTATTACATGTAAAGTCATAAATCAATACATGGAACTCGTACATCGGTTTGGCCGGAAAAGGTAGGACATCTTGAATTGGGGGATTACAGGCTGTATAGATGGATTTAAAGATTCTTTGATTTTTGATTGCTTTAAGAAATGAAGCTTTGTCTAAAGGCTTGGAATGTTTTAAGATAAATAAGGAAGTTTGTTAATCGGGGACAAGCCACTGGACGTATGCCAGACAGAGACCTAGGCTCAAGTGATCCGTTTCGTAAACCTGCAGACGTGCTTTAAGCTTTGTCTTGTATAAACTTAGGCGTGTTAATAAGTTACAGAGGATGTTGGCAAGAAGGGAGGGGGCCATGATGAGGCACGTCCGACCCCCCTCCCCATGGCCAGCAACTCAACTCAACTTCAGGGTGTTTCTGGGTTTCCCTTGGCCAGCAAGGGTCCATTCAGTCAGCCGGGGAGCTTAAGATATTATTTTTAATTCACAACATGGTGACAAAAATATTATTTTTATTTACAGAGAACTACATTCTTAATTCATAGAACATTGCTTATAAGTTGTATTAATGACACCAAACCGAGACAACTAGCAGCAGCCGGGGACGTTATACATAATATATATATTAGATGTTATACATAACATACGTAGGGGTCAAGAACACAGACTCTGTAATCAAAGCTGAGGTCCCAGCCTCGACTTCTTCAGTGGCAACGACCTATGGGATGTGGAGCAAACTCAGTCTCCCCATGTCGGTGTGGTAACGGCCACACGACCTGGCACGCCGTCGTGAGGGTCAGGTGAGATGACGCAGGCGAAGTACTGAGAACAGGGCCTGGCCCGGGGGAGCGTCGGCCATGGCTGCACTAGGGGAGGGAACAGCAAGCAGGTCTCTGGGCCCTGCAGCGGTCCGGTTGCTGAGGGCCCCCAGGACCGGCTACTTTGTGAATAAACCAGTGTATTAGTTTCCTATTGCTGGCATAACAAATCACCACAAACTTAGTGACTGAAAACCACCCACCTTTATATCCTACAATTCTGGAAGTCAGCAGTCCACAGTGGGTCTGCAGGGCTGGATCCATTTCCCGGGAGAACCCGTTTACTCGCCTTTGCCAGCTTCTAGAGGCTGCCAGCACCCCTCGTCTCATTACTGGCATCACTCTGACCTCTGCTTCCGTCCTTACGTCTTCTTCTCTGACCTGACCCTCCTGCCTGTCTCTCATGAGGGCCTTGCGACTACACTGAGCTCGCCCGGATAACACGATCGTCTCCACGTCTCAACACTCTTAATCCAAAGATCATGTCTGCAAATTCCCTTTTGCCATGGGGGTGACACAGTCACAGGTTGAGGGAT
>NW_012149219.1:362890-363850 GCF_000956105.1 Propithecus coquereli
TTTTTTTTCCCGAATATTTTCCACATGAGATTGGTTGAATCTGTGGATGGGAACCTGTGGGTTGGAGGGACAGCTGTGTATTGCTACTGACACACGAATTAACAAACGAGGTTTGGGCCGTCTGGAGGCCCACAGTTCAGTGCGGAGACAGAAGACTAAGCAGAAAGTCCCTACGAAGCTTAAGCTTTTGGCAGGGGACACGCCCAGCCAAGTGCAGCCACACTTCCCATCCTAGCTACAATTTTACTGAAAATAAAGGCTCTCACGGACACTCTGTTCTGTGCCCCAGTCACCATGTGTGTCTGGGTTCTCCTGTCTCTTTAGCAAAGGCCAGCGCCTCCAGCTCTGTCTGAGACAACGTCTGGCATGTTCCTTGAAGACCTACCAAGAGCAAAACACTGGGTCCGGCCCTGTTCTGCAAAGGTGTCCACAACTTGAAAACATTTTCCCCTCTTTACACGTTTCTGCCATACATGATTACTCGGGTCCTGCTGCATTTTGAGACTCATTAATTCAGCTAACAAAAAAATAACTGAGCACCCACCACGTGCCTGGCACTATGCTGGGTGCTTGGCACCACGTGAAAGTCACGGTGTCTGACCTGAGGCGGCCCACGGTCCGACAGAGAGACACCGGCACACAGAGGTACTTCCAAGGTCCCCAAACACCCCTATAATTCCCCCTGCCAAAAGCTTAAGCTTCGTAGGGACTTGTTCCCGCCATGACCCAGTTACTGGAAGTGTATTTTTATGTTTTTGCCAGGTTTTTAGGACAGCGACAAAATTCTGTTATTTCTCTGAGGCTTGTCTGATCATGAAGTAATGATTTTTGAAAAATAGTGTGAGTGTCTCAGATTCCTGCCCTCTGGACAGTGCTGGAAAATCCAGGAAAATGGCTTCCTCTCTGGGCCTTGTTTATCTTGTATCTGGGAAAACCCTTAAAAACCAACCAGATAAAAAA
>NW_012149219.1:363900-367184 GCF_000956105.1 Propithecus coquereli
GGCTGCACTAGGGGAGGGAACAGCAAGCAGGTCTCTGGGCCCTGCAGCGGTCCGGTTGCTGAGGGCCCCCAGGACCGGCTACTTTGTGAATAAACCAGTGTATTAGTTTCCTATTGCTGGCATAACAAATCACCACAAACTTAGTGACTGAAAACCACCCACCTTTATATCCTACAATTCTGGAAGTCAGCAGTCCACAGTGGGTCTGCAGGGCTGGATCCATTTCCCGGGAGAACCCATTTACTCGCCTTTGCCAGCTTCTAGAGGCTGCCAGCACCCCTCGTCTCGTGACTGGCATCACTCTGACCTCTGCTTCCGTCCTTACGTCTTCTTCTCTGACCTGACCCTCCTGCCTGTCTCTCATGAGGGCCTTGCGACTACATTGAGCTCGCCCGGATAACCACGATCGTCTCCACGTCTCAACACTCTTAATCCAAAGATCATGTCTGCAAATTCCCTTTTGCCATGGGGGTGACACAGTCACAGGTTGAGGGATTAGGATGCGGCCATCTCAGGGGGGCTATTACTCTGCTGACCACACCCAGTGTCCACTGAGCAGGGGACTAATGACTAGGTGTCTACACGAGGGCTTGGTTGACGTGCTCCTGGCTTGTGCTTTTGGCCCTAACCTTCCCTGACGGGTAAACTGAGGGGCAGATGGCACTTTTACCATCAGTTTATTAAGAATGACGGATGATGAGAGTAACTCATGAAATGTGTTTTTGTCTCCCCCAAGCATCTCCTCTGCCATGGCCCTGGTTTTCATGCAAGAAAAGGAAATGTACCTGTCACATAGGAAGAACATGGCATGGTTTTTCCCTGTTCCTCCACAGAGACACCTTCGCATCAGCTGACAAACGCAGGGTGACCTGTAGGTGGCAGCGGGGACCCTGTGGTGAGGGCAAAGGGCATACATGGGTAGGAAGGGGAACTGTGGAATCTCCCATAGTGTCTATGGGAGAAATCAAGTGAAGTTATTTTCTCTAGACAAAAGCATCCATACACCACAGCGAAATTGCATCTTTGGTAAGTCAGGTAAAACTACAATTCTATTCCACAGAAAGGCAAAGAATTTCAATTTTGTTGTATTTTAAACTTCTGCTAAAATTGTATTTAAGATGGAAATACAGCTCTGTGTAAATGAACTTTTTGTAAATTGTGTTATTTTTAGTGTATGATTATGGATAAGAAGAAAAAGAATAAACACAAATGAGAATTTGTATCTTCTGGAGTTATTTAGAAGAAATAAATAATGGGCTATGCGTGACCTTATGTACAAATGAGGTAGTGGGTAATGCTTTAGGGAAGTAGTTCGTAACCTCTCTGAGTCTTAGGTTTCTTTGGTAATCTGGTCAAAGTGTTCGGGAAAGTGTTACCATTCTACACATTTTGCAAGTAATTTTAGGGGCATGTGTGGCTGATCGCCCAATGCATCCACAGACCCCAGGTGGAAATTCCCAGCTCACTGGAGGAGGAACTTCGGGCTGGGAGTGGGAGGGAGAGACAGGAACAACCTTAATTCTTACTCTGGCTTGACATTTCAATCATAGTCTGGTCTGGAGAACTTCTGTAAAATTAATGGTGAAACATTTTCATTTTTATCTCTTCTCTTTCTTATTCCCTGGGGCCATGTTAGATTTAATCCCTAAGACTTATTTTTTGTTGTTGTTCTGTTTCCCTCCTACTAGCATGCCTTCTTGGCATGGATAAATTTCCGAGATCCATGGTTCTTACTTGGGGTGGGGGGTGACTGTGTCCCGGCCAAGAGGACATTTGGCAACGTCTGGAGACATTTTTTGTTGTGATAATTGAGGGAGATGCTACCGGCATCTAGAGGCCCAGGAAGGCTGCTAAACATCCAACATTGCACAGGAATGGCCCCCACAACAAAGAATTATCTGGCCCCAAACGTCAACAATGCTGCAGTTGAGAAACTGGGCTACACAATTCAATCAAACTCCTTCTCATACAGGAATCGCCATAATTTTCAGTGTGAACATGAGGTTGCTCTTTGAGAAATTAAGAGGGCACTGTTCACAGTTGGTGCTGCTGTTTTCTGTCACCAGGCATTTTGTTTAAACAGAGATGAGGATGCTCACCAAGGTTTCTAGTCATTTCCCACTGAAGTGAACACATGTGGCTGGCACACAGTGCTTTCTTAGAACTACTGACAGACTCTTTGGGGAAAAGACGTGTTTTCATAATTAGTGTTCACACAGTGATGCAAAGGAAAATAAAAGAAACCGCAGAAGAGTAGACAACGAGACATAACTCGACTGCCTTAAAATGTACTTAGAATTGCCCTTCTGCAAGTATAATTTTTGAATTTTAATATTGCTTCTGATTTGTTTCTCTTTTTAATTTTTTCTGCTAAATCCCTCCCTGATGTCAATTTCAATATGTCCACGCTCCTGCGCCCAGACCTGCTTCTGCCCGTGCCTCCCTGCCTCCAGCACAAGCACAAGGCAGCCCGGCCATCTGGGCTCTTCCTCCCCTCACCTCTGGCTGTCGGGCTGGCCTCTGACATTCACCCCTTTCTGCACCGTCCCCACCATTGCCTGGGCTCACAATCGCACTGTGGCTTCTATGCTATTATTTTAATTGCTTCTTAACTGGTCTCTTCAAGACCAACCAGATCCTTCCCTCTGTCTCATAAACCCACACTACTGACAGAATAGTCTTTGTAAATAAAAATCTGTTCATGAAACAGCGGCTTTAAATGTGCGTAGCTTCAATTTACTTATACATGTATTTACGAAATTCCTTAGTCCAGAAAAACCCTTCCCTAATGCAGTAAGTGAGGCCCGACACATCCTACCACTGACATGCAGGATGATGTCCCTGTGAGATTAATGAACTGTGTGGGGAGATTGCCTGCCTGGATTCCAAGGGTTCTTTGGCAAGAGTCAAATACATCCCATCATCGCTGCTGTTGGGAGCTACCCCTGGAGGTTGCTGCTCTGGGCTTGACTCCCACGGGATGACTCTGAGTGCTTTCGCTGGCAGGTCTCCCAGGATGAGCGCTAGTGGCTCCGGGTTTCATTTCTGAACATCAGCCTGATCTTGGACTCTTGCAATTGGAGTATACCGGGGACGCAGGGGACCACCCGCCACCTTTGTTGTTGCCTGGCTTCTCCTTCCTTCTACATCCCCTTTCTTCTGTAGAAGTGAAAATATTCAAGAGCGGGAGGATGAGCGCCAGCTGCCAAGCACGTTCTACCTGAAGCCAAGCGGTCACTGACCAGGGTCCCTCTGGGTTTCCGGGCACCGCGTCAGGCTTCCCC
>NW_012149219.1:371364-373578 GCF_000956105.1 Propithecus coquereli
GGTAGCACACGCAAAGCCTGAAGGGACCCTCGCGCTCAGCCACTCCTGGGAGCAGCAGCCCTCTAACTAGTGTCGACGTGGCTGTAAATCAGAGATGCTCAGATGTGGCCCAAGCACACCCCTTGCCTAGGAAGGCACCACCCTACATGAATATATTTCTCTAATTAAAGAAGAATATGTGTTATGGTGGAAATCTGGAAGCTACAGAAAGTATGCAAAGAAAACTTAAGTCTCCCACAATTCCACCACCCAGCCATTGCCATTGTTACCAGTGCTGTATATCCTTCCCTCCTCCCTACTCTACGTATGCAGATATAAACTTACGAATCTATTTTCATACAAGTTATTCACACATTTCTGTAGCCCACTTCCACCCCTACTTACTGAAAACCTTCCCCCGAATAGTTCTCTTTCCGTGTCATCAATTTTGATGTGTACAGTTTTCCATGGTATGATTGTCCGTACTTTTGGTAATCTATTTCAGCTACTAGTAGACAACTTGGGTAATTAAAATTGTTTATATTAGGTACTAGACTGTTGTGAATATCCTAAATATTTTCTCACAGCCTTAATATTTTTAAAGAAACATTTCCAAAAATGATATTGTTGAGATAAAAGTTGGGCACATTTTGAGTCTTCTTCCAAACTGGTCCCTAAAATGTTGCCCTGATGTACACGCCCATGTGCACGACCATTCCCACGACACTCGCTGCTGCCTGACTCACTTTGATGATTTGGCCTGAGTAGTGGTTGCTTCTGGCTTTATTTTGGATTCAGAGTTTATCGGCCTGTTACACAAGCCATTCCTAACACGGTTCTTACTTAAAATGTACCCGGCTAGACTAGGTCCTCTGCTGGACCACCTTCACTTTGGGGACCATGCTTTCCAAAATGAATTTGGCAAAAAATGTCCACAGAACTGGAAAGCAGGCAACTGCAATTTTAATTTTATTTCCTCCTAATATTAAAACATTTTTTACAACTTTATTAGGGTATAATTGACAGGATAAACTTCATGTATTTAACAAGCGTAATTTGATAAGCTTTGACCCTGCATGTATCAGTAAAACCATCACCACAGTCAATGAGTGTACCCATCACAGCCATAAGTTTCCTCTCGTACTCCCACAACCCCCTTTTCTCCCCTTCCTGCCACGTATCTTCAGTCCTTGAGCAACAAGTCATCTGCTTTACGTCACTCTAGATTAGTTTGCATTTTTTAGAATTTTATATAAATGGAAACATACAGCTTTGTACTCTTTTTGGTATGGTTCCTGTCATTCGGCATAATTATTTCAAGATCCATCCGTGTTGTCAAGTGCATCGATAGTCCACTCCTTTTTATTGCTAACTAATATTCCATTGCACGGATATACCACAATTTACTTATTCATTCACCTGTTAGTGGACATTCAGGCTGTTGCCAAGATTTTAACTTGCAAATAAAGCTGCTATGAATATTCACGTACAAGTCTTTGTGTGAACATATGCTTTTATTTCTCTTGAGTAGATACAACAGAGTGGAATGGCTGGGTCATGTGGAAAGTTTAACTTTTAAAGAAACTGCCAAATTGTTTTCCAAAATGGTGGTACCATTTAATTCTCAGTAGATCATAAGAAGTTCCAACACTTGGCAAGATCAGTGTTGTTATTTTAACTATTCTAATAGGTGTGTAGCAGTGTCTCATTGAGGTTTTAGTTTATATTTCCCTAATAACTAATGATGTTCAGCATTTTTTAATGTGCTCATTTTGCCATCCATGTATGTTCTCTGATGAAATGCCTTTTTAAATCTCTCACTCACATTTTATTTTATTTTGGTTCTGTTTGCTCATTGCATTTGAAAGTTCTTATATTATTGATACCAAGTTCTTTATTGGATGTATGATTTGCAAATATTTTCACCCAGCCTGTGGTTTGTGTTTTCATTTGGTAAGAGGGCTTTTCAAAGAACTCTAGAAATGCTATAGTATTAAAATTTATATCTAGGTTGATGGTCCATTTTGAGTTCATGTTTTTGCATATGTTGAAAAGGCCACTGAATCGAATTTTCACCTTTGCTGAAAATCAATTGATCACATACATGTGGGCCTATTTCTAAATTCCAGTTGATTTCGTTGATCTATGTGTCTATCATGATGCCAGTACCACTGTCCTGATCAATGTAGACTAATAAGATAGGACTGTTCAAGGTATCTATTTCTTCTTGAGTAT
>NW_012149219.1:373905-376340 GCF_000956105.1 Propithecus coquereli
TGATTGGGAAATACAAATATTTTATTTCAAAATCTCTTGATTCTTAACTATTTCTGAATGGATTTCATGCCCATGTATATCCCTTAGTCAGGGGAGCGGGGGAGAGAAAAGAAAAACCAAAATAATTTTTGTCTCGATAGTTCTGTGTCTTCATCCTTGGCCAAATCCGTCTTCCATCGCTGGTCATATTATCTGGATTGGAAGTAAGTTTCCTACAGGCCTTAGAGCACGCTGGTGTTGCGCCATCGTGAGCCACACTCACTCAGACACCTTCCCGCAATGCCAGTGATAACAATGCCTATTGATCACCTTAAAATTCATGGCAGTATAATTCTGAGTGCAAGAAAAACTTGTTACCAGATGTTAACTCAAATGCTAAACATTCCCCTATACTCCTTTTGAATGTGATAATGGCAGGGGTCAATAACTTGGATTTGGCCTCCATCAACCTAATAATGGCCTATTGCTCAAAGATATAAAAGTATAAAATATATTTGAAGCAAGCTTTAAAAATGCCAGCCCTCCACATCTTGTCCAGTTCTCCTCTTTAAGAAAAACAAAGCCATAAAACCAATTATATAACTGGGCAGTTTTTCAGGATAAAAGTGTAACTTCCTTTGGCCTATAATATCTATTCTAACCACAGCCTTCATCTCAAAGGCCTAAATATTAGTTAAAGGTCCTCTTAACTTGGAGAAATATTTTTTAATTACAAAATCCATGGGAGTGCTTCTCTAGGCAGCTTCTCAAAACAGGAGGAAAAGAAAAACATAACTCCTTCCAAAATAAGTATAGAAATATTTGCCAACCTGTTCTCTGTCATCCACCCAGTAATATTTGATCTGTTGGAACAATAGCATTTTGTGCTCAATACTAAATGTCCTGATGAAGATCTTACATTTCATATTTATCAGCATAAAGAGACAGAAATACCAACTCTCTCCGAGGTGTACCTGAGAGGTTCCTGGAGTCAGAGGTATCTTTTCTTGGTACACTGTGCTCATTGTTCAGTAATCCGGTTTTAATTTCATGGTTTCATTAGGAGAAAACGGCAGTGCAGATGATGTTTAAGCGAGCTAAACCTAAAACGGGGCGTGTAGACAGGTGCACACCGGCGTCCTGGAGCTGCCGTGTGCGGGGGAGCTGAGCACCGCCATTCTGCTTCCCCGAGACAACACCCATCGCGCCGGGGTGAGCCCTTGTCTGAGTGGCTGTGGATTCCAGCCCAAGCTCATTTGTTTAAGTCCGTCCACCAGAAAGCTTTTGAGGAGTTTCCAGTTTAGTATTATTACAAGTAGAGCTGGATGGACACCACTGCCTGTCTTTGGTGAGCATGTGTTTGCATTTCTGTTGAGTATCTGGGAGTGGCCTTTGTTGGTAAGGCCAAATTTTGATGAAGCTAACAAGAGAGAGTCGGAAAAAAATTATTCTTTATCCTGAAGAAAAGGACTAGTTAAAAGCCCAATAATTACTGAATACGAGTCATGGAAGAGAGGGTAGGGGTTGACTGAGTGATTGTTTCCCAAACATTAATGTGCATACGGATTGCTGTGAGCTGAAAATTGTGTTACCCTGAAATTCCTACGTTGAAGTCCTAACTCCCAGCACCTTGGAATGTGGCTGTATTTGGAGACAGGGTCTTTACAGAGGTGCTTAAGTTAAAATGAGTTCAGTGGGGCTGGCCCTAATCCAGTCTGACTTGTGTTGTGGTCCCAGGTGGCCCACAAGTGCTTTGCGGACGCCAGTGAGGACTGCGAGGGTGCGCGCGGTCTGCAAGGTGTTTGGCAGAACAGAAGAAGGGTTCGTGCAGACCACCCTCTCCTTCTTCGGGCACGCAGAGCCAGCAGCGTTTTGTCCTGCGGGGCTCTCTTCTCCGCGGAGAGTGCGGTTGCTCTTCCTGCGGCCCTCTCCCTTCTGACCACCTTGCCTTCATTTAAATCTCGTGGGAGCAAATCGGCGCCGTGATTTCAGTGGCCAAATGCGGTGTGTGCACCAGGGAGTTTGTGGACGTCTGAACCAAGCATCACACAGCTCCTGGGAATAACTGAGGCTCAGATGGGTGCAGTTTGGGCCGAAGAGGATATGCTCGTTTGGGAGCATTTGGGGAGCCCCGAGAGGTGCTATCCTTACCCGCAAACCCTGGGACTGCCAGGTTCCCTCCCAGGCTGGGCCCATTCTTGTGGACATCTTCAGGAGCTTCTCAGGGACTCAGGGACCAGCACTTGATATGACCTCAATCATCCCAAAGCTCTGCCCCCATTGCTGCCAGGCTCGCCAGGAGATGCCAGTGACCAGGGCCCCTGGTTTACAAAGCCAGAGGGCTTGGCATGTTCACCCTCAGCCCCCCATGGTCTGCTGAGCAGTAGTGGCAAAGTGACTCTCCTTCCCTTATGTCACACAGACACCTGCATGCTCCACACCTCACGGAGTCCCTG
>NW_012149219.1:380845-383056 GCF_000956105.1 Propithecus coquereli
AATATATAGTCTCCCATGTTTCTACTTACTTTTGAACATAATTTATAAAAATTATTCAAATATCCTTATCTGCTAATTCTGACATCTGTGTCCGTTCTGGGTCGGTTTCAATTTATTGATTTTTCCTCCTCATTGTGGGTCATCCTTTCCTGCTTCTTTGCATGGCTGGTAATCTTTGACTGCCAGTCATTGTCATTGTGAATTTTCCTTTGTCAGATGCTGGATATTTCTGCATTTCTATAACTATTCTTGGGCATTGTTCAGGGAAGCAGGTAACTATCTTCTCAGGTCTTATTTCCAAGGTTCAGGCAGGACCAGAGCTGAGCCTAGTTGAGGGCTAATTATTCCCCAGACTGAGGCAAGATAACTTCAGGTACTCTATCCAATACTCTGAGAATTATAAGGTTTTCCAATCTGGCTGAAGGGAACAGGCAGGCAGGCACTATTCTCACCCCTGCGTGGGTGGCACCTTATGAGTGTGCGTGTCTCCTTAAGAGTAAGGCACCAAGGGTGTCATATTTTCCCCCACAACTGTCATTTAATTTCCACTTTCTGAGTTTTGCAGAGGTGAATCAGTTTGACAGAATCCAATCACATGTACAGCCAGCTACCAAATAATCTGGAAAGTTTTTAGCTTTTCAACCTCCATAGAAGACACACCAGAAAGGACATGAGGTGGAAGCTAAGTAAGCCAACTGCCAGGGGTGGTTACCAAATTGCTTGGGAAAATATACTCAGGCTATTAAACACCTGGTGTTATACAGCTGAACAACAAAAAGACAACCCAATCAAAAATGGGCAAAAGCATTTGAATAGGCATTTCCCAGAGGGAGACGTGTAAAGAGCCAAGAAGCACATGGAAAGATGCTCAACATCGTTAGTCATCCGGGAACTACAACTTAAAACCATAGTGAGGTATGACTTCACACCCAGCAGAAGGGCTAAAATCAGAAAAGATAGACAATAGATGTGGAGAAACTGAAACCCTCATACATTGCTGGTGGGAATCTAAAATTGTTCAGTAGCTTTGCCAAACAGTTTGGCAGTTCTTAAAAAAGTTAAATACAGAGTTACCATATGACCTGGCAACTCCACTCCTAGGTATATACTCAAGATAAATCCAAAAGACATATGTCTACACATAAATTTGCACATGAATGTTCATAGCAGCATTATTCATAATATAAAAACGACAAAAATAACCCAAATGTCCATCAATTGATGAATGGATTAAAAAGGATATACATACAACATTATTATGGATATTATTTAGTCATAAAAAGAAATGAAGTACTGATAAATGCTACTTTGGACCATCAAGAATGAACCTCGAAAACGTGCCAAGCAGAAGGTGGCAGTCGCAAATCATATCCCATGACTCAATTTACATGAAACGTTCACAGAAGGAAAATCCAAGGGAACAAAATGGATGAGCGGTCCCCAGTGACTGGGAGGGGCCAAGGGAACAGAGAATAGTTGCTAATGGGTATCACATTTCTTTTTGAAGTGATGAAAATGTTCTGGAGTTACATGCTGGTGACAGTTGCACAGCTTTGTAAGTACACTAAGAAACACTGAATGGTGTGCTTTAGAAGGACAAATATTATGGCATGTGAATCGTATCTTAATAAAGGTGTTATTTTAAAATACAAGCTAGGCACCTAGGGTGCAAAATTTAAGGGGGCTCTGATTGTCAGGGTGGTGAAAATGTAGGGTTGCACCTAAGAGTGTGCCCGTCCTCAACTTTTGTGCTTAGGCGTCTGGCTGGCCTCACCCCCACTCAGAGCCTCCGGAGAACGCACTAATTCTGGTTAACGTGGAACAGGAGGGGAAATGCGCTGAGGGACAAGGCTTCCGGGAAATGCTCCCCACTCCAGAAAGTCACTTGGTCAGTTCTCTTCCTCTGGACATCATGGTGCCAACAAGAAATGCTTCCGATTGCTTTCAGCCTGAGAATGGAACAATGGGGGGAAACGGGGGGACGGTTATCAGATGACGTCATGAAATGCTGCACCCACTCCCTGAAGCCGTTCCTGCCACTGAAACCCGGACAGAGGTCACCGTCTGGCTCAGTTCTGTCTGTCACTTTGCTGCGAGTGGCGGGGCTGCGCACACCAGCACCGCGGCCACACGCCGGGGTTGCAGAAGGGCTCGGGCCCTAGGACTTAGCACGCCTGGGCTCTGTATCCCGGCCCGGGACGAGCACTAACC
>NW_012149219.1:384921-412613 GCF_000956105.1 Propithecus coquereli
GGGAGCAGCTGGGCGAGTGAGGGTCTCATTACCAAGGACACTGGGAACTGTGGTCTGGGGTGGTGGCAGGTGTGCGCTGGGTTTCAGGTATGTGGCCAACACACCTGCCCACCCGCACTCACACTTTGGCCTCCACTGGCTTCACAGCTCCTGCCTCCTTGTTCTTGCTGGTTTTACTGCCTCACCTTTGGCTGTTCTTTCTTGCCTTTCTGTTCTGGCATTCTGCAGGGATGAGTCCCTTCCTCTCAAGCGCAGTCTACTCTCGTGGCTTTTGGTGGGACTAATGAGTAAAGCTCCCAAACCCACATTTCTGAGTTAGCTAGAACATTGAAGACAAAACAGAACGAAGCAAAAAAAACCCCACACAGCTGTCTCAGCCTCGATTCCAATGTTCGAAGATGACATGATGTCCAGAAGATAGCGACGTTTGGGAACTCTGATTTGGGTTCTGGGATGTCAACAGAGTAGGCCTGGAGCTGGGCTTTTCTCCTGGGAGGTGAGGGTGCTCAAAGAGCAGACTGGCTCTCCCCCAGCTGTCACCCACTGAGCAGCCATTGTGGGTGACAGACGCTTGCCTCACAGCCGTCCGATTCTGATTCAGCATCTCAGTATCTTTTGCATATCGGCTGACAAACAGGCCACAGCCTGGTGTCCATTTGAAAACCTCAGGAGGACTCTTCATAAATGCAGGCAAGAATAAGCACAGTGTTTCCACAGCCAGGCTAGAGAACCTACACATTTATCACTCTGGGTTTCCTCCTCCGCTGGGAGGAGCTGGTCCTTGTGGGAGAGGACGGGAGTTCGCCGCTCCCAGCTGTGTCCTGTGTGTGTGCGCGTGTCCTGTATGTGTTCGTGTGTGTGTGTGTGTGTGTGTGTGTGTGTGTGTCTGGCAGGCAAGCCAGTGCTGTTGATATTCTTGAAGCTTTCCAGCTGGTTTGATTTGCCATGGTCACTACACTTAGCTAATTACCTTAAAATTTGGATTTCATTTTTGGATGGAGACCAACAGAAAATGGATTTTCCTCCAATTTGAAATATTTGTGAGCTTTGACGTGAAAACAAAAAAGTACAATTCCAAAATTGCTACGTACTAAGTCAGTAACATTCAGGGATATGTTGAAGCAGCATCTCTCTCTGTTCTTGGTTTCTAGGAGCTGCGTCATGGAAACTCTCACTGAAGCAAATGGCACCTTTGCCATTAGGCTTTTAAAGATACTCTGTCAAGACAACCCTTCGCACAACGTGTTTTATTCTCCCATGAGCATCTCCTCTGCCCTGGCCATGGTCCTCCTGGGGGCAAAGGGAAGCACTGCGGCCCAGATGGCCCAGGTAAGCTGGGCCGTTGCTCAGGAGGGGGACCGGCCTGCACCATGTGTGGGTCAAGAGCTTCACATTCATGCTCCAGAAGTCTGAGGAAGGAGGGCGGCCGCGGTGCCTGTGTGTGCACACAGCAGTTCGACGGAGGGGGACCAACTGCAGGAAGGGAGACAGGGAATTTACTCCACTGAGATTTTCTTCTTTTTTCCGGGGTGGGGAGTTTCCTCAGTTAATAACCTAGAAAAGGCTGTCAAAATCTTATCCTAGCATTTCATCTCTGTTTAGGAAATGATCCTGGAAATGATTTGAAACATAAGTTGCTAAGATCTCTTTTTTGGAGAGACTTTGTGAGGAATACCTGTTTCACTTCATTTCTATACCCAGGTGCCTTCCTAGCTCAGCCAGGGCAGAAACAGAAATATACAAAGGCGGGGTCAGAGGCGTCCCCTTCCTTATGGGCACAGACTGCGAATGCTCTGTTAGCTCCGCTCACCCAACATCCAGTGCACCTCTGAAAATGGTTCAGGCTCGGTCCCTGTCCTCAGGGGTTTCTAGAGAGGGTAGGAGACACCTGCCTGAGATGAAACCTAAAAGCCCCATCGCTAAGCTGGGGCCCCTGAACACACCTTCGTGGTAGGAGAGTTACTCATAGCGGCTCTTTGTTTCAATATGACTTTCTTTTCCCTTGAGGACCGTTTTCAATAATGATGACTCATTTAATCAATTCCCAGCTCACTGTGTGAGTGAGTGAAGGGTTTATGTGCAGAGGGTGTCAACCTAAGTAACAAATGGAGAGAGGCTCTAAAAGAAAAGAAGTTTATTTGGCATACGGCATTGCAGTGGGAATATGCATGCCATAGGAAGCTATGTACATATTCAGGGAGTTAAAGGAAAGCAGATTTTTAAAGGAAAACATGAGGAGGATTACATAATTGTTTTGAAATAATTATCCTTGGCTACGAAGATCAATAACAAAGGTTATGCCAGTTGGAGGTTGGACAGGCAGTTCCTGGGCTGATGTCCTTGTAGAAGTATTTTTTTGTGTAACGATGTGATGGCCTTTGGGCAAAGTTGTGGTTTTTACAGTCTTCTGTGAAGTTTTGTTATCAGGCATACAAGTGTGAGAACTCTCTCTTCATGGCCTTCCCTAGCTCTGTTTGTCAGGGGATTTTTGTTGTTGTTTTAACATTAGTGACACCATTTTGATTCTTTGAAGTTCTTTATGATTAAATATTTATGGTCTTTTTCTGTGTTTTAGGCTCACTGATAAACCCTTATAGGGAGCTTTTTTTTTTTGAGAGCACCAAAATTGGTTGCTTTCTGAGGTACGATATTGAGAGCCGTCCACGCCTCCTAGATACTAACGAAACACTCAGTGTGCTGAGTACATTCTACTTGTAACCTGAAGGGAAGTTGTAATAGCAGCAGAAATGTTTTACCAAATCATTTGTCTAACTTGATTACTTCTGTAAAGAAAAGAAAATAATTTGGTTTTCCTTCATTATATGAGTGGTAAGAGCCAATTTTAAAAAACTACAAAATATCTTAAAAGATGAAAGTAGCAGGGAGGACAGAAATCCTTGTGGCTCCCCCACGCAGAGACAACCACCCTTGATGATGTCAAGCATTTCTTCCAATCCTGTTCCCCCCAGTGTAGCTTTAGCGTGTACACTTGGTGAGCATACTGTGTCTTTACTTTCATAAATGTTCTTTCAATTAATGTGAGGATTCAGTGAGACTATCCGTGTTAAAAAATGCTCAACATATGTTAGCTATTAGTAGTAACAGTGGTATTACAGGCTTAAGTGAAATTGGTCTTAGCTTTCGTTTTTGTTCTATTTTTGACAGGTTTTCTTACCCATAATCTATGAGCTTTATAAAATGAATTTAGTAGCTTTCTTTTTTTCCCCTGTTATAGAACAGTGCGTATTGCATAAGAAATATAAATTTCTTTAATATTAGAAAATGTTAGAAACTGATTCTCTTAAAAGAGCATACCTTTTATGAAATAGTTCTCCATTTTTTTGTTTCTTCATTGTCACTGGTATATTCATATTTTTGACTTTCATTCGGTAATTTATAATCCATACTTTGCTGAAAACAATTCTACATAGTTTCCATTATTTTAACATTTCCTTTGTATCCATTTCTGTAAGCTTTTTCATTTATAACTTTCCTTTGGGGTGCTTTTTGTTATTTTTTTTACATTGCTGGATGGTTGTCTATTTTGTATGTATGTGTGTTTTCTTTTAAAGAACCAGCTTTTGGATCCGTTGACCATTTCCTGTTTTTCTCTAAATTCCTTAGGGATTTTTCTGTGCCTTTTCTTACATCATAAGTTGAAAGTTTTATCATTTCATTACCTAGGTAATATTAAAAACAACTAATGCTATGTTTTTACTTATTTTTGGCCTAACCTTTTGATCTAATATATGTCACTTCTATTTTGATTATTTTGTAAATCATATAGTTATTATACTTAGAAGAGTATCTTTAATAACTATTTAGAAGCATTATTTGTTTAGAAGAGCACTTTAGTTGTTATTTAGAAGAATTATTTATTTAGAAGTGTTTTCAATAGTATTTAGAAGAGTGATTTCCATGTTGGTATGTTATTTAAAATATTGATTTCTAGTTACTATACTGAGGTCAGAGAATATAACCTGTATGATTTTTGTATTGATGGAGACTTTTCTTATGGGCTAATATATGATGGATCATTTTGAAATATTAAAGTAAGATTTAAAAATATATACATATATTGTCTTTCTAGTATATGATTTTAGTAACTATGTTTTAGTCTAATTATTAATCATATTACTATTTTATACCGTTATTTTCTTTTGAATAGTCCTATTATGATTGTATTTCTGCCCATTTTTGGTGCTTTTAACTGCATCTTTTTTTAAAAAAATAAATTTTAGAGGTAAGTTTCCCTCTATTTAGGTCCCATTTTTGCTTCCTTTGGGAGGCAGGGTTTTATCATAGCCCTATTTCTGGACCTCTCTCACCCTTGTCATTTTTGCCTGTGACTCATCTTTAAACAAAAGAGACCATTCAGGCAGAATAGCCAAATCGTTTCCTCACCTGCTTTCTGTGTCTGCTCTGTCCTCTCCACCACCCTGACATTGTCGCTTCTCTAGGATGCATGAAGTACCCCATTCAAATAAAAACAGCCTTCTTTCAAAAGAAAATTTTGTCAGATATTTGAGAAAAAAATTGTGCTTGCAATTTTTTCTGAGACCAAAGCACTTTATTGATAATTTTTGAATTATTTTTCTCAACAGGTGCTTTCTTTAAACACAGAGAAAGACATTCATCAGGGTTTCCAGTCGCTTCTCACCGAAGTGAACAAGCCTGGCACCCAGTACTTGCTTAGAACAGCCAACAGGCTCTTTGGAGAGAAGACTTGTAAATTCCTTGCAGTAAGTGAATCAATAGAACAATAGAAGTTTGTATTCAAAACGCCTGGTGATGTAGAGTCTGTGAGAAAGACTAGAGAAATTGAGAAATTTATGGTAAACTTTTTTTTTAAAAGACCACATTGTATAATTATATCTTGCATTATTTAAAATTTGACTATTCCTAAAATTCATTTCCTGTTATTCAGGGCTAAGTCTGTACCTGTTTACAAACTCTGATATTTTAACATCTAGTAAAATGTCACTTTTTAAGAGATACATATATTCTTTATATTTAAGAAAAGGATAGAATATTTAGAGTTTGGGGAAGCTTGCTGACATCTCATTTAGCCATGCAGCCTCGCTGAACGCTTCTCTCCCTAAAGCCCTTTAAGGAGTCCTGTCTTCAGTTCTATCATGCTGAGCTGAAGCAGCTTTCTTTTGTCAAAGCTGCAGAAGAGTCCAGGAGACACATCAACACTTGGGTCTCAAAAAAGACTGAAGGTCAGAATTACAAGTAATTCCACCCTCCTCCCCAGCCCCACCCCCACCTCTTCCTCCTTCATCTCCCCCTCCTCTCCCTCCTCCCCTTCATCTCCCCTCCTCGCCCCTCCGCTCTCACTGGTGTTTCAGGTGGTCGGAGCGCTGTTGGCTGGCTGGGTCTCATGGCATATTGAACTTTGGTGGACTCATAAAGGTTCTGATCAGATCCTTAGGTTTTCAACAACAGAGATTTAATTTTGTCTATTCTGCCAGGACCAGAGAGTGGCTGATACAAAGGTCAAAAGAAACTCAAGCCAGATTTCCAGTTTAATAACTTACATGAAAACACACTTTCACTGTCCTGTAACGTAAACATGCCGTGTGACTCCATCATCTCTGTGAGGAGGAGACTGTTGGACAGATCTTCCCTGAGTCGTACACTTGGGTCCGTCTTCCTAGATCCTGGGGCCCTCATCACCTTTACCTGTTAAGGTTGCTTCTGTCTCCTTCATGTCTTTCGCTCCAGCTCCCTGAATTAGACTTCATACCTAGACTTGGCTGGTCAACTGAAGACACTCTCTTGGGGCTGATCAGTTCCACAGAATGAAAACGCCCCCTATTTGGGGTTGAAACTTATTTGTTTCCATTTCAGACAGTGACGTGTTCTTACCTTGGCCCCCAAGATCAAGGACAGGCTGATGTTTGAACCATTCAGACTCTTCTGCACCAGTGATGCTTACTTAGTACCACTAGGAATATTTCTATTTCTGTTAATCAATGAGATAGTAAAGAATGAGAGGTAGTCTTCCTTTAAAGATTTTAGCAACTGTTTCCCTCGTTTCATCTTGGAATCTCTAGCCCTCGTGCCTTCTTGAGACAGTGAATTAGCAGGAATGCTCTTAGTTCATTGGAAAGGTACCACTTGATCTCCAGAGGAAGAAGCGGGTATCTTCACCTGCCCACATTCTCTTTTCCGGAGATGCCTGGTGCTTTGTGCAGAGAATCCAGTAGTAATATCTCTTCCAGAGGCTTCCAGAAACTCCCCATGTGTCCCTTGCCAACCGTCTCCCCTTCAAGCCCTCCATTCTGGCTACCTCTGACGTGTCCACGTGTCGTCATGGTGTGTCAGAACTGAGCGTGACCACGGAGGGTTAGATCCAACATCCATTTAACTGTGTGAGATAAATCGCACCCGTCCAGCCCGTCTCTCATATCCCGCTTGTCTTGTTCTCTCCGTCCTGGTGTAGTTTTTATATTCTCTCTGGTTTCCTTGAGTGACTTAGGAGTCTTTCACCATCCTCCACTTGGTGGATGTTCCCAAGGTGCAGTAGCCACGAATACCACTCGTATGTGTCGTTTTTTATTTCTGCACATAACAACCCAAACTCAGCAAACTTGAAAACAGAATGTTTGATTCTCGACTAATAATCTAGGATCTGCCAATACATTGTATCACAGTTTATTAATCAGATTTTTATTAAAAAGACAACTGAATGCAGTCTCTACTTTTCTTGAAAGGTAAAATTGAAGAGTTGTTGCCGGGTAACTCGATTGATGCACACACCAGGCTGGTTCTTGTCAACGCCATCTACTTCAAAGGAAGGTGGAACGAGCAGTTTGACAAAACATGCACCAAAGAAATGCCTTTTAAAATAAACCAGGTAGGGGGGAGCCTTAAGAAATCGTGCTAGTTTGATAAAGAAATTAAATGGAAAAGTTTGACTTTGTAAGTGCATAAATGACTGGTTAAAAATAATTTGAAACTTAACATATTTCTGAATGAATTTTTACACTCAGTAGAAAAAATTTAAAGAATAAAAGGTATTTGTTGCCTATAATTTTTTGCATTTCATCACTGCTCTTACCACCTCTGGTAATTTCCCAGAAACCATTGCTGACACCTAGTGCTGGAAACTAAAGAGTCTCCTTTAAGCTCAAGTTGCTTGGCTA
Organism: Propithecus coquereli; assembly: GCF_000956105.1. NCBI lineage: Eukaryota > Metazoa > Chordata > Mammalia > Primates > Indriidae > Propithecus > Propithecus coquereli. Next base: position 392,073 of record NW_012149219.1, read on the forward strand.
GAAAGCAAGAAAACAGGCTGAGGTGGTGTGATATGTATTGGGGGGGGGTAGACGGAGAGAATGTGAAGACACATTTCTTTATTCAGTTTTCTAAAAAGTTAAAATAAGTATTGATTTCAATTGTTAATTAAATTATTATCATTAATTCAGTACTTACAGCTTTCTAATAATAAAACTGAGTGACAAAGACCTTCGTCTTGACATCAAAGCAAAACTTCAATTAAACCAAGCATTAGAATAAGTTTCCCAAGTCCTCCAGCCTCTAAAAAATACCATTTTAATGCAATTAGAAAACTTGTACAAGTAACAACCTGGCCCCTCCTTTTTTAATAAGGTGTACTTCAGATAACTGTTAAGAGAATCAATTCTCTAGTTGCAAAGGTAGGGTGAGAAGGAAACTTTTTCTAACATTGATTTTGTAACTATTTTAATTTGTATAATAGATGGTCTATATCCATTTTTAAAAATTGATTTAATAAATTTAATAGTTCAATTCACTTCTGCAATCATGTACTCTTCCGTATTTTTAAAAAATTATTTCCTTAGAACAGAATATTAGAATTGAAACAATTGGGTTAAAATACATGAAGATATTTGTGGTCCTTTATTCTGTCTGAGGGGACGTATCCATCTATACTACCAGTCACACCACTGTGAAACTACAAATTTCATCCCACTTCATACAATTTTTTTCTAATTAAATAAAATAATTTTCTATTTAATTTCAAATTGTTTCCTTTGGATATATTGGTGGAGCATACTTTAAATGAGGAAAATCTGCCTTCTTCCTCTGGAAGATGCAGACCCACGTTTTATTTTGTCGAATAAACCTTTCCCAAGCTAGTCCTGTGTCTGCTTCCAGCGAAGGCCTGCTGATAGAAGGAGCTGCTGACATTTCTGCGTTCACTGCAGCGCGAGCACGGTTTCCATCGCGCGGCTGGGAACAGCCCTGGGGGCGAGTGGCGCCCCTGGGAAGTTCTCACCGCCTTTCAGTGGTGTGCTTTAACCCGCCAGGAGGAGCAGAGGCCGGTGCAGATGATGTTCCAGGAAGCCACGTGCAAGATCGCCCACGTGGGCGAGGCGCGCGCGCAGGTGCTCGAGCTGCCCTACGCGGGCGCCGAGCTGAGCCTGCTGGTGCTGCTGCCCGACGACGGCGTGGAGCTGCGCTCGGTGAGGCCCCCACGCGGCCGCGGCCTCTGGCTTCTCGCTAGAATGGGGGCTGGCAAACAGCAAACCCTGTAATGTGACCCGTGACTGTAGCCATTATTAGCATTACACTTTAAAATCTAAAAAAAATCTCTGAAACGGAGAATGAGGAAGTCTGGACTTTGCACTTAGCACGGCTGGGTGGGGGGACGGCGGCCCCCAGGTGCGGTGCGAAGCCCAGCGCTCGGCTCCGCCCTCCTGGCTTCCCGCCAGCGTGATCCCCAGGGCGAGATCCCCATCCCCCAAATGGCAGGAGTGCAGCGCGGGGCCTACTCCGTCCGCCTCCCTAACTGTGACCCCTCTTCTCCAGAAACCGCAGCAAGATCCCCCCTGGGGTAGATTCCGCTCCTGGGGTGACTCACGCCAAGAGCCCTTTCTTTTCCAGTCTTTTTCCTTGCCAGCGATGGTTTATTGTCTTCAAGAATAAGCATAGTTTAAAAGAAAAAGGCATAGTCATCTGGGCACTGACATTTGTCAGAGTGAAAGATGTCTTGGAAGTTGTTGGGTAAGGCGAGGACAGCCACAGACTTTCCCCGCTAGGCTGCCTGGTGTCCCCCTGTGTGTGGAACAGCACATGGGACAAGAAGGGGAGCTCGCCAGCTCCCTGGCAGATGCGTGAACAGGCCACGCCCGTCCGCGGGGGAGGGAGGGTGCGGTGCGCGGGTGTGCCGTGCGGTGCGCGGGTGTGCCCTGCGGTCTGCATCTGAAAGTCTGATTCTGGCCTTTCAGGTGGAGGAAAATCTCACTTTTGAGAAATTCACAGCCTGGACCAAGCCAGACTCAATGGAGAGTACAGAAGTTGAGGTTTTCCTTCCAAAATTTAAACTGCAGGAGGATTACGACATGGAATCTGTGCTTCAGCGTTTGGGAATGGTAGATGTCTTTCAGCGGGGCAAGGCTGACTTGGCAATGTCGGCGGAGAGAGACCTGTGTCTGTCCAAGTTTGTGCACAGGAGTTTGGTGGAGGTGAACGAAGAGGGCACAGAGGCCGCGGCGGCCTCGGCCATGCTGGTTGTGGAGTGCTGCATGGAATCCGGGCCGCGGTTCTGCGCCGACCACCCCTTCCTTTTCTTCATTCGGCACAACAAAGCCAACTGCCTTCTGTTCTGCGGCAGGTTCTCATCTCCATAAGGGGCGTGCACTCCACGAGGGGTGCACTTACTGTGCACACCGGAGCTTCCCCCTTTGAGTGTCCCCAGGTGCCCCTCTGCAGCTCCGTGAGGATGGGCCGAGAAAGCTGAGTGCAAACGTGAGGGCAGAGTCCTCACTGACATCATGCTCCACACTGCGCGTGCGCGGGCTGCTCATTTATGCCTCTTAGCCATGGTCTTGCAGTAATAGAACAGACCTCAATGATCCTCTGCTGTATTCAGAATGTATCCCAAATAGCAGAGGATGGCATGCAAAGTTTTTCTGGAATTCCACTTGCAATTCACTTTAGTTCACTGTGCTTTCCTGGTACTTCAAAACTTGTTGCATACTTGCTTTAACCTGACTGTCTCAATAGCCACAGATGCTGCTAGGTAGTACTACTGTTTTATAGTTTTCCTGGTGCTTGGACTTTTAAAAAAGTTTCTTTAATGCACATTTATATTTTATCTTTCACTTTTACCAATCACCAAGTATGTGCCAAACACTGCATTAGGTACTTGGGGATGCAAAGGGGAAAAAGTCATGGTGTTTGTTTTGTTTTGTTTTTTTGAGACAGAGTCTCACTGTGTTGCCCGGGCTAGAGTGCCCTGGCGTCAGCCTAGCGCACAGCAACCTCAAACTCCTGGGCTCAAGCAATCCTCCTGCCTCAGCCTCCCGAGTAGCTGGGACTACAGGCATGCGCCACCATGCCCGGCTAATTTTTTCTATATATATATATATTTTTTTTAGTTGTCCAATTAATATCTTTCTAATTTTAGTAGAAGACGGGGTCTCGCTCTTGCTCAGGCTGGTTTCGAACTCCTGAGCTCAAACAGTCCTCCTGCCTCGGCCTCCCAGAGAGCTAGGATTACAGGCGTGAGCCACCGCGCCGGGCCAGTCATGGTGTTTTGACGCTTGGTCTTTAATATCTGTGCCTAACTTGTGTAGCTTTTACAATAACCAGATTGGACTAGGTAATGTCTTTAAACTTACCCTTTCAGGGATCACAACTTTCTTCATGTTACCGTATTTGTCCACCTCTAACAGTAAAAATTCCATTCAACTCTGAAAGCTCATTTCAAATGCCTTATTTAAGAAACTTCTCATTTTCTCCATAACCAGATGCACATCTTTGAATGCCCTACTCTCACGGCGGTAGCTTTATTTATTAATTTTTCTGTGTACTTCGGAAAGTCCCCTCACGAGGCCGTATGTTCGCCAAGCACTGGGACTACAGAGCATACGTACATAGTCCCGCTATACACAGTTCCGCTCAGCGTGCCGCTTACAGTGCAGTAATAAGTAAGTTGATCACAGATGAGCCATGTTACATTTTTTAGTGGCTAGATATTACTGACTTCGCTGGTTTTCCTTTTTAGAATCTTTTTTATTGAGGTGAAATTCCTGTAACATTAAATTAACCATTTTAAAGTGAACAGTTCTGTGGCATTTAGTATGTTAACAATGTTGTGCAATCACCACCTTTGTCTAGTTCCAAAAAATTTTTCACCACCCCACAAGGAAAGCCTGTACCCGTTAAGCAGTCACTCCCCAGTGTCCCCTCCCTCCAGCCCCGGTAATCACCAGTCTGCTTCACTGTCTCTGTGGACGTACCGATTGTGGGTACTTCATATAAATTGAATCCTATATAACCTTTTGTGTCTAGCTGCTTTCATTTAGCTTCAGTTTCTGTGGTTCATTTAGGTTGTAGCTTGTATCGATCAGTATTTCATTCCTTTTTACGGCTAAATAATTTTCTCTTATGTGATTGTAGCACAAACTGTTTATCTACTCATCCATCGATGGGCATTTGGATTGTTTCTGCCTGTTGGCTATTGTGATAGCGCTGCTATAAACATCCGTGTACGTGTATTTGTCTGAATACCTGTTTTCTATCTTTTGGGTATATATCTAGGAGTGGAATTGCTGGGTCATATGGTCATTCTATGTTTAACTTTTTGAGGAACAGCCAAACTGTTTCCCACAGTTGCTGAACCATCTTACATTCCCACCAGCAATGTGTGGGAGTTCCAATTTCTCTCCATATCCTCACCAACACTTATTATTTTTCTTTTCCTTTTTTAAAAAATATGTTATGGCCATCCTAGTCAGTGTACAGTGGTATCTCCTTGTGTTTTTTACTAGCATTTCCTATGTAGGAGTTAGAAAGTACGATGCAAACCAGGTGAGACATCCACTCTCGTGGACAGGTGATGCTGAGGGAAAAAGCCGTGGCAATGGGCACACAGTTCAGCACCTTTTATGTAAATGATGAACATCTGCAACATTGTGTATTACACAAAGATACACGCCAGTTGCATTTCTTTTATTATTGGTGAAAGCTTTTTCATGTGTTTATTGGTTCTTGAATTTCCTCTTCTATGAATTGTCCACACACCTGCTTTTCTGTGTGGTGGTTCATTTTATTAATTTTTACATATCTCTTTGCCTGTTAAAGATATTATCCCCCTCTTATATTTTTTACTCATTCTGTTACTGGCTTTTAAATTTTGTTATGATGTTTTGTTAATAAATGGTTTTTTTTCTTCCCCTGTAGTCAAATCTAGGTTTTTCCCTTTGTGATTTCTGATACTGCTTTCATTCTTAGAAGTACTTTCCCATTGAGAAAGTAGTTAAATCGTCAGTTATTTTTTATTCTAAACTTTTATTGTCTTAAATGATTTAACTATTTCATCCATGTGGAATTTGTTTTTGCATTATTGACATTCAGGAGAAAACATAATTTGATTTACAAATAGCCAATTTTTGGATATTATTTGTAAAATAATACGTTTTCCCCAAGGTTCATACCTGTTTTTTCATCTTTATTCTTCCAGATGATCTTCAGAATAATTTTTCAATATCAAAAATTTTTTTTAACTGGGATTTTTTTGGGGGGGAGGGGTTAGCATGACATTAAGCAAAACATTACTTGGGTAAATTGATCTATTTACAATGTTTAGTTTTCTCATTCAGGAAAATGAGAGTAGTCTCCATTTATTCAAATCCTTTTAAGTATATTTTTATTAAAACCTCTTTTAAATGTTTTTTTTTTTTTTTTTGCCCCACACAGTTTTTGTTTTTCTCAGTATGGTTATTTCTAAATTTTTTTGTCCATTGTAACTACTGTAACCAAGAGCATTTCCCCCTACCTGGTTATGGTAGCATATAAGTAAACCTCTGAAATTTATGCATTTATCTCTTGTATGACCAATTTGGTGTACTCTTTTGGTAGCTTAAGAGTTTTCAATAAATTCTCTTGGGGTTTTTGCTATATGGTTACATGATAGCCAAATGATCTTTATTAGATATGTAATTATCTGTACAAATAAGAGAGAGAACATCCTTCTAATTATTGCACCTCTTGTTTCTGTTTTCTGTTTCTTTTTTGTTTTGTCTTTGTCCTTTTTGCATTACCAGGCTTTCTGAGACAGGGTGTGCGATCATCATGGGCACTCCTGTGCTGCTCTTTGTTTTAATTTAGGCTGGTAATATCCAGTATTGGGGCACACATGAGAAAACGGGCACTGTCACACTGTGCGGGAGTGTGGATCAAGGCTTTTGGGGGGAATTGATCAGAGTCTTTCAATTTTAAGTGAATATTCCTTTTGGACTGGTGTTTGCACTTATAAGTGCCTGATCCACAGAAATATCTGTATACATGCTTAGCTATATTCCAAGTTTTTCTCTGCAGCATTTGAAAATATATATAAATATAATATGTAATATAAAATATAAGGCAGTTTTACAGAGTTATTTTTATTTTTTTATAATAATGGTGGTGAAATATATAAAATTTACCGTCTTAACCATTTCTAAGTATACAGTTAGCATTAATTTGGAATAGCAAAAAAAAGGAAAGGAAAGGAAGAAGGAAGAAAGGAAAGAAAGGAGGGAGAGAGAGAAAAAAGAAAATGAATAGGAATTAGTTCAGTTTTATTTTTCCCTTAATAGGAGAAAAATTTAATTAATTTATATCATGGAATACTATGCAGAATTTTTTAAAAAAATTTATGCCTATATCTTCTGTAAAAGATCATGAAAACAAATTAAGTGAAAAATGTAACTTGGAATACAATGTGTATAATGTGATCTCATCCATGTGTACAAAAGCCTGCATATGTATATGTAAATTTATGTATGCAAATCCCTGGGGAAAGGTTTAAAAGGCTACACCCTTCACTGCTAACAGAGGTTATCTCAGGCATACGTTTGGGGAAGGGGATGTGGGACGAAAACTTCCATTTTTTGCTCTCCATGTTTCTGTAACATTTAAATTTTTAATAAGGAAAATCTAATTCTGTAATCTGCACATAATTTAAAGAAAGAAGAATTCCAGGATACAACCATATGTATGATACTGAGTGGCACGGTATTGAAATTGAAATAAAATCCATATAAACAGTTTTTCAAAATATTTTTTTATCCTTGGTATTTACAAGAGTTTTTAATGACGATGGCAGTTGAACATTGACCTTCCTCTTTTCTCAAGTTAGGCTTATTTCCATCTTTTCCTATGTTTAAGAGTCATCTTTATTTCCTGTTTTGTGAACTGACTTCAAATAATTTGGCCATATTTTTTCTCTAGGGTTGTAGGTCTATTATGTATGGATGAGTAGGAGCATTTTATATATTAAAGAAATTGAATCAATTATGGAGGCACGTACCTGTAGTCTCAGCTACTCCAGAGGCTGAGGCAGGAGAATCCCTTGAACCCAGGAGTTTGAGGCTTTAGTATGCTGTGGTAGCACTTGTGAATAGCTACTGCATTCCAGCCAGGACAACGTGGCAAGACCCCATCTCTAAAAAGAAAAAAGAAATTCACCATTTGTCTATGAAATGAATTATAAATATGTTCCTAGTTTGTTATTATTTACCTTGTTTATGGTGTTTTCACCATGTAAAATTAAGAGTTTTATGTATTCAAATTTATCAATCTTTTATATTCCAGGTTTTGTGAATGCTTATTCCTTACTGAGACAACTGTAATGTGGTTTGTGCTTCACGTTGCATTAAATGATCACAAACACCCCACCCTCCTTGTTCCTAAATTCAATAAGAACTGATTTCTCAGCCTGTCTTATTTGACACTGTTGGAGACTTCTTCCTCAGAACATGTTTTGCCTTGGGTCCTGCCGGATCTTCCACCTTCCTGGCCTCTCTTGCTCAGTCTCATTGTCCCACTCTTTCCCCTGTCCATTCTTTAAATGTTGCCGTCCCTTGCAGGGCTGGCCTGGGTCCTCACCCAAGCTGGTCCAGTTCCTACAGTGGCCTGACTGCCAGCCAGAGCTGATGAGCTTCAGGCCGGGCTGTTCAGCTGGGATCTCCCTCTTGAGCTCCAGACCCACTTCCCTAGTTGCCCACTCCAGCCCTCCAAGTACCCGAGAACCTCTATGTCAACGTACCTATCCAAAGCTGAGATCACTGCCCACCTTCCCAACCCTCCTACTTTCACTTTCAGCTTTAGGTCTGGATTCGCCAAAGCAGGAATCAGATTCACTTCATCACCTCTGCATACTGGGTGCCTAGCCCTAGTCTGGTACTTTTTATGAATTATCGGTTGCATTAAATTGAAAGGCAAGAAAATCCACAAAGTTACCCAAGCTGGACAACAGGACACCTTCTTCCCTTTGTCCCTTCATCATATAAATTTTGGTGCCGCCTACGGGCTACCTATAGGAACCACTCAGCCGATTCCAGCAAAAGCATCCTCACTTGTCTGCCTTCCTCTTTTTGCCTCCTCCAACCCATTTTCCACATTTCTGGCAGAGCGGTCTTTCCTAAAAGTACATCTGGGTAATGCTAGCTGCTGCAACATAAACCCACAGTTTTAGTAGCTTAACACAATCGAAACCTATTTCTTGCTCACATGAAGTCAAAAATGGTTGTTCTAAGTGGTGATTCAGAGACCTTGGATCCTTGCACATTCAATGCCGCCTTCTAAGGATGCTGCAGAAGAAGAAAGCACATGGAAGGCTGTGCATGGAGATGGCCCACAGCACATCTGCCTGCATGCCACTGGCAAGACCCCAGTCTCAGGGCCACACCTGATTGCAAGGAGCCTAGACCACGTGGTCCAGCTGCATGCCCAGGGAGGAGAGGACATGGGTCTTGTGATCAGCTCTGGTAGTTTCCCACTGCTTTGACGATAAACTCCTCTCTCTATGAGAGCTAACAGGGCACTTACTGATTTAACCCCCTCCCCTCTCCCTTCATCGCCATTACTCCATAGCAACCTTCAACTCCAGTCTACTGAACTATTTGGAGTGTTCTGACTATTATCAGGTATTCTATACCTCTGGAGCTTTACACTGTCCACCTTCTACCTAGAAGCCCCTTCCTTTTGCAAAAGAAAATAAAAATCTCAGGACCACCTCCTCCCTGCCAACTCCTTATGTAAAACGGAAGTCCAAGCCTGGAGGCTGAGTCATGCAGTACCCCCTTCCAAATGAATCGCCGTTACTAACATACATGAGCCAGATTCCCAGGGAAAGGTAAAAGGCCTCAGGTATCTACAAGTACTGCCCCCACAGATCACTCATAAGGAAATTCCTGGCTGGACCCCAATAAACAAGGACATGTAAATTGTAACTTTAAGTCTGCGGGCTAAGTCTAGCTCCTAAAGCTAAAGTCTGTTCTACTCCACACTAATAATGTTGATTACAAGTTCATCCTCCTAGGTGCACGACAGAGACAAGATGAGATCAATCATTCTTCCACCTGCCCAGGGACAGCTGCATATTGATTCTTCCTTCACTCCTTTTCCCTCCTCAAACATTGAGCTTACCTTATGTAAAGGTAGACTTCCCGGGCACTAACTAAAGTCTCACGAGAATGTAACCATTTGCCTCCCTGCCCACCTCCTCCTCCTTTTTCTTTCTGTGCGTCCTCGCCCTTTAAATACTGAGTTCCCAAATCCCTCTTCTGAGTGCCCAGGTCACAAAGGGCTTCTGCAGTTTGTGCTTTTCCCAGGTGCGTCCTCAACTTAGGCTTAATAAACCTCCATTGATTGAGGTCCTTGCCTCAGTCACTTATTTTGGGTTGTCACTTTCTACTCTTCCTTCCGCACCAACCGCCTCCAGCCCCACTCCCCACGTCCCTGGCTACCCCTCACTAACCCCTGCCAGGGTTAAACGCCAGGCCTGCGTGTTTAATCCTTTCGGAGCAGAAGCATTTCGTGCACCGGACTAAAAGGAGCTGGCACCCATCTGTCTGCACTGGATCGTAAACACAGAGGAAGGAGTTTCCCACAGCTGTACCCCTAGCACCTAGCGCCAGCACCAGCCACATCACTCATGAGGGCCCGTGCAGAAAAAGGTCCCTTGTTCGGATTTTAGGATGTGGACAGCAGAGTATCAAATCAAGGGGAGCCCTTCTGAAACTGGGGTTTTTTGGGACTGCACAGGTCACAAGCTCCTGAAGCTGGCTCTGCCTAAAGAATGCTAATCACACAAGGCAGACCTGCTCTGGGTTTTGTAGTTGACCCAAGGTCTGAGAACAATCCGACTTTCTAATCCTTGCCTGAAAAGGGAAGGAGAAGCCACATTTCTTTTCTGAACAGTGTTGCCACAGGATGTGAGAGTGGAACTCTTTCTGTCTCAGTTTTGCCCCAAACACCCACATAATGTATGTTAAAACAAAGAAAGAGCCGAGGCCACTGACTTGTCACAGCGGTTTGGTGAGGGAAGTCCCGAGAAAGAGCGGGACAAGGGAGCGCTGCAGGATGTGTCAATAAAACACCGAACTCCGCGCTCCGGCCTGGGCGGAACGAGCCGAGGTCCGGGACGCTTCCTCGGCCAGCGGCGTGTTCAGTCGGGGTCACGCCAGGCTCACGGCCCGTCACCGCGGCGGCCGGGCCACTGAGCGAGCGCGAGAGGTTCCGCAAGTGCTGGGCACGGGGAAGCTTCCAGCACTCCGACCCGCAGCTGGGCAAAGGGAACGGCCCAGACCTCTCCGCCCCGCTCGGAGAAGTATCAGAGCACTTTCGCGAGGACCGGCAAAGAGCTTTCCCGAGAGCGAGGCCGGCTTCTCCCCGCGCCGAGCCGGCGCCCCCTACGGCCCGGCCGCGCCCGCGCATGCGCGCCCCGCCCCACCGCGCATGCGCGCCCCGCCCGCCGTGGAGGGTGGGGATTATGTGCTGCCAGGGCTTCCGCTTGTTCCCGTCAACACGTTGACTGCCACACGAGCAAAGAAAAATGTTTTCCTGGGCTACGGTGTTTTAGTAAAACAAAACAATACTTTCTAATTTGTTATTTTTTATTTTTGTGTGTGTGTGAGTTATATGCAACGCAGTGCATGTTTTTAGAATTAAATCGTCAATATTAATTGTAACAAGAAGAACATCAACAAGTAAGATTTTCAAGAACCAACTGCAGGGTTTCGCTTCACAAGGCCCCGGGCTCAAAACTAGCATGAGTTAACTGCAGCTCACGTGGTGGTTAAGGTGATAAACCGGAATGGGTCCCTGCTGCCGCAGGTTTCCAGCGCAGAGGGCGCGGGTAGCTGGGATCTCCCAAGCGAGACCTCCCCAAGGAGGGATGGATCCCAGGCCCCAGCGCCACCACCCTGGGCGCCCAGGCCACGCCACCCACGCGTCACTGGGTGTAGGGAAATGCCTGCAGTTCGGCCGAGTTTGGCCCCGGCTGGTTTATTCCCAGACCTGGCGGTGGGATGCGGCAGGGAGAGCAGCTTCGCCGTGGGAACAAGCTCTCCAAGAGCGCTGAGCCGCCGGGGGCAGCAGCCAGGTCGGAGCCGGCCTCAGTGTCCACCCTTCGCGGAGAAGGGAGGCTGTGTGAGGAGGGCCCGACCGCGGAGGGAGGAAAGAAAGATGAGCCGCTCGCCTGGGGCTCCCTCACCATCCCCCCAGCTGTTGCAGCCAGGACAGGGGGCAGGCCCAGCGCACCAGCCTAGAGCCTGCTCATATGCCCTAGGGCCTGGGAATAGGAGAAATGGCAGCTGAGAGGTTTAGGAGGGAGAGGGAAGCCTGGGGTAACTGCTTTGAGTTTGGGTCTCCCCCACCTCCCCACCTCGTGTGTCTCCCCAGAGATCCCTGAGGCCCTAGGAGAGTTCATTTTGGCTTTGGGGAAGAGCAAGTGAAGACCAACAGGATCTAGGGAGCCGTGTATGCCTAGGATTAGAAACCAAAGAGATAGAGGGCTTTGTTGTTTGACTGCAGCTGAACTGGCAGGGACAGCACCTCGATGTCCATTTTCTGAAGGGCCTGGCTCCTTGATTCCTCTGTATTAGCCTGGGTGGCCAGAGAGAGCCGCGGACTGGAAGCTGGGCAGGGCCAGGGAGGGGAGGCAGTGAGAGCATGATGCCGATGTCCTAGTGTGAACACTGATGTTAGATACCGAGTATATAGGACCTGGGATTGGTCAGCGACTTGGGGGTGTTTGATGGGGCTGACATTTCACAAGTGTGCACCAGCATGGCCTCACTGGTTGTGTTATCACCAGCATTTATTCTGATTGGTCAGTGCTCTGGATATTTTTACTATCACTCAGGCGCCCTGCTTCTGACAGGTGGGCTCTGTGGCCCCCTCCACCTACTGGGAGGCACCCTTTCTCGAGTCTGTGGAGCCTACCAGGACGTGAGCTCCAGATGGATGGCAGCCAGGGTGGGTCCCAGGGGAGAGCCTTGTGCCTTTCTCTGGCCAAAGCCTGGGGAAGCAGAGCCCCAGCCAGGCATCCAGTTCCTCGAAGCCCATCCAGGAGGACCAGGATGGAGGCAAGGGCTGGGAGGGACACAGGTCCTGAAAAGACATGAATTGGAAGAAAGTTCTGGGCTTAGCCAGGGCCAGGAAAGGAGGGTCCTGAGAGCATGGCAGGAGGCCCTCTGGGGTCCACCTTATGGTCTGGCCAGGGGCTGAGCGAACCTCTGAGTGGCCTGAAATTCCAGAAATCAAGATCCCCTGGGGGTGTTTTGATGGTAGCTATCAGTCATATGCATCGGCAGGGCTGAGAGATGGTGTAGGGGTTAGGTGTGTGAGTTCCACCAGACAGCCTGGGTTTGGCCCTTGCTCTGCCACTTACACATTGGACCATCTTAGATAAGTGAGTGCAGCTCTCCACGCCTGATTTCTTAATCTGGAAGGACACTCCAGAGGGTTGTTTTGAGAATTAGGATTGTGATATACTGTACTTGGGACAATACACGGACCATCATAAGGTCCCAATATGAATGTTAGTTTCTGTTACTGCTTTAAATTAGTTGAATCAGACTGCTCTCTTCCTAAATACATAGTTAAGTCAGCAGGAAGTGATGAATGAAACTTTTTATGGGAAGTCAGTGAAGAAAAGAAGTGAGAGGAGGAAGAGACAGGCAGTTTAATTAATTAATTAATGCAAGGTTGGGGGAAGGGCCATGGCCCCAGGGTGCGCACTGGGCACCTTTGGCTGCCAGAGGCAGCACAGGGGAAGTTCCTGGGAGCTGAGGCAGAGCAGGGGAGAAGTTTGGCTGCAAGTGAGTGGGGCTAAAAAGGAGCAGTGATTTAGCTCCAACTGGCCTTGCCCTTTCTCCGTGACATCAGATGGCCTCTGGGAACTGCCAGTTGCATTGCTGTCCCAGTTGGAAAGCACAGCCTCCTGCCTCCCCACTGCCCAGCCTTGCCTGGGGGTTCTCTACCTGTGAGTGAAAGAGAAAAGAGCCTGCTCCTCAATGGCACATTTATTCCCTTCCCCCAATTCCCTGGGCCATACCACAGCCAAGAACCACTCCTCCCCTCTACCGTCTTCAACATTCTGCTGGCTCCATTTGAGAAGCCACCTGTCCCCCTTGAGGACAACAAACTGTCAAACACAAAATTACACATTTCTCCCTATGCTTTGGTTCCAGGCCTTCTACCATGAACATCCTCTCTGAAGCAAATGGCACCTTTGCCGTCATCTATTAAAGAAGCCATGCAAAGAAAACCCTTCATGCAATGTGTTTTTGTTCCCCTGAGTGTCTTTGCTCTGGCCATGCTCTTCCCAGGGACAAAAGGAAGCGCAGCTCCCCAGATGGCCCAGGCAAGGAGGACTCCACTGCAAAAGAAAGAATTGAGGGTAGTCATTTGGGTTTGCCAAAAGTTTCCGGTTTCCTCCCTTCCAGCATGTGGTAGAATTGTTCTTTTTGGCTCCCTGGTTGGGGCCATGTGACTAGTTCTGGTTAACAAGTTGTATGTAGAAGTGACAAGCACTGAAGTATTTAACTGACAATTTGAGACCCTCTAGAATTTTTTTGTCCCTGTAGCATGACATCAGCAACATGTGAGGTGATGACTACTCCACTGGCCTGGGTCCCCAAGTGCCCTGCCTCTCCATGATGGACTTACAGCCTGAAGCATAAATAACCCTTTGTTATTTTAAGCTGAGATTTGGGGGATTATTTGTTACCACGGTGTAACACAGCCTGTCCTGACTGATACAAATTAGATATTATTTCCTTCCACACCATTATGGAGCTGCTCGTGAGGACTTTCGCCAGTGCTACTGGAATGGGAAAGGAAGTTAAAAAATACGGTAAGATCTTGCAGATCTGTGACAATTTCCTCCACAGCTCCCTTTTTATATAAACTCAGAGGTTTTGTTGTCTTTCGGAAAGGCACTAGGCTTGGAGGGAGTTGATGAGCTTTAAAGTTTGGGCAGTGCCTACACTTCACTGTGGAATCTTTCCTAAGCCTAAGACTTCTCAGAGCCTTATAAAGAGAGATAATATCAGCTTGGCCTACTGCCTTGTGAGGTGTTTGTAACCTTGTGAATATGTGAGTGATGGTGCTTTGTAAATTGTAAAATATTTGTCTAAAAGCCAGAAAAATATTGGCTATATAATCTCTGAAGAATTTTCTAGCCCAAGAAGTTTCTGTAACTGCATAAGAGTATATTCAAGAGCACAAATCCAGCTTTTACACTGGAAACTCGTATTGTAGACCGAGACAGTGTTTCCTGGCCTGAGAAATAATTCTGCTTGTGGGCAGAGTCATACACCACAGGCGACACCTTCCGGAATGTGAGGACCTTCTGCCTATTTTGAAGCTGATGTGGTTTTGAGAGTCCTCTCTGGGGTGCTGTCTTTGCCCTGGTGCTCGTGTGTCCCATCTTTTGGAGTTGGGAATTCTACCTGGCAAGTTGTCCTTTTCCCACCATCTCGCTTTCCCTCCTCTAGATGAGTATCTTCCCTGTCCTTCCTTCTCCTCTGCAAGTTCCACCATTTATATCCTGGAATTACAGAAAGTCAGAGCTGGAATGGACACCAGCGACCATCTAGCCCTGGGCTTCTCAAATTTGGGTATGTATTATAATAAAATCCCCTGAGGAGCTATTAAGGCCTGGATACTCTTTGCTGTGTTTAAATTTTTATTTGTCATGCATGAAGTTTTATCAATAAATATAATTAAATCAATAAAAGGAAAATAGTGGTGTGCCCATAAGATTAGTTCTTCTCCTTGGCCTCTTGGATATAGGAGTGAGGATAGATGGAACAATTTTAAAGACTGACCTTCTACTAAAAAGCAAACAGGCAAAAAACCCTATGCCCTTCTTCCACTGAGAAGCATAATTTAATTATTTTAGGTTGGTGCCTTAGCACTGGTGTTTTTTTAAACCTCTCTAGGTGGTTTCAATGTACTACTATGGTTGAAAACATGATATAATCCAGGGGTTCTCAAAAGTGTGCTCTCTGTATGAGCAACATTGGAGTTTCTGGGGAACTTGTTAGACCTGCAAATTCTCAAGCTCCACCCCAGACTTCAGCAACTCTGAGGCTGGAACCCTCCAGGTGGTTCTGATGCGTGCCAGTTTGAGAACCACTGATTTAGCCTGATTCCTCACGCCCCAGGCGGTGATGAACCTGAGTCTCAGAGGTTACTGAGCACGTTCATGTCATTTCTATTGATAGTTCTAGCCAAGACGGGGTTAAAAGTATTGTATTTACCCTTCCATTGTTATTAACCGTAAAACTGGAGAAAATATATAAAACAACTGTCTGTGGGCAGACACGGCAAGGCTGTGATCTTTGAGCGAAGGGCAGCACCTGAGATGAGTTCCATGTTCTGCCTGAGTATACGTTCCAATTTATGGAAAATAGAGGAGCCCAAACAGAAAGGAACTGTCTACAGAGACTGGAGTCTAAGGTTGCTAAAGTAACCAGCACTTGCAGGACATGGTACAACAGAAAAGGGAGTAACACGGAAAAGTAGCCCCAAAAACATGCACAGGGCTTCCCTTTAGGCTTTGGCTGAATGCCAAACTGTGCAAGCATCGGCTGAGATTCCGTAAGACTTGGTGGAGAATAGACTGGGCCGTGAGAGCTGCAACCAACATTCCAGAGTACACACTGCGGGACGGTGTTTGATCTCTGTCCAGCCAGAGTTAAGAAACCCTTGCTGAACAACTTCACCATGTACTTGACAGTCCAGAAAGCCCAGACTTTAGGACTAGGGCTAGTATACCCCTAAAATAAGGACTACTCTAAACTCTTCTTAATAAAACCAAACTTTAACAAGATCAAGCCGATCCACCATGCAAAAACAAAACTTAACACTAAAAAGGACAACATAACCAACAATGTCCAGCATATTGTGAAAACTTACTCAACATGCAAAAGTGCAAGTAAATATAACCATGAAAAATAATCAATAGAAACAGCACAAAAATGACACAATTGTTGGAATTAGCAAAGACTGCAATACGGCGCTTGTAAATATGTTAAAGGATTTAAGGAGCAGGTGGCACAGTGAATGAACTGATGGGAAAACTCGATATAGAAATAGAAACAAATTCTAAAACTGAAAATTTAAAAACGACCATTTGGTAGATGGACAACATTGGATTGGACATTGCATTAAAAAACCAAGTGAATTATAAACATCATTACTTTTTACCCCTAAATATTTCAGTACACATTTTTTATTTTTAAAAAGGACGCTTTCCTACATAACCATAATACCATCTTCACACTTATTAAAATGAACAATTATTTCCTGTGTGCTCTCTGTACAAGCAACATTGGAATTTCTGGGGAATTTGTTAGACCTGCAAATTCTCAAGCTCCACCCCAGACTTAAGCAACTCTGAGGCTGGAACCCTCCAGGTGGTTCTGATGCATGCCAGAACCATCTCATACCCATTCCATATTCAAATTTTCCTGTGGTCCTGGAAATATCTTTTATACTGGTTTCTTCAAAGAAGAATCCATTCGAGGGTTATGCATCAAATTTCATTGTTATGGCTCTTAAAACTTTTAATCTATAGCATGTTTTCTGAGCACTCTGTCCCCTTCATTTTCTGCAACTTGAATTATTTTTTTTTCCATCCCTACCCCACCTGCCTGCAACTTGAATTATTGGAGAGATCATTCTTGTACAATGTCCCATAAGCAAGATTGCTGTTGGTATTCATTTTAGTTGATTTTAGCCAGAATAGAGTTAGGATAAGAAAAGATGCACAAAATAAAATATTTCTGGATCTTTATGTCTTTAGCTGCAAAATCAGGTAGACATGGCCTACCTATGCATATTTCACTCAACAAAATATCGCATGGACTTTATTGAATGTCTAAACATTTCTATGGCATCATCACAATGGCTTCCATCCATTAGGTAGCTATACAATAATTTATTAATCATCTAAAATTAGACATTTAAGCTATTTATAATATTTTTACCATTACAAACATCACTTTGATAATTTGATGGGAGGGAAATTATGTGTCATCATTATTTAAATTTTCATTTGTTTATTAACGATTCATATTTCTTATGAATAGGCTAGAATTAGCCTATTTTTATTATTTGCCTACTTTTGTACTTGGGATATTCATTTTTTTCTCTTTTAGTGTTTAAGCACTAAAATCTATTGATTAAATAGATTTTCTCCCTGTCATAGACATATTACAGATATTTTTCATTCTCTTTATTTACATTTTAATGTTGTTAATGTCTTAAGTAAAGGACTTTTTATTTTAGTCATCAACTTTTATCACTTTTTCTTTATGTTTTCTTCCTTTGGTGTCATACATAGAAAGTTCTCTTAACACTACGATTATATAAATATTCATCTATATTTTTTCTTTAGAGCTTTTATAATTTTTTTTGCATTAATTCGTTTGGAATTTCTTTCAGACTACCATATGAGAAACCTAATTTTTAAGGTAATGGGGTTTTTTGTGTGTTTATTAAGGATAGTAAAGATATTGGCTACTCTGGTTTTATTGGACAAACACATGGTTTTTAAATGTATTGTAGGATTCTCCAAAAAGACTCTGTGTATGTAACTCTTGAGGACCAAGTCAACTTGCATATCTAGAGCAGGGAAACCACAAAGTGCTCCCTATATCTTTTATCAATTAACCACAAATGACGGCACAAATATGTTATCATAATAGCTATAATGATAGCTGGTGCTCAGGGCACTGCCATATCCATGCAGATCAGTTGCTCTAATTGTTATTTTGGTCCATTGTTGATCACCCATGAACAGAGCAAGTTTTGTAACTGGCTCTATGAACAAATTTCAATGACCCCTATATGTTCTTTTTTTAGTCCTCTCCCTTAACTACCTACTTGATCTTTTGAATTGTTTCCCAAACATAATGGATTTTCTGCAAGACAAAATAGTTGAGATTCCAAAGACCCCTGGGCAGACTTCCTGACCCAAGACTCACCATCTCTCAGTAACCAGCTCCAAGCACATAG
Organism: Propithecus coquereli; assembly: GCF_000956105.1. Taxonomy (NCBI): domain Eukaryota; kingdom Metazoa; phylum Chordata; class Mammalia; order Primates; family Indriidae; genus Propithecus; species Propithecus coquereli. The sequence continues at coordinate 410,083 of NW_012149219.1, forward strand.
ACAATTGTTAATTTCACCACAACTTGCCCCTTGCAGAAAGACCCTTGTTAATCTCCCCAACCTGCCCCAATGCAATAGCCCCTTTTTAAAAAGCCCATACTCTCTGTTAGGGAGATGGATTTGAGGCTGCTTCTCCCATTCTCCCTATTACAATTCCCTTTCTTCCTTGGCAGTCCTCATTGTCTCAACAATGACTTATTCTGTGCCACAAGCAACCATGCAACTGGACCTAGGGTTTTGGACCTAGGCCAGAACCTCTTTGTGGTTTCTATAACAGGTTCAGTCTGCCAAGTTAGCACAACTGCTTAGTCTCTTTCTAATTTTATCACACAGTCATTCCCTGAATGTGCACCTCTCTGTTGAGACAGGAATGACACAGGAGAGCTGAGTAGAAAGATTTTACTTGGTGAACACTCACTATTCTTTGGGAAACTGAAGGGAAACCCTTAAAATGTTTGGTTTTTCTTTTTTGATGGGTGTTTTCTTTAAATAGAAATAAAGGCAGTCATGAGAGTTTCCCATCACTTCTCACTGACATTGATTAACAAACTAAGAGCTGAGCACTTGCATGGGGCAGCCAACAGGGTCACTGGAGAGAAGGCACATGATTTCCTCTCCCTAAGTCAGGCCTAAAGAAGTCATAACTGATAAGAAAAATAGTTACACACTTAGCAACGCTATCAGTAAGTGTTACCAAGGGCTGCATCAGAAGAACTAGGACAAGTGGTTTGAGGAGAAAGAAAGGGAAGTTTTTATTAATTTGTCAGCAAATGAATAGAAAGGCAGAGTCCCATCTGGAAGTACCACTGTCCTGACTATAAGCAGAAATACAGAGCTTTTATAGGGAGGGTTTTCAGCTTCAGGCTACTGCTGTTTAACTATAGCTGATCATACCGATCCATCCCATCTCTGGAGAAGACAATCTGGTGACCTCCCCCCACAAGTCCATTGAGCCACCTCCTGTGGTACAAAGAACAAAGGACACTCCCCTGCCACTCCTGACCAGTGGCCTCGGGCAGGGATGCAGGTTTAATCCCCCAAGAGTCGGGGAGGTTTTGAAGAGACAGCGCATAAGCCATTTTTACCCTTTTTCAGGCTGTTCCCTCTGTTACATAAATACGAGTCGTTACAAACTTTAAGAGGTTTTTTTTTTTTTTTAAATCTCACACCAACCAATTCTTTCTTCCATACCACTAGGAGTCCAACAAAGCAATTCAATTCTGACACTAATTGCTGAATGTAAAAGGCTTAGCCCCGCAAGACTGCCCCGGCTTCAGACGCCAATCCCAAATAAAGCACCCAAGCATTTCTGCCAGGCTAACTACAAATTTGGGGGTTCCCATGACCCCCCCAAGTTTGATAATTTATTAGAATGACTCATAGAGCTAAAGAAAGCACTCCATTTACTATTATCAGTTTATTATAAAAGATACAACTCGGAAACAACCAAATGGAAAAGATACATAGGCCAAGTTATGGGGTGGGGGTACGTGGAGCTTCCATACCCTCTCTGGTCACACCACCCTCTCAGCACCAAACCAGATGCTCCCAGAACCCCATCTTTGGGGTTTTTATGGAAGTTCCAGTACATAGGCACGATTGATTAAATCATTGGCCATTGGTGATTGAACTTGATTTTCAGCCATTCCCCCTTCCCCTAGAGGCTCACGGAGAGTCACCCCATTAGCTTAAACTCAGATATGGTTGAAGAGGCTCATTGTGAATAACAAAAGACATTCCTATCACTCGGGAAATTCCAAACCTTTAACTTGCTCTGTGTCATCAACTGGAGACAAAGACCTGATTTATTTTTTATTATATGACAACGCTAAATGAAAGTAACCTCTTAGGAAGCCTGGAAAAAGGTGGAGTAACTAGATAGGAGTTTTTGACCTTAAGAAAGAAACGGAGGCAAAATGAGTACAGAGAATTTCTGTGGGCCAAGGTTGAGGACAACTGCCTGGGAAACGCTTCCAGGCTACCTTGGGAAGTGCTCTGAAGGACACGGAAAGGCTTGAGTTTTTAAAGAAAAGCAGATGAATCAAGGGAGGAAGTGATCACTGCAAGAGTTGTCAGGAATTCTCGTGGGCTTACAGAAATGACATTGATTAGTGATTAGCTATACATTGTTGAACTGTGGGGTCCAACATGTGGCACTGTCAGCTTAAGTCAATGGATGTCGATGGTGACATTCAGTCTAGAGTCCATGGAGCAGGTAGATTACTTAGCTCAAAGTTACTTACTGCTGTCACCTCTCTGGGCCTGAGAGTTTAAAGAGGCTCACGCTTCTCAGATATGAAGTTTCTTTTCTTTCTCAAAGTTAAATGCTAAGAGAGCTCTGTGGCATGTGTTGCAGGGGGAAAGGAGGGATGTTACTGAGCCAAACTGGGGTCCGCTCGCCCACTGCGGTAAAGCCAGACACTGAAGCCACGAGTTGCAGTGGGAGAAAAAAGTTTTATTGCAGCACTCCGGGCAAGGAGTGCCAGCAGCTAGCCCTGAGGACCTGGACTCCCCGATGGCTTACAAGCCAG
>NW_012149219.1:413808-422926 GCF_000956105.1 Propithecus coquereli
GGAACAATCTTGCCACAAATTTATCAGACCTTGTCAGAGGTGATACGAGACTTTGGGTTCTGGGTCCCGAGTCAATAGAAATTGGCACGACACCAGAAAGATTGACGTAGGCAAGGCTTTACTGGGGCTTTTGCTCAAACAAAAGGGAGATGTTGGTGGTTAAGGTGACAACCGGGCTGGATCACCAAACACAGGGCTGGGGAACTTGTATGAGGTTGTAAAGAGGGAGGGAGGTGTCAGCTTTCAAGTCATCACATGTAGAGGCGCGGTTCTGGTGGCGGCTGCACACTTGGTGGTCATGCTTCTGTATGCATCACATGTATCACTAGCGTGTTAAATCTCCACCCCTGGCTGTAATTTTTAGCATTACAGTGAGATTATAACGAGGGGAAAGTCAGGGTGAGGTCAGTATGGGAGTCTGTTTGGCTCGTGGTTAGAAGTGGGTAGGTGTGGATTCTTTGCAGCCGGGGTCCTTGTCAGCTGGTGTCAGCATCGTGGTCTTGGAACACTTTACTCAGGAGACAGATGGCTTGTCCCCTCGTCATATATGTGTGCGCTGATCCAGTGGCTAGGAGGACATTTGTTTTTTGCTTTTCACGGCTAATTAGGCCGGGTCATGCTGCTCCCATGTCACCCCCCTTGGTCAGAAGTGAGGCAGCACTACCCCAGACCGTCTCCAAGGGGCCCTCGAGGTATCCAGGCAACACACAAATGTCAGGGTGGCAGAAAGGACAGAGGATGAGATCTTTAATTTTTATGTTGTTTTGTGTGGGTACCCGGATTTCCATGACTATTTCTACCATATCTAAATTGGTAAATTATTAGGTAAGGGAAAGTACTTAATTATTCTGGGAGACAAAAGCTTTAGAGCAATAGTTACCAGCAAATGAATTTTTCTTTCGTTATCTCTATAGTTAGCTATAAAGCAGTCACAGGCTCAGAGCTCAGGGCATAGCAGCCAAAGAATCCCTGGTATTCGAGGGAGTTTCCTCCAGTTCAATTTAGTTTAATAAACATACAAATGATGACTTTGATGCAGACACTGAGGATACAAAGACAGGAAAAAAAAATTCCTGCCCCGTAAGACCTTTGGCTCCCACGACAACTGGGCGTCAGTGGACGGAGCCACCTCCCTTCCCTGGGGGAGCTGAGATTAGCCTCCTGGGAAGGGGGGATGCAGTAGGGCCTTCCTCCTAAAATGTGTGTTTTGAGGATTAAATCCACGAATGTATCTTGAGTCCTTGGTGCGATGCCTGGCACAGGACAGGTCCCATCAAAGCTGGATGCTGGCATAACCCCAGACACCCCGCTTTTTGCAGCTGTCGGCACAGCCTTGCTTGTCAGAGGAGGGCGCACGTTCCTCCCCGGCCCTCCCAACCTCACTTCTGGATTACCACCCCTGGAGTGGCAGGTTCTCCTCTTTCTTCCATGCCTTCAGTCCTGAAAAAAAACTTTATAAAAAAGTCCTTATAAAGCCACATGTAGCTATAATTTCAATATATCCAACCTGTTTACTTATGGTGTAAACATTTCTCTGTTTCATCAAACTATTTCATACTGTTCTGTCTGTTCATAACTTCTTTTAAAAAGAATTATCATTTACTTTCTTTCAGGGACAGCAGCCAGGACAAACTCTGTAAACGCTATATTGTTAAGAATAGTTTCAAACATGCAGTGAAAATGAACTACTGTTTGGTGACAATAGCAAATCTACATTAATTTGACTTCTAGGCACAATCACCTTAATACAATTTGAAAAGTTGGTCCTCAGTTCTTTTATGTGTTATCATAGCAGGTGTGTCTGAGTATTTCTTAGACCTATTTTCTTTCTTGTTTTAAAAGACAAAATTGTAGAAGCATTGTCTGCCAATTGAGTTGATTTATTGACAAAACTGATCCTCATCAGTGCTTCAAAGGAAAGTGACTTAAGAAGTTTGATTAAAAACTTACAGAAAAAAAAAGTCTTTTAAAATTATCAAGGTAAGGCTGTGTCTATCTGTGCAGAAACTGTCTTGAAACATTGGGACAATGTCATGGGCTGAATTGTGTTGTTCCCCACACCCCTCACCCTAAGTCATAGGTTAAGGTCTTAACCCCTATCTTCAGAATGTGATGGTATTTGGAAACAGAGTCTTTACAGAGATAATTAAGGCAAAATGAGGTCATTAGGGTGGGCCTAGTCCAATATGGCTGGTGTCCTTATAAAAAGGGGAAATTGGACACAGACACATACAGAGGGAAGACACTGCAAAGACACAGAGAGAAGATGGCCATCCGCCAGTGAAGGAGAGAGGCCTGCAACAGGTTCTCCCTGAGTCCCGAGAAGGAACCAACCCTGCTGACACCTTGATCTTGGACTTCTGGCCCCCAGAACTGTGAATACGTTTCTGTTGTTTAAGCCATCCAGCCTGTGGTCCTTGGTTATAGCAGCCCTAGAAAACTAATGCAAATATCAAGAATCAGTCATTCTTTTTGGGTTGTCAAATGCAAATGAGAGCCTAAATCCCGTAGGTGATTTTCTCTTTAGTTGCATTGCGTGAAACATTCTGAGTCAAGTTTATATTTTGAATAAATTAAAACCTTTTGTCTTCCCCTTTCCATCATCTGGTTGTGGTCATCTGATTTCCATGTCATCTGTTTGTTCCCTTTTAGAATGAGAAAAAAGTGGTTCAGACAATGTGTCGGCACGCTTGGGTGCCCATGTTCCAAACATGCTTGGTGTCCTGCTCTGTGCACCCACACCTAAGACATCCCCGTCTTGCCACCTGTTTGTGGGAATTAAAGATAATTTTAAAATTAAATGAGCTTAAGTAGTGGCCAAGCAAGGCCAACTCATTTCCTGAGATGTTAGGATCCTGTCTTTGGGACACCTCATTTGTCTGCACAGACACGGAGGGGGGTAACTCTGCAGCACCCCGATCCCCTGGAGACACCCGAAGCATTGCTGACATCACCTTTAATTCAGATGAACACTACACAAATGTCTTGGTACTCCTATGTGCTAGTGCTATGGGAAACAGAGATCATGAGAACCTGTTCCTGTTCTCCAAGGAGTTTACAGTCTACTTTGAAAGAACAAGTAGACTGTAAGTCTATCTTTAATAGGAGATAGAACACAGTAACAAAATAGGTGTGTCGAGCACTTTTGCAATTTAGAAAGCACTTTAAGTCCATTGGAATATTTGATTTTTTCCAGCTTTGTTGAGGGGAAATTGAGAAATACAAACTGTATATATGTGCAGTGTACAATGTGATGTCTTTGACATGTGTCTTAGTCCACTTTGTGCTGCTATAACAGAATACCACAGACTGGATAATTTATAAAGAGCAGACATTTATTTCCTCACAGTGCTGCAGCTGGGAAGTCCCAGACTGAGAGGCTGGCTTCCGGCGAGGGCCGTCTTGCTGCCTCGTCCATGAGGAAAGACAAGAGAGGACAAGAGAGACAGAAGGGGCCAAACCGGTCCTTTTAAAGGAAACCCGCCCCCGAGACAAGGGCATTAATCCATTCAAGAGCGCAGAGCCTTCACGGCCTAACCGAGTCCCAGCGCTTAATACTGTTGCACTGGCAATTAAATTCCAACATGAGTTTGAAAGGAGACAACCATCCAGGCCATAGCAACATACAGACACATCTTGAAATGACTACCACAATCAAGCTAATCGACATACCCAACACCTCGTGTGTGTGTGTGTGTGTGTGTGTGTGTGTGTGTGTGTGTGTGTGTGTTGAGAACATGTAAGATCTACTCTCTTAGCATTTCAGGCATACGATACGTTGTTATTGACTATAGTCACCATGCTGTACATTAGATCTCCAGAACCTATTCATCCCGAGAAACTGAAATTTTGAACCCTTTGACCAACATTTTCCCACATCCGCAGCCCCTGGCGATCACCATTCCACTCTGTGTTTCTACGGGTTTGCCTGTCTAAGATTCTGCGTGTGGGCGAGATCACGCCGTGCTTGTCTTTCCGCGCCTGGCTTGCTCCACCGAGCATCATGTCCTCCAGGGTCATCCATGTTGTTGTCACAAATAACAGGATTTCCTTCTTTGAAGGCTGAATAATATCCACTGCGTATATACGCACCCCATTTTCTCTGTCTGCTCGCGCGTTGACAGACGCCCGGGTTGTTCCACGCCTCGGCTCCCGTGAGCAGCACCGCGGGGAACACGGGCGAGCAGACGTCCCTTCCACACGCCGACTCCGTTTCCTGTGAGTGCATACCCAGAAGTGAGGTTGCCGGTCACATGGTGGGCCTATTTTGAACGTTTTCGGAGCTCCCATGCTGTTTTCCGTAACGGCTGTGCGTTAGCACCGACATTCCCCCAGCAGTGCACTGGCTTCCCTTTCCCTGCATCCTCGCCAACGCTCGTCATCTCCATGATTCGGTTTTTAGTTCTTTGTTTACCCTTATTCGCTTTTTATAACGACTCTAACTAAGCCCCAGGCAAGGCAGAAACCATTAGCTTCCGTTCACCCATGAGGAACTGAGGACGAAAAGGTTAGGGACTTGCCTGAGGTTTCACTGGACACTTGTCTGAGGACGCGCACACAGTAGGCGACAGGGGGAGCGAGGACTTAGATTCAGGCATCTGATTGCATGGAGGCATAAACAAGAGGAAGAGGGATGCGTTAGACTCAGAAACCCCAGCCGACGGGCTGGCATCTGAGACAGGGTGGAGGGCGCTAGGCCAGGCGCCCGCACGAGCAGAGGCGTGGAGAGAAGCCCCGCGACGGTCGCAGAGGGACAGGCTGTGGACGGAGAGCCGGGCAGGCAGCCACTGGGGCTGGAGCCCTGCTGAAGCTGAGGGGCACTTGCCCCCAGGGCCGCTGTGTGTGATCGGTGGGTGACATGATCTCCTTGGAGGCCAGGCCACTGGAATGTTTCCTTGTCTCCGCAGAACCTAACCTGTATCTGGCACTGTGTTCGAAAGTACACGACAGGAGCTTGCTGCACAGCCAGCGGCAGCTCTGGCCAGAGAAGCGGCCGGAAGGAGGTGAAGGCGTGGGGCACGGGCGAGGCGGGTCTGAACCAGAAGTGGGGCCACGGAAGAGGAAAACTCATGTCAGAGAACTGGAACCTGCTCTGTTTGCTCAAGAAGATATAGTGTATTTTGACAAGGAAGCTGCCTGCAGTCAACCGGAGAAAACAAAAGGAAACCAAATTATGTTTTGCAGGCCTTGAGGCAGAACTCTCTTTTTCTCGTTTATGATAAAAGAAAGAAGGAAAGAAAAAAAGAGGGAGAGGAAGGGTGGAGAACGAGAGGACAGCTGAGCCCTTGGAAGGGGAATGTTCGTACCCCGCCGCTCTCCGCCCACGTCGAGGGCTTAATTCTGTGCTGTTGTCCCTTCGTACCCCATGGAGAGAGGAAAATAGTTTACGGCTTATTCTAAACTTGTCTATACCTGTTGCTTTATGTCTCACACACCTTTCCTCAGGAAGGCCCACCTCCTGACCACGTGTCCCCACTGCCCTGGGCCTCCCGCACGTAAATGTCGCCATCTCTGTCCTGTGTCTGTGTTCATGCGAATTCCTGCCCACTCAAGCGGGCGGGGAGGGGGCGGCGGAGGACAGGGGCTGTCCCTGTCTCGCCGAAAATTTAAAAACTGCAACCCTCTCCCCTTTATTTATAGACAGAAATGTGCTTTCCCATACATAGGTGCTCTTTTGGGGGATTAGGCCACAAAATTTCCTGCCACAAAATGGGGTGGAGGGGCCAACCCTGAGTCAGAGGGGCGTGGGGACAGTGGCCGGGAGGTCACACGTCACATAGGCTTCTCATGCTCTAGCCTTGCCCTTTGCAGATGACTCAGCTGGGGAAACCTCAGAAGCAGTGACACAAAGTCCGGATACCACCCCACCCCACACGCTAAGTAGCAGTTGTTTCAGAAAAAGCAAGCAGGGGATAATTCAACTGACATCGCCAAGGCCAACCTGGGAGCCCTTTGTGAAGGGGTGTTCGTGCTCCCTTGCTCATGTTTTCGCGATCAGGGAGGGGCCCCCAACAAATCTCCCCTCTAACCCCACCCACCCTCTCCTCTGGTGTCCATCGGGTCTCCTCTCTCCAGCTCTCTCCAGCCTAGCTCAGAGCCTGCAACCCTCTCACCTGGCCGAAACACCCAGACACATGTGCAACGGCACGACCAGTGTGGCTTTCTCTGTATGACACCCTGAGATGCCGCCCAGCGCCCCCTCCCCTGTCCTCCCCTGATCAGGCTTTGCAGGGGCCACTCTGTGCTCCAGGCGGATTGTCCTGCACCACCGGCTGGGAAACAGTGTGCAAAGACATCCCCACTGTGTGCTCTGTCTACAACACTCCCGCCTCCCCATAGAGTCTGCACGTGAGCAAATCGAAGATAGGGCTTCTTGCCCCGACCTTCCATGGAGATGGCTTATAAATTTCATTTCCCATAAAGGTTAGTTGCTCTTTTTGGGAAATCCAAGAAGACGTCATTAGCCCCCACTTTGCACAAATTGTAATGGCCATTTGGTCACAGCCAAGTTTCATTTTCATTTTGAGGTGGAAGAAAATATCAAGGCCTCCTAGCACTCTGACAGTACTCAAACGTCAGGTGCAAACTGCTGACGGGATCAAAGATGTGGGCTAAATTCTCAGCCAAGAAGATGACAGACTCTTCACTGTTGGCTAACAAGCAACCCAAGAATAGGTGCAGGGTAGCTGATGATATATAAAAATACTGCCAATTACTATCAATAGTAACTAATCAATTGTTTGAAATCAACTTGATCCATGTCTTAAACCAGTTATGGGACACAGGAAACTTGAATACTCTAGAGCTTAGCTCTATCTTGACTTGTGGCTTACCGTGCAACACACACTGCCCACACGTTCCCAGGTGATTGATGGGAACTAGTCAGGGTGTGTGGGGACCCAGCATAGGCGCCAGGCCTTGCGGTGCCAGGCAGCAGAGCCCGTGGCTGGGGGTTGGGGTGTGTGGGACACAGGTCGCACAAAAGGCCTGAAGTTAAATCGTTGAAATTATTTCCTAGTGAGCTTATTACACAGAGATAGATACACTAAAAAGATGGACGGAAAATACTTTAATTACGCAACTTAAGCTCTTGTCCCATAAGAGATACTATATAACGATGCTTTCTTAATCTTATTGTTAATTGGCAATAGCACAATTATAGCGCATTGCCTTTTTTAAAAGCATTCATTTGTTAAACATAAAATTTTGAAACATACCACAATGCTTAGCATTTCTTCATTTTCTTTATTAAACCAGGAGACTCGAGAAATGGTAGCGGCCTGGGCCTGTGTGAGCCTCTGCAAAGCCCCGCCTCACAGAGAGGGGACTTCGATGGCTTGGTCCTGGATGGGGGAGGCAGTGTGGGCCTGGGTGCCGGTCTGTCACTGTGACCCTAGGGCTCTCTCTTCTTTTCTTCCAAGTGGAAAACGAGCTTATACGTGAACAGGTCATCGAGTGGACAAAGCCAGGTACAACAGACAACAAGACGTGGAGGTTTCCCTTCCCACATTCAAGTCAGAAGAAAACCACAGCACGGAGTCTGCTCTTGGCAGTTTGGAAATTACCGACGCCTTTGACGAAGCCAAGACTGACTTTTCTGGAATATCATCCAGGAGAGGGAGCTGTCCCTGTCCAAATTTGTGTACCAGTCCTTCGTGGAGGTCGACAAGGAAGGCACGAAGGCAGCCACTGTGACCTTGGTGGCTGCAGGGTCAAAAGGCACAAGTCCGGCAGAAAGGTTTAATGCGGACTTCATGCTGCGTTTCTTCATCCGGCATGGCGGGACTGAGTCGCTCTGTTCTCTGGAAGGTCTCCCCTCCACCAGCCAGCCCTCTCCGAATGCCTTCTGTACCCTACTCTCGCCTATCACAAGGTGCGTGGAGTGACCTCGGACTGACCTCAGCCTATGGCAGAGAGAACCCTGAAATTCTGAGCTCAGAGCTAATGATGTGCGCGCTTTCACTTCATGGACACTGCAATTTTCCAGCAACTTCAGGAAACTTTAGGATGCTCTTGGGTACATTGGAAATTAGAGCAGGGTGGAGCGTTAATTTGGGTTTAGAAAGATGCCTACTTTAGATCTGGCTGCTCTGAAACTGTTCCCAAACTTCCTCTCTAGCAGGTGTCCCTCCCCTGCCCTCCCCAGGACTCTTAGTACTCTCACCGGGACCCTTACGAAGTCCTCCGGTGGCTCCAACGACACACTGCTTCATCCCTGTAGTGACAACTTCCTCTGCTCTGCGGATAAAGATCCCAGATAAAGATGTCTCTGTTGTTCAAATACGTTTGAAGCATTTTGGCAGCAGTAGGAAAGGAGCTAGAGAGATGATGTGGAAAATAGAAGGGATCGTCTGCGTGTCTGAAAACTCTTTGGGAATGCCCTTACGTGAGAGAACAGTAAGAGCGACTAGAACTTCCTGAACCGTGAGTTCACACGGCTGGACCATGCTTCTCCTCTCAGAGACGCTGTGAGCACATCCTCATTTGCTCGGCTGGCCTGCAGTGTGGTCCTGCCTCGTGCATTCCCAGGAGGGAAGTGCTCGGTCAAAGCCTCTGCTTGGCTTTGGTTAACAGTTCTGGTTCCTTTTAAGGCACAGGATCTTCAAACACTGCTTAACACAAAATAAGGAACAAAGACATTTTAGACTATTTGGAGACCCAAGCACAAGAGACTGTAGGTTTTAAGACAAAAACACAAAGGTAATTTTACCCAGGGAAGGCAGCAGTTTAATTTCTGTAGAGTAAGGTTCAGATTCACTTTTATCACTGAACAGGAAATTTTCTAAATTTTTGGAAATGCTAAAAAAACTTAGTGTTGGCATTTCACACAAACTTTCCAAGTTCCCTAATATTAGCTGTAAGTATGCTCACTCCCAGGGTTACTAAATAGTCTCAGTAATGAGATCAATTGAAGATAAGGAAATGAAACTGAGGGATCTTTGAGGGGCTTTGAGGGGCTTTCGCTTGAGGAATTGTGACGGCATTTCTGCCTGGCGTCACATCAGCATCAGAGTCCTGCTGTGGACTCTCTGGTGTGCCTCTCTTGATTAGAAAGTGATATTAGTAACCAAACAATTAAGAAAATGGATGGTAGGCCAGGCTAGGTGGCTCGAGCCTG
>NW_012149219.1:422976-428324 GCF_000956105.1 Propithecus coquereli
CTCAGGCTGGTCTCGAACTCCTGAGCTCAAACAATCCGCCCGCCTCGGCCTCCCAGAGAGCTAGGATTACAGGCGTGAGCCACCACGCCCGGCCTCTTTTATGTTTTTTTTTAAAGTTGTATATGTGTTTAGGATTAAATGTTTTAATGTTTATATTTTAGCTAGAGCTGGCTGAGTTGTATAACAAAAATAAAATCTCCAAGTAGCCCTGAATTAGTGATATAAACAGTAAATCAGCAGATTTAAAGTAGGCAGAAGCAAATAGAGAACTCGGAGGACTCTGTATGTCAACTCTGGAGTTGCAGGTTTTTTGAATAATGATCATTTGCGCTCTGAATTTGTTTCATGTAATTTGCCCATCAGTTTAAAATGTGCACAAAAAGGAGCCGTGGTTGGCTGGAGCCTCGGAAAACCTGACACGTATTAATGTTTGAGAATCTCATTTTGGGCCATTTTAGTGATAAATCTCTTTTTGTAAGTCCCTGCCATCTAGGGAAATGCCTGCAGGTGTAGGCCCTGTACGCGTCATACATGAAGCCTGCCCTAGTGCTGACTGGAGGTTGAATCACCTTATTGTTTGAGTTTTGGGTGATTTATTTCCCATTGTAAGTCAAATTGAAAGGCAAAGTATCAGCACAACCTAGCCGGTCAGACGGCATCACACATCTATTCTTTCCTGATATCTTTTAAGTAGGAGAATCCCCCTTCTGGAGAAACCAAAGGTCTTAAGGAAGAGCTTACCCCTTGTCAAGGCGTGAGAGCAACTGGCTGAACAGAACTCACAACCATCAGCCAAGTGGGGGATCCGAGACAGGACAGACTCACCCGGTCATCTGCAACCGTGGCAGAGCCAGAAGCCGTGCTGGTACTGAGACACTGGTCCCGCAATGTTCCTGAAGACTCTGGGCAGTCTACTTGGAGTCCCTTTGTGGTTGCTGTGATTGTCAACTAAAGAAAAGAGTTAAACTTTTAAAGAGTTTAAGTTACTTTTATTTAGACGTCTTATTGAGGACTATAAGCCGAGACCTAGACCCTGGGAGAAGTCTTTTAGAGAGGTTCTATCAGACTGCTCCAAAATAGTATTTTAACTCACAGTTTATATGTGGGCTGTGGAGTTTTATTACATGTAAAATCACATCACATTTGTTCAGAAGTTATATTAAAGCAGAATTGCATCACGGTTTGGGTGTAGGAGCACATCTGGTTGTAGAGTATAGAAGCATAACTGCTAACCCCGGTCAGATGTTAGCTAACGTGTAGGAAAAGGCTGGGCTGGGCCATTTATCTTTTTTTTTTTTTGTGTCCCTACCCCCAGAGACCCATAACCCCTGTCTCCCCGTGAGAAAAACTTCAGACGATGGAGAGGGGGCTATAGGTGAGGGTCTGAGGGTATACCCCCAGGCAACAACTTGAACTTCCATCCCAGTCAGCGCTGACTTTTAAACCCCTCGTGGCCACCCCAGCAGTTGTGCCTTGGGATTTGTTTGGTTTCTGGCTCTGTCTTCCCTGGGCAGGTCCCAGCCCCTCTGGTTCCTGTTGTCTCTGCTGTGTTCTTTGTCTGCCCTTCCAGCTTCAGACTCCCTCCCCACGGCTCCGCTGCACAGGACAGCTCAGCCCCACACACCTGACTTCCTCGCCTGGCGTGCTGGCCTCGGCGACAGCGGAGGGGACCAGCCCTTTAGCAAGCAGGTTAGCGCCCCCTCTGTTTCTCGAGAGTGCCCTTGCCCGACTCTCACCGCCCACCCCAAGCAGCTCGACAAAGGGTCTACCCGCCTCCCAGGGTTGCCCAAAAGATTACTTGAGCTAAGAGATGAAGGCCCCCCCCCGGGAACTGTCAGCACAGCGTGCACCCTTAGCAAACAGCAGGCTCCTGGGAAGAGCATGTCAATGAGGTTTGGCCTGGGGATTAAACCCGAATGCCGCATCGCAAAGGACCGGCTCCGCCCTGTGTGGAGATGGTTTGTGCCGTGATGTAAATACGTGGGGCAGAGCTGCGAGGAGACGACCTGCTACAGCGGGGGTTTGCACATTGTGCTATCGGCCAGCTGGGCAGGCGTGCTCGGGAGTCGTCCGGCGCTGTTCCCAGGCGCCTGCCACAGGCGAAGCGCCTCGCCTCCTCCAGCAGGGGGCGCCGGGCCGGGCCCTGCGCGGCGGAACCGGAAATCGGTCGTTGTCCCCGCCCTCCGACAGAGCGCTAAAGCCTCCCGCGTTTCCCGAGTGGTGGGTGTCTTTGGCTTTTTGTAAAGAGCCCCATCTGGCCGTGCTTGCGCTTGTGCCGATGACGCGACCCAGCGCTTCCTGGGCGCGGCTGTGGGGGGCCACGCCCTGACCGGGGGACTTCGGCCCGCGGTGACCCGCCCGGCGGGCGGGAGATCCAGTCCTGCCCTGTTCCCCGGGCTAAATTTTATTTGTCGGGATGGCTCATGTAAGGAACGGTATGAACCCAAATTTTGGGTTAAAGCAGTTTTTATGGCAGTTTGATTTTAAAAATCTCTTATTTATTTATTTTTTTTTGAGACAGAGTCTCACTGTGTTGCCCGGGCTAGAGTGCTGTGGCGTCATCCTAGCTCACAGCAACCTCAAACTCCTGGGCTCAAGCAATCCTCCTGCCTCAGCCTCCCGAGTAGCTGGGACTACAGGCATGCGCCACCATGCCCGGCTAATTTTATCTATATATTTTTAGTTGTCTGATTAATTTCTTTCTAATTTTAGTAGAGACGGGGGTCTCGCTCTTGCTCAGGCTGGTCTCGAACTCCTGAGCTCAAACAATCCGCCCGCCTCGGCCTCCCAGAGAGCTAGGATTACAGGCGTGAGCCACCACGCCCGGCCTCTTTTATGTTTTTTTTTAAAGTTGTATATGTGTTTAGGATTAAATGTTTTAATGTTTATATTTTAGCTAGAGCTGGCTGAGTTGTATAACAAAAATAAAATCTCCAAGTAGCCCTGAATTAGTGATATAAACAGTAAATCAGCAGATTTAAAGTAGGCAGAAGCAAATAGAGAACTCGGAGGACTCTGTATGTCAACTCTGGAGTTGCAGGTTTTTTGAATAATGATCATTTGCGCTCTGAATTTGTTTCATGTAATTTGCCCATCAGTTTAAAATGTGCACAAAAAGGAGCCGTGGTTGGCTGGAGCCTCGGAAAACCTGACACGTATTAATGTTTGAGAATCTCATTTTGGGCCATTTTAGTGATAAATCTCTTTTTGTAAGTCCCTGCCATCTAGGGAAATGCCTGCAGGTGTAGGCCCTGTACGCGTCATACATGAAGCCTGCCCTAGTGCTGACTGGAGGTTGAATCACCTTATTGTTTGAGTTTTGGGTGATTTATTTCCCATTGTAAGTCAAATTGAAAGGCAAAGTATCAGCACAACCTAGCCGGTCAGACGGCATCACACATCTATTCTTTCCTGATATCTTTTAAGTAGGAGAATCCCCCTTCTGGAGAAACCAAAGGTCTTAAGGAAGAGCTTACCCCTTGTCAAGGCGTGAGAGCAACTGGCTGAACAGAACTCACAACCATCAGCCAAGTGGGGGATCCGAGACAGGACAGACTCACCCGGTCATCTGCAACCGTGGCAGAGCCAGAAGCCGTGCTGGTACTGAGACACTGGTCCCGCAATGTTCTTGAAGACTCTGGGCAGTCTACTTGGAGTCCCTTTGTGGTTGCTGTGATTGTCAACTAAAGAAAAGAGTTAAACTTTTAAAGAGTTTAAGTTACTTTTATTTAGACGTCTTATTGAGGACTGTAAGCTGAGACCTAGACCCTGGGAGAAGTCTTTTAGAGAGGTTCTATCAGATTGCTCCAAAATAGTATCTTAACTCACAGTTTATATGTGGGCTGTGGAGTTTTAGTACGTGTAAGATCACATTTGTTCAGAAGTTATATTAAAGCAGAATCGCATCACGGTTTGGGTGTAGGAGCACATCTGGTCGTAGAGTATAGAAGCATAATCGCTAACCCGGTCAGATGTTAGCTAACGTGTAGGAAAAGGCTGGGCTGGGCCATTTATCTTTTAAGGAATAAAGTGACTCAGACAAGAGATGCGTGGGGCCGTGTGCTCTAACCGGTGTTGTCTTCAAAGCATCTTTCCTGCGAGCTATTACACATGTAGTCACAGAGTCAGGGGCTTTGCGAAATTATGTTGGCAAGCAGAAATGAGCAAATGTGGCTTTTTACATTTACTACTTTGTCTTACAGGGGGGGAAAATATTTAAAATGATATTTTTCTGTTAATGGTTGGAAAATAGGAAAATATGCTGAAGAGAGAGTGCTTAAGGAATTGAAAGGAGTTACATAATCTGCTCTGCTTTTCCTGTGAAGAAAATGTCAGAAGAAATAGGGGAAGGGTCCCAAAGGCTGTCTGCCTGGCAGGTTGCAAGGTTAACATGTGGTGGGGACAGGAGCCCTGATGTTGTGCTCAGGTCTAAGCCACCCTGCCAACGCAGCTGTCACACTGAGTGACACGGAGCATCCCAGTTCCCAGATGCTTCTGCTTCTGCCTTGCTCCTCGCCTCTGCCCAGCGTGGCCGACGGCTGCGGGGCTGGTCACAAGAAGCCTGAGTTGTTCATCTCATAGACAGTGTAAGACTAAGAACAAGAAGTAGAACTTTGATATGAACTGTCATACTTTGGTCCAAAGTAGAAATTTCCTCTTCACTATCCCTGAATAGATGATCAAATTGGCTTCGGTCATTAAAATGAGCATTGTATTAAGAAACTTAACTCAGCAAAGCCACATCATCTGTCCACATGGCACAGTTTGTTCTGGGCTATATAACCTTCAGTCATTTATTCAACAAAATTTATTAAACATCTACTGTGTGCCAGGTGTTGTTCTAGAAACTGAGGATATAGCAGTGAACAACTGGGCCAGAGGCCTTTTCTCCCGATGTTATGTTCTATTGAAGGAGGGACACAACCAATTTCTGACGGTGACTGATGCTACAAAGCAAACAGAAAGTAGCCTGGGATGACAGCAGAGGCCTAGCAGCCAGGGAAGGTCTCAGGAAAGAGGCAGCACTGAGCAAAGATCGGAATGAGAAGAAGGGGTTAGTCCTCCAGGAAGAGACCATGGCAGGACCAAAACCCTGAAGAAAGGAAGCCTTCCAGTGTGAGTTGCTGAAAGAAAGCCCATGGAACGAGGGGGGACAGAGGAGGCGAGGGTCGAGGAAAACACCGACGGACACATCTGCAGGAGAAAATTAAATTACAGAAATTTCAGCTGCCCTCTTAGGGGGAATTGAGCTTGATTGAAGAGGAGGAATTACATGCATGTCCTGGCATTTACACGTCTCTGCAGGAGTCAGTGATTCTCATTACATGAATAAGGAAATTCTGCCCTCT
>NW_012149219.1:428374-432546 GCF_000956105.1 Propithecus coquereli
GAGGCAGGAGGATTGCTTGAGCCCAGCAGTTCAAGGCTGCAGTGAGCTATGATTGTGCCACTGCATCCAGTCTGGGTGTCAGAGTGAGATCCCCTCTCTTTAAAAACAAAAATGGATGTTGGATTCTGGAGCAGGTTTCTCACTGCTGGAGCCAGAGAGGTACCACGGAGAAACCCGAAAAACTCTCTCTCAGCCAGGTGACCAAGGTCAGCGTCAACAGTGAGGAGTCTGGCTGATGGCATGCACCCTTGATACGACGTGATGAGGACGGCACTTCCTCTGTGTCCCTACCCCCAGAGACCCATAACCCCTGTCTCCCCGTGAGAAAAACTTCAGACGATGGAGAGGGGGCTATAGGTGAGGGTCTGAGGGTATACCCCCAGGCAACAACTTGAACTTCCATCCCAGTCAGCGCTGACTTTTAAACCCCTCGTGGCCACCCCAGCAGTTGTGCCTTGGGATTTGTTTGGTTTCTGGCTCTGTCTTCCCTGGGCAGGTCCCAGCCCCTCTGGTTCCTGTTGTCTCTGCTGTGTTCTTTGTCTGCCCTTCCAGCTTCAGACTCCCTCCCCACGGCTCCGCTGCACAGGACAGCTCAGCCCCACACACCTGACTTCCTCGCCTGGCGTGCTGGGCGACAGCGGAGGGGACCAGCCCTTTAGCAAGCAGGTTAGCGCCCCCTCTGTTTCTCGAGAGTGCTCTTGCCCCACTCTCACCGCCCACCCCAAGCAGCTCAACAAAGGGCCTACCCGCCTCCCAGGGTTGCCCAAAAGATTACTTGAGCTAAGAGATGAAGGCCCCCCGGGAACTGTCAGCACAGCGTGCACCCTTAGCAAACAGCAGGCTCCTGGGAAGAGCATGTCAATGAGGTTTGGCCTGGGCATTAAACCGGAATGCCGCATCGCAAAGGACCGGCTCCGCCCTGTGTGGAGATGGTTTGTGCTGGGACGTAAATACGTGGGGCAGAGCTGCGAGGCGACGACCTGCTACAGCGGGGGTTTGTACACTGTGCTATCGGCCAGCTGGGCAGGCGTGCTCGGGAGTCGGCCGGCCCTGTTCCCAGGCGCCTGCCACAGGCGAAGGGCCTCGCCTCCTCCAGCAGGGGGCGCCAGGCCGGGCCCCGCGCGGCGGAACCGGAAATCGGTCTTTGTCCCCGCCCTCCGACAGAGCGCTAAAGCCTCCCGCGTTTCCCGAGTGGTGGGTGTCTTTGGCTTTTCGTAAAGAGCCCCATCTGGCCGTGCTTGCGCTTGTGCCGATGACGCGACCCAGCGCTTCCTGGGCGCGGCTGTGCGGGGCCACGCCCCGACCGGGGGACTTCGGCCCGCGGTGACCCGCCCGGCGGGCGGGAGATCCAGTCCCGCCCTGTTCCCCGGGCGAAATTTTATTTGTCGGGATGGCTCATGTAAGGAACGGTGTGAACCCAAATTTTGGGTAAAGCAGTTTTTATGGCAGTTTGATTTTAAAAATCTCTTTTATTTTTTTTTTTTTTTGAGACAGAGTCTCACTGTGTTGCCTGGGCTAGAGTGCCGTGGCGTCATCCTAGCTCACAGCAACCTCACACTCCTGGGCTCAAGCAATCCTCCTGCCTCAGCCTCCCGAGTAGCTGGGACTACAGGCATGCGCCACCATGCCCGGCTAATTTTATCTATATATTTTTAGTTGTCTGATTAATTTCTTTCTATTTTTAGTAGAGACGGGGGTCTCGCTCTTGCTCAGGCTGGTTTCAAACTCGTGAGCTCAAACAATCCGCCCGCCTCAGCCTCCCAGAGAGCTAGGATTACAGGCGTGAGCCACCGCGCCCGGCCTGGGCCATTTATCTTTTAAGGAATAAAGTGACTCAGACAAGAGATGCGTGGGGCCGTGTGCTCTAACCGGTATTGTCTTCAAAGCATCTTTCCTGCAAGCTATTACACATGTAGTCACAGAGTCAGGGGCTTTGCGAAATTATGTTGGCAAGCAGAAATGAGCAAATGAGGCTTTTTACATTTACTACTTTGTCTTACAGGGATGTGAAAATATTTAAAATGATATTTTTCTGTGCATGGTTGGAAAACAGGAAAATATGCTGAAGAGAGAGTGCTTAAGGAATTGAAAGGAGTTACATATTCTTCTCTGCTTTTCCTGTGAAGAAAATGTCAGAAGAAATGGGGAAGGGTCCCAAAGGCTGTCCCCCTGGCAGGTTGCAAGGTCAACATGTGGTGGGGACAGGAGCCCTGATGTTGTGCTCAGGTCTGAGCCACCCTGCCAACGCAGCTGTCACACTGAATGACACGGAGTATCCCAGTTCCCAGATGCTTTCAAAAAGCAGATGCTTCTCCCTCTGCCTTGCTCCTCGCCTCTGCCCAGCGTGGCCAGCGGCTGCAGGGCTGGTCACAAGAAGCTTGAGTTGTTCATCTCACAGACAGTGTAAGACTAAGAACAAGAAGTAGAACTTTGATATGAACTCAGTCATACTTTGGTCCAAAGTAGAAGTTTCCTCTTCACTATCCCCGAATAGATGATCAAGTTGGCTTCGGTCATTAAAATGAGCATTGTATTAAGAAACTTAACTCAGCAAAGCCACATCATCTGTCCACATGGCACAGTTTGTTCTGGGCTATATAACCTTCAGTCATTTATTCAACAAAATTTATTAAACATCTACTGTGTGCCAGGTGTTGTTCTAGAAACTGAGGATATAGCAGTGAACAACTGGGCCAGAGGCCTTTTCTTCCGATGTTATGTTCTATTGAAGGAGGGAGACAACCAATTTCTGACGGTGACTGATGCTACAAAGCAAACAGAAAGTAGCCTGGGATGAGAGCAGAGGCCTAGCAGCCAGGGAAGGTCTCAGGAAAGAGGCAGCACTGAGCAAAGACCGGAATGAGAAGAAGGGGTTAGTCCTCCAGGAAGAGACCATGGCAGGACCAAAACCCTGAAGAAAGGAAGCCTTCCAGTGTGAGTTGCTGAAAGAGAGCCCATGGAACGAGGGGGGACAGAGGAGGCGAGGGTCGAGGAAAACACCGATGGACACATCTGCAGGAGAAAATTAAATTACAGAAATTTCAGCTGCCCTCGTAGGGGGAATTGAGCTTCATTGAAGAGGAGGAATTACATGCATGTCCTGGCATTTACACGTCTCTGCAGGAGTCAGTGATTCTCATTACATGAATAAGGAAATTCTGCCCTCTGGAGGATGAAACTATGTTGCACGGCTGAAATTTTAACGTGAGGTTCGTTCCGTTTGGCAGAAAATAAAAAGACGGAAAGACACACTCCGTTTCTGTGATTTCAATCACTTAAGCTGCCCAAGATAGGAAAATGTAAATGATTTTAGACTTTCCTAGGGCATGTCTTGTTAGTTACAGTCCCAGCTCAGGGTCCTAAATTATTCATTGTCACGAAATCAGTCTCGCCCCGAATCCTCAGACCATTATAGGAAAACAGTATCTATAGTATGATTTTGCATTATTTTTCTAGTTGTTTTAACAAGTTAAAAATGAGTCATTAAAAACAAATTTGACAATTACTTAGGTAAATAACAATTATTTTCATATTTCTCTTTTACTATAGTAAATATAGGCCATGGCACACCAAAATTACTTTTTCGGTTTAAAATGTTTCCAATTGCTGAACTGCTTGTGAATTATTGTCACTTTTATGTTTTGAGTGATTATCTAAACTAAAATATATTATCATCTAGAGAGCACAGCATGGAAATAATTCACTCATAAGAACATATTTACAAAACACTATTGTGAGACTTATAATTCCACCAAGCTCCAACTTGGTTAAAAATGTCACCATTCATTGAATAGCAGTTTCTTAAACTGAACAAGAAAACGAGGTAATTCAACGCTACTTTTGAAGATGAAGAAAAAAAAAATCTCAAGATGTTTGTGAGTTTCTAGGTGATCAGTAGCAGCTCGTTTGAAGATCAAGGTAAATCTAAGAGTAAATATCACTTCTACTTTCAGGAGTGGGGGCAAGAGGAATAATTCAGGAATAATTTCAGGTGAAAGTGTCACGGCAGGGCTGGCCGAGAATAGACCAAGAGACACACACAGAGGTTTTGGCAATACAGGTTGTATATGCCGGCTGGCAAGGCTCAGAGGGGCATTTGCTCTCCCCAAATTCTGAGCAGCAGACAAAGAGCATTGCAGTCTTTTATACACTCTGCTTGAGGAGGAGGGGCA
>NW_012149219.1:432596-442730 GCF_000956105.1 Propithecus coquereli
ATTGAAGAGGAGGAATTACATGCATGTCCTGGCATTTACACGTCTCTGCAGGAGTCAGTGATTCTCATTACATGAATAAGGAAATTCTGCCCTCTGGAGGATGAAACTATGTTGCACGGCTGAAATTTTAACGTGAGGTTCATTCCATTTGGCAGAAAATAAAAAGACCGAAAGAAACACTCCGTTTCTGTGATTTCAATCACTTAAGCTGCCCAAGATAGGAAAATGTAAATGATTTTAGACTTTCCTAGGGCATGTCTTGTTAGTTACAGTCCCAGCTCAGGGTCCTAAATTATTCATTGTCACGAAATCAGTCTCACCCCGAATCCTCAGACCATTATAGGAAAACAGTATCTATAGTATGATTTTGCATTATTTTTCTACTTGTTTTAACAAGTTAAAAATGAGTCATTAAAAACAAATTTGACAATTACTTAGGTAAATAACAATTATTTTCATATTTCTCTTTTACTATAGTAAATATAGGCCATGGCACACCAAAATTACTTTTTCGGTTTAAAATGTTTCCAATTGCTGAACTGCTTGTGAATTATTGTCACTTTTATGTTTTGAGTGATTATCCAAACTAAAATATATTATCATCTAGAGAGCACAGCATGGAAATAATTCACTCGTAAGAACATATTTACAAAACACTATTGTAAGACTTATAATTCCACCAAGCTCCAACTTGGTTAAAAATGTCACCATTCATTGAATAGCAGTTTCTTAAACTGAACGAGAAAACAAGGTAATTCGAAGCTACTTTTGAAGAAGAAGAAAAAAAAAAATCTCAAGATGTTTGTGAGTTTCTTAGGTGATCAGTAGCAGCTTGTTTGAAGATCAAGGTAAGTCTGAGAGTAAACATCACTGCTACTTTCAGGAGTGGGGGCAAGAGGAATAATTCAGGAATAATTTCAGGTGAGAGTGTCACGGAAGGGCTGACCGAGAATAGACCGAGAGACACACACAGAGATTTTGGCAATACAGGTTTTATGTGCCGGCCAGCAAGGCTCAGAGGGGCATTTGCTCTCCCCAAATTCTGAGCAGCAGACAAAGAGCATTGCAGTCTTTTATACACTCTGCTTGAGGAGGAGGGGCACGGCTACAACAGGGTTAACGTTAGTGAGGCAGGGTCCTGAGCTATATTTACAACCTGGTACACTACTTGCTACAGGTGATTTATGAGGGGAAGGTAGCAGGTGAGGAGGGGGCCCAGGTAAGGATCACAAGGAAAAAGAAGCCCGGTAGTGGAATTTCTAAGAATTCCACTTTAGTGGAATTTCTAAGAATTCCACTTTAGTGGAATTTTCCAATCTTCCACTTCAAAAGAAAATAAGGAAAACACTTAGAGGACTGCTGCCTCTCATTGCTGTAGAGCAAGGTGGGGGAAGTGATGTGGCAGTGTCTACACACACACACACACACACACACACACCACCCCACCCCCATGCAAGAGGGATGAAGACAAAGTTGTCTTCTTGAGAAGAGCCCCTGTCTTAGTCTGGTCCTGCTGCTGTAACAAAATACCTTATAAATAATAGACACTTATTTCTCACGACTCTGGAGACTGGGAAGTCCAAGAGCAGTGGGCTGAGTCTGCACTATCACATTTGGTGTCTGGTGAGGGCATCTTCTTGTGGCATCCTCGCATGGTAGAAAAGGCAGAAGGCACAAACGCTGAGTCCTCACGTGGCAGAAGAGATATGCTATGCTCTGACTGTGTCCCCTTGAAATTCATATGTTGACACTTTGTCACCAGTGTGATAGTATTAAGAGGTAGAGCCTTTAAAAAGTGATTAAATCATGGGGACAGAGCCCTCATGGGTGGAATTAGGGACCTTATAACTTATAAAAGGGCTTGAGGGAGTGGGCTTGCTCCTTTCCATCCCTTCCGCCACCTGAGCACACAGTGTTTGTCTCCTTCAGACACAGCAACAAGGCATCAGCTATGCAGGCCGGGCGCGGTGGCTCACGCCTGTAATCCTAGCACTCTGGGAAGCTGAGGCGGGAGGATCGCTTGAGCTCAGGAGTTCGAGACCAGCCTGAGCAAGAGTGAGACCCCGTCTCTACTATAAATAGAAAGAAATTAGCCAGACAACTAAAAATAGAAAAAATTAGCCGGGCATGGTGGCGCATGCCTGTAGTCCCAGCTACTCCAGAGGCTGAGGCAGGAGGATCGCTTGAGCCCAGGAGTTTGAGGTTGCTGTGAGCTAGGCTGACCCCACGGCACTCTAGCCCAGGCAAGAGAGCGAGACTCTGTCTCAAAAAAAAAAAAACAAGGCACCAGCTATGACGCAGAGAGCAGCCCTCACCAGACGCCGAATCTGTCAGTACCTTCATCTTGCACTTCCCAGCCTCCAGAACTGTGAGCGATAAATGTATGTGTTTTATAAATTACTCAACCTCAGGTATTTAGTTATAGCAATACAAGTGGACCATGACAAAAATTGGTACTGAGAAATGGGGTGTTGCTGTAACAAATTCTCAGATATGTGGAAGCAGCTTTGGAACTGGGTAATGGGCCGCGGCTGAAAGAGTTCAGAGGACGATGCTAGAAGAGCCTGGCTTGCTGTGAATGGAGCATCAAGGGAAATTCTGGTGAGGGCCGAGAAGACGAGGAGAGCTGCAGGGAGACCCTAAATCTCCTTAGAGGTTCCCTAAGTGGTCACGCTCAGAACATGGGTAGAAATACAGAGGGCAATAAAGACAATTCTGATGAGATCACGGATGGAAAGGAACAAGGCGCTGGAAACCGCGGAAAGGCCATCCTTGCTTTAAAGTGGCAAAGAACTTGGCTGAACTGTGTCTGCGTCCTAGTGCTTCGTGAATGGCAGAACTTGCGAGCAATGAACCAGGATATTTGGTGGAAGAAATCTCTGAGCAGTGTTGAGGGTGCAGCATGACTCTTCTTGACTGGTTGTAGTAAAATGTGGGCAGAGAGAATGAATTACAGATGGAATTTGTGATTAAAAGGAAAGCAGAACTTCAAAGATTCAGAAAGTTCTCAGTCTGGCCATGTAAGGAATGAAAAGGGGCATTTGGGAAAGAGCACCAAGGGTGTGGCCGAGCTGATGCTTGGGAAAGAGACGAGTAGGGACAGAGGGAAGCCGATGCTGTTCGTGGGGACCATCGAAGAACGGCCCTGGAGGCATGTCAGGGATTCCTGGGGCTGCCGCTCTCACCACAGACCTCGAGGGCAGAACCTGGGGCGCCATGGAACCTTGGGGCTTGCTGCCCGGGGCCACCCCAAGTCTCTGCTCCCACATTCCGGTGCAGCGCTCCTTGGCCACCCCAGGTGTGGCTTACGCAGGCCCTTGTGTGGCTCCGGCTGCCCTTCCAATAAACCCTGGCAGCGGCCACGCGACACTACTCTGCAGGCACACACAGCGCGTGAGCCGTGGAGGTGAGGCTGCCTCCGCCCACATGTCAAAGGATGTCTCAGACAGAGAGCTGCAGCGGGGGTGGGGGGCTGCTGCAGAGAGCCCCCACTGGGGCGATGCCTAGTGGAGCCATGGGAAGAGGACCACTGCAGAGAGTCCTCACTAGGGTCCTGTCTAGTGGAGCTGTGGGGCAGGACCACCCCCAAGACCCCAGAACCGTAGAGACACCAACAAGTTGGCCAGTGTGGGAGAGCCGCGGTCAGCGGACTCGGCCTGTGAGAGCTTTGGCTTGCACTGTGCCTGCCGGATCCACGGGTGGGGGCCCGGAGCTTTCACCCCAGTGTGTCCAGATGGTGGGACATGACGTCAAATAAGATATTCTCAAGCCTCGAAATTTAATGTCACTTGCCTTGGGTTTGGGGCTTACTTGGGACCTGTTACTCCTTTCTTCTTTCCCATTTCTCCTTTTAGAAGGGGGTGCCTGTGCTCTGCCTGTCCCACCACCGTGTTCCGGAAGCACATGTGTGGTTTTACGGGCTCTCGGCTGGACGACAGTTTGGCTCAGGATGAATCTTACCTCGAGTCTCACCCATGCCTGATTTAGATGATATGTAGGCGACACTTTGGACCTAGACTTTGCAGTTGATGCCAGATCTAGTTAAGACTCTTGGGGCTAAAGGGATGGAATGCATATATTTTGTATGTACAAAGGATATATTCGGGGGGTGGGCAGGGGCAGAATTCTATGATCTGAATGTTTGTGTTCCCCCCAAAGTTCAGGTTGAGATAATCACCAATGCAACAGTATTAACAGGTGGGGCCTTCGGGTCATGAGGGCAGCTCCCTGGAGACTGGGACTAGGCCCTCATGTTAATGGAGGAGGCTTCGCACTGAAGCAGCAGCAGCAGCAGCAGCAGCAGCAAGATGCCATCTTGGAAGTGGAGCACAGGTGTTTGGAATTGATCATTTTATCTTATCCTGGAGGCCTCCTTTTTCCCTATGCAAGAGGCTCAAATTTCCTCCCTCCCTCGCAAAAAAAGCTCCCTAGAGTTTGGAGTATGTAGATGGGACTCAAAAGGGAACTAAGCGGGCGTGGGGCAACTTGTCCCAGCTACTCCAGAGAGCTGAGGAGGAGGATCACTTGAACCCCGGAGTTTGAGTCCAGCCAGGTCAGCATAGCGAAACCCGCTTCTCAAACAAAACAAACAAACAAGCAAAGGAACAGGAGAATTGGTTGCCTTCTAAGACCATGACACAGTATATCATCTCACTCATTCAGTCATTCACGCCTTAGTAAGAAATAGTTACAGGTCCTTGCCATCCCCTGGGAGGGCACTGCATGGAGTCCACGCTCCCTCTGCTTCTGCGTAGCCAGCCCTGGCAGCCCAGGCCCCTAGGCAGTCCCTAGGGAAAGGGCCTGCGTCCCGCCCCGCTCTGCCTGCCGGGCGACACTCCCCTTCCGCACTCAATAAGGGCTGCGGGCGCGGGCGCGTCCCCCAGACCTCACAGCCAGCCGGAACCCGGAGTCCGCCTCTGCGCCGCAGGTGAGCCGGGCTGGGCCGGCGGTGAGGCGGCGGGAGAGGGAGAGGCCCGGCCCCCGCCCCCGCCCGCGCAGCCCCGGCCCTGCGCCCCGCGACCGTGGCTCCCCCTCGCCGCTGCCGGGGCGCCAGGCCAGGCTTGCTAGGGCGGGAGGGAGGACGGCGGGTGCAGGCGGAAGGCACGACCGAAACTTGAGAGCAGAAAGCTTTTCTTTCTTCCTGAATCCCCTTCTTCCCGGAGCTGTTTGTGACAGTTTCCAGGCAGCCCCAGGGCCAGCCGCGTCTCCTTTCGGGCCGGAACGGAAAGGAGTTGGCCGGTGCTGTCCTAGAGATTGTTGATCAGCAACAAGAATTCAGCTTTATACCTGCACGCTGAGCAGCCAGCACAGCTATTCTTTTTTGCCTGTTCTTGGGGAAGTTAAGGCTCTGAGAGTAGGGATCAAGATGGGTTAGTGGGTGGCCAAGCTGGGATTCTGCAGTGACGGAGGACACTTGTCCCCATCTCCCTGCCCGGCTGGCTTTCCCCATGCTGGACCGTGCTGGGTTTCCAGACGCGCACACCCTAAGCCACCACTGGACACTTGACCTCTTAAACATAAGTGACTGAATCTCAGAAACGAGGATAATTATATTATCAATTATATCTTTGCTGGAGTTTGCTTTAATGAATAGGTAGCCGTGATCCGATAGAAAGGTTTCAGGTAAATGTAGGCAGTGGATTCATTGTCCAATGAACCCTCGAGCCAAAGGGTGAGAAATGGCAGGCTCGCAGACTCAGTAGGGTGGAAGGACCAGGGCTGGGCGGCTGTGCCACTGCCGGGGCGGCCTGGGCCTGGGCCTCTTCTCAGACCCACCTGTGTGCAAGGTCAGAGCCTTTGAGGACACCCTGGGTGCTGATCTTGTGTTCCTGCTGAATCGCTGACCAGCTTGGTCCACACTGTGTGCATAGGAAAGTGTTCTGGAACCTCCTGGAAAAAAAAGAGGGGAGAAAGTACAAGTTCCAGGGTGTTCCGGAGCAGTTGGCACAAGTTGAGGCAATTGGGGAAAGGTGCTGCCTGTTTTCGTGGTGTGGGCGATGGGCAGCCTGGGACCTGTGCTCTGTGTCGCAGCCTTCGCCATGGAGCAGCTGAGCACAGCAAACACCCGCTTCGCCTTGGACCTGTTCCGCGCCTTGAATGAAAACAATCCGACTGGAAACGTCTTCATCTCCCCCTTCAGCATTTCGTCCGCAATGGCCATGATCCTTCTGGGGACCAGAGGCAACACTGCAGCACAACTGTCCAAGGTCAGCAGAAACAAACAAAAAAGGTCTGCTCCCCCTGCCGTCTGCCTGCTAACACATTCTAAGGTCGGACTTTCAGGAAAGCCCCTAGAATAATGCATTTGTCCGTAGGCTTTCATTCATCATCGCGTCCTTACTGAGCACCTGCTATGTGCCGGGTACTGGTTTTTGTTTTGCTGAGGCTACAGCAGTGAACAAAGCCACACAGTGGGTGAATCTGACAGCTTTTCCGTAAGCCACAGAACTTTCTCCTGAGCGAGTAGTTTCCGGTTTTTGCTTTGCATGTGATGATCTGTGACTCACAAATAATGCCTGTTATGTAGCGTCGCCTTCGAGCATAATGAGAGTCATGAGACATAGGGCACACACCACAGTGGAGACGTTGGTGGCATTGCCTTTTTGCGGAGACAAGGAAGAAGGCCACCCTGTGGTTCTGTATTCCCAGGGCCTGACCCTAAGCCTGGCGCTGTGTGTGGCTCTGTGGGACCTGGCGGGGCTGTCTGTGCGGGCAGGTGGGCCCTGCAGGGGAGGGGCGCAGGGAGGCCCAGCAGCTTCAGAAGGACCCGGCCCGTGGCCGTGTGGCACGTACTCTCGTGCCCAGCCTTCCCTCCCGTCCTTAATGGGCGTGGAGGGGGCCTCTGTGCTTGGTGCTCTTTCATGCTGAGAGGGGAACTCTAGCTTCCTCTTGAAGCCCAGCGGAGAGTCGTGGTAAAGTGGAGGTTCTCCTAACACACCTGCCACAAATGACCCTGCATCTGTTCCCGGGGAAGGTGCAGCTCTGGATTCAAGTTCAAGAGGCTGCAAAGCTTCCATTACTCATCACTGCTCATACGAAAGCATTTTAAAGTTTTTAAAAATCCACTCTTTTAAAAACCACTCATACTAATTGTTAGTTGCTTCTTGCAAGATTATATCAGCTCCTACCCCGAGGCTTTCCGGGGACTTTATAACCTCAGCAAAGAATAGTTTTAAGGATTGCCCCTCTCCCGTTTCCTTTAAAGCAGATGGATGTTAGTAACAATGTAACATTCCTTATCTCAGTGAGCAACCTGGACTTTCTATTCTGTACAGTTTTGTTCTTTGTGTCTTAATAACAAGGAAAGCGTCCAGGCCTCATAAAACCATAAAGGGCCATAGGTGGGGAATTAAGCTTTTGCCAGAGTGTTAAGTTTAAAGAAGTTATTTTTAAACAAGTGAGTACCCAGTGCTAACAGAGTAACAGAGGTATAAATATTTAGTGTATTAACTACTCACGTTCGTGGGACTGATTATAACAAAAAAGTAATGATGTAAAAGCAGTTTCTAATGTGGTAACAATTATGTCTCCCAAAGCTATAAATTTTGGGTTCCCTATTGTGTGTTCTCCAGTGACAAATTAATGAAGTATTGGGCTGGAGATCACTGGCAATTGGTAATGAAAGCGCATTAATTTAATTTGATAGATGCAAACCAAAGAATCACTTTATAATTTCAAAATAAATGGTTGCAGAACGAATGTTTTCTGTATTTTAGACTTTTCATTTCGATTCGGTTGAGGAGATTCATTCAAGATTTCAGAGTCTGCATGCTGATATCAACAAACATGGAGCGTCCTATATTCTGAAACTTGCTAATAGATTGTATGGAGAGAAAACGTATAATTTCCTCCCTGTAAGTACTTTGCACTTGGTATTCTAACACTCCACTAGACAGTGCAGGCGTCGGACAGCACGACCACGTCACAGGAGCCCGTTGTGGCACCTGCCGCCGTTCGGCACAGCAATGCCGAGTGCAAGCGCACGACAGACAGTCCCCCTGGATTGATGTGGGGGTTTGTTTTCCAGTCTTTGCACTGAAAAGATTGCTCCAGGAGGTTTCCCAAAGGAAGAGTGGATCCCAGGATTCACTTCCAAGTACAATCAGTATTTGCTGATTTTGTGAAAATGTTAGTCACAGGTTATAAAAGGATTGGGAAATTTTATATAACACTGAAGTAGGAGGGTTAGATTTACCTCTGCTGAAATGTACACTTAAAACTAGTTAAGATACTGGCTCCCGGAAAGTAGAGGTTAAAAAAAATTTTTTTTTAATTAGTTAAGATAGTAAGTTTAATGTTCAGTGTTTTTTACCACAATAAATAAAAATATAAAGGTTGGAATTTTTGTGTCACAGTGAAATGTAGCCTTAATTTAGGATGATTTCTGTTGCTTTTAGGGATTTTAGAAAACCATTTCTGTGTGTGGTGGGAGTTATTCATGACATTTTTTAAAAAATAGGAGTTCTTGGCTTCGACTCAGAAAACGTACGGTGCGGAGCTGGCCAGCGTGGACTTTCAGCACGCCTCTGAAGACGCCAGGAAAGCCATTAACCAGTGGGTCAAAGGGCAGACGGAAGGTAAGAGCCTGGCAGCGTGGAAGCCTCCGCGGGCTCCCTCCTCTCCTTGTCGCCGTCCCGCCCACCTGCGGCTGCCTCTCCTTGTCATTGTCCCCACCTGCCGCTGCCTCTCCACGCCCCGCGACCTGGCCGGTGCTCGGGGCGAGCTCTGCCGCGCGGTGCCAGAAACCTGTGGGAGTGGCGGCTTGCACACGATTTAACTGAAGCAACTGAATACTGTTTCCTCCAGAAGCTCCCCAGAGCTACATTTTAAAGTTAAAACCAACATTGAATGTCAACTATAAGGAGTAAAAATTTTGAGAATTATTCAATACACATGTGGAAAGAAATGTCCAGGAATTTCATGGAATATGTAAAATCAGAATTCGTGAACTGCCGTAGTCGTAAATACTGTTTGCCACATCTCGCCCAGTGGGTGAGGCGCGGTGCGTGGGGCTGACCCGCTCTTGGGGCTCCCTCCCTCCCTCTCACTCACCCAGGGAGGCAGCACCCCCAGGAGCCCGTCTGCCTTTGCGGGATTGTTCCTGGCTGTGCCGGGGGCCTATTTGTTAAAATCTCTTTTTGTGAGAGCGCGCATATCCCCAGCAGATTTGAAGAAGTGATTTACTAGCGACTAAAAACATTTTGCTTAAGAACCTTTTTCTTAAAAAGAAAGGCCGTTTACAAAATAAAGCTCGCTGTTTATCATACAGTCCAGAAAAGGCGAATTTTCCTGTCTTTAGCCTTTTAGCACATTCGGTTTGTTTAAAGCGTTGGCTCCTGTGGGGCAGTTGTGTGTCGTCAGGGTCTGTCTCCCAGGTTGGTTTGTCTAGAGACACGCCAGCAGGGCTTTCCTAACTTAATATTGTGTTAAATGAAAATGAGGTAGAAAGTTTACGTTTGAATTGCATTTCAGTGCTAATAAATTGTCAGTTCAAATTTGGAATTCCAATATGGATTTTTTTTAAAAGTTTACTTTATTTTTTAGGGAAAATTCCGGAACTGTTGGCTGCAGGTGTGGTGGATAACATGACTAAACTTGTGCTGGTGAATGCCGTCTATTTCAAGGGAAACTGGCAGGAGAAATTCACGAAAGAGGCCACGGAAGATACACCGTTCAGACTGAATAAGGTGAGGTGAGGTCCAAAATCACTCTCTGCGCCAGAAGAATGGAAAGAATAATTTCAGTGATTTTTTTTTCTTAAACCATTCAGAAAGACACAAAAACAGTGAAAATGATGTATCAGAAGAAAAAATTTCCATACGGCTACATCGAGGACCTTCGGTGCCGAGTGCTGGAGCTGCCCTACCAGGGCAAGGAGCTCAGCATGCTCGTCCTGCTGCCCGACGACATCGAGGACGAGTCCACGGGTCTGAAGAAGGTAACGGCTCCTTTGATAGACTGATTCTTCCCGTGTGCGTGCCGCACGGTACGTGCTTGTTACGTGCTCGCTGGTGTGACTTGACGTTCCTTTCCAGTCCTCCACCATCCCTCTGTAAATGTAGCCCGTCAGCGCTGACTGCTCTGAAGCCCAAAGGCTAAAGTTCTAAGAAAGATGCCCAGCTACTCTCAGTGGAC
>NW_012149219.1:444175-450845 GCF_000956105.1 Propithecus coquereli
GGTGGGTGGGTGGATGAGTAGATGGATGGGTAGGTGGATGGTTAGATGGATGTTGGATGGATGGGTGGGTAGATGGATGACGTACTCAGTGTCCAATATCCCTGTACTTGGACCCTATGACTTGGAACACAGCTCTGTTCTATATCACCAATTGCCAGAAAGAAATTAAATCCTCCAAATGGAATCTGTTTATGCACAAAGCATGTAGGAAACTAATTAGCCACTGATATTATGGGCCCATTCATTTAAATAATGGTTTATTACCTTACTTATATAAAATTGATTTCACCTCTTCTTTTTGCCTCATTCTATTTCCAGATTGAGGAACAACTGACTTTCGAAAAATTACATGAGTGGACCAAACCTGGGAATCTGGGTACCATTGAAGTCAATGTTGGCTTGCCCAGGTTCAAACTGGAAGACAGCTACATCCTCAACTCTGACCTCACCCGCCTGGGTGTGCAGGACCTCTTTAATAGTAGCAAGGCTGATCTCTCTGGCATATCAGGAGCCAGAGATATTTTTATATCAAAAATTGTCCACAAGTCCTTTGTGGAAGTCAATGAAGAGGGTACAGAGGCGGCGGCTGCCACTGCAGGCATCGCTGTCCTCGCCATGTTGTTGCCAGAGGAGGATTTCATTGCTGACCACCCGTTCCTCTTCTTTATTCGGCACAATCCCTCAAGCAGCATCTTGTTCATGGGCAGGTTTTCTTCCCCGTAGAAGAAAGAGATGGTGGCAATCCAAAGTCAAGCTTAGAGCTTTATTACCTGAGTTTTCAGAGGTGACAATTTTCATATATCTTTACCAATAAAACTGCTATCCATAAACAAACCTTTAATTTCCTTTGTAAGTTCGGCCTCGTTGGCTTTTTACACCCATGAATTTTGGCACAGGCGCCTATTTTTCTTTTTTTACATTGGAAAAACCCAGTGATGGCTTTCAAATACATCAGTTTAAAAAAAAAGAATAAATTAGATGTTTAGATTCTTGGCAATGTAGTAATGTATGAAATTGCTATATTCGCCTGATAGCCAGGGGAGAACATGACAAGATGGGCATTTATTTTACAGCTAGAATTTTGGTAAGCCATAACAGACCGACACCCTGACTGTTGAAGGCAGAATGAAAAACAGATACTCAGCTGAAGTACAGGTGAGCGCCCCAGCTAAGGGCCTCGGTTATGAAGACTAACTTGCCCTGCCCAGTGTTCCTGTCCTTTTGCTCTGCAAGGGTAGTGTTGTATTACAGTCCTCCGGTTTGTAAACTCTTCAATTAAAGGGCCACCTGGCCATGATGTGCATTCCCTTTTTTGTTCTCCTTTGTGTATAATATGTGGTTCCTGTGGGATCGCATGCAGTGAAGAAGTGGGTGTCTTAAGATAAAAGACGCCAGGAGACTATGAAAAGAAAATTACAGTGGGAGAAACTTCTAAGCAAAGGGAAGGTACAAAGGTTTTACTGTTAACCATCTTCTTGTGTGTTTTCTGATTGAGGCTCTTGACTTCCCTCGTGGGTGCACGTCGGCATGGCGATGCGATGGCTTTGTGCAAAGCTGTGGTGGGAGATGGGGTGGGCGCTCTTTGACTTTGTCCAGTGTACTTTCTTTGGAACAGGGCTTGAAATGCTGCCTTTTCTTGCTCCCAAGAGGCTAGTGGGCATCATGAGTTAATAAAGTTTCCTAAGATTCTGCAAGTCAGACTGGTCTCAGGCCTCTTCTTGTTTCTCCCTGACCTCAGACAAGCCAAGACTACAAAAGGGGGTTCTTGGCCTGACAGAACTGATGGTAGTGAAGAACTCCACAGATTAAAAACAAAATCTTAGCAAATGCCTTGCCGGAAGATTTCCTTCCTCTCTCTCTCTCTCTCTCTCTCTTTTTTTCTTAAAATACTTACTAGCACCTACCATATTCCAGATTCTCTTAGCTACAGGAAAAAAAGAAACGCAGTAGTTACTGCCTTCTGTAACTGCTCTCTTTGCTCCTCATCCTAAAATCCACTGTGCGATTTAGAGGCAATCATGTATGGAGAAACGGATTTGCAGGAACCCAAGGGACGCTGCTCAAATTATATATGAGGGAACAGGCTCATAGCCTATAAGCACACTGTTGACAGTCAAAACGACTGGTAAGTTCCAAAACAGAGACTAGAATCCAATTCGTATTTTACGTGAGAGCATCTAATTCATGTAATGGTGAACTAGTTAACTCAGGCCTCTGAAAACAAACGAAAAACCAAAATAAACAGCATAAAGGCAAGGGAGGGCTAACATGATCATGAAGAATTACCGGCCCAAGATCCAGAAGAAATTGGAAATCTAGAGAAATGAATCTGTAGATTAGGGGCCACTTCTGCCCCAGGGTCATTTGCCAGTCCAGAAGAAGGAAACAAGAAGGGAAGCATGGATTTTGACAATCTTGAATGGTAGGTAGACAAACAGAATTTGGATCTGTCAAGAGTGGGGCCCTATTATACCACACTTCCTCTGCTTTTGTTAGGTACTCTAAGAGCATGAGTGAGCCAGCTCAGAATGCAGCTCTGCTATAAGTCACTGGACAGCCCAGAAATGTCCAGTTTCTGGAATTGGATTACATCCATCCTGATTTGCTGCTACCCACACGCACATTGTAGGGCAAACAAAAAGCATCTCTGGGGAAAAATTACCCATAAACCTCAAATTATGTTTGCAATCAGCTTTTAAATACAATACCCAGCACATACTCAAAGATAACTGGATAGTTGAGGAGCCATGACAACATAAACTAAAACCAGCACAAACGATACATAACAGAAACAGCAGTACTAGGGGCTCCAAATATTAGAATCATCACATACAAATTATAAAACAACACTGTTTTCTATGATCAAGATGATAACAAGCTTAAAAATTTTAACAGATAATTAGAAACTTTTTAAAAAGAGACACTGCATATTTAAATAAAAATAGAAATTCTAGAGCTCAAAAATACAATAATAAATGAACTCAATATATGACTTAAGAGAAAATTAGAAAACTAAAGAGAGAATTTGTGAATTTTAAAGTTTGAAGAAATTATTCATACTTTCTTCGCAAAAGACAGACTTAATAAATAAAACCCCCAAAAGGCAAAAGGATGGAAAATACAAAAGGGAGGAGAAAAGACTCAAAGGAGTAGTAAGAAGATGCTTAACAGGAGATGAGAAGAGACAGTATGGACAGAATAACTAACATTCAAAATGTTTACTCTAAAACTGATGAAAGACATCAATTCACAGAGTCGAGAAACACCGCTCAAACCCTAAGCAGGAAAAAACAAAGAAATTCATTCCTAGATTCATCTTAGTGAAACTGCATAAATCCAAAGACTAAGAGTAAAGTGACAAAAAAAAAAAAAAAAAACAGATTAAAAACAACCAAGAAAAGCACGAGGTGCTTTCAAAAGAATAGCAGTTACAATGAAAACACATCCATCAATGGAAACTATGAAAGCCAGAGGACCACAGAATAACTCTTTCCATTTGTGGGTAAAACAAAACCAAAAAACCTAACAATCTAGAATTATTCCACATCCAGGAAAAATATCCTTCAAGATATTTTCAGACAAACAAAAACTGAGAGTTTACCATCAGCAGACTTCCCCTAAAAAAAATTCTAAAGCAGTTTCTTTATGCACAAGAAATGTCAAGTTGTAACAAAAGCAAAGCAAGAAAATTTATAAATGTGGTAAATTTAAATGAATATTGACCCTATAAAAGAGTAGCGATAATGTCTGCAGAGTTTCAAATACATACAGAATTAAAACAAATAACATAGAAGTCGGGGAGAGAGAGTTAAAAGCTCTAAGGTCCTTGTATTGTCTGGGAAGAGAATAAAGCATAATTACAATTACATTAGATTTTGGTAAATCAAGGGTGTATGTTGCAGGGTATAAAGTAACTGCTAGAAGAACAGTAAAAGGATTTATAACTTCTAAACTAAACCAAATAGAAAGAAAGAATACCAAAGAATACACAATCTAAAGGAAGGAAAGAAGAGAAAATGATAGGTAGAACAGGCATGACAAATAGCAAGGTGGCATATTAAACTCTAAATATTTAAGTAATTACTTAAAATGTAAATTGACTAAATGTTCCAATAAAAGACACAAATAAATGGTCAGAGTGGATTGAAACAATACTATATGGTATTTACAGGAAATATATGAAAAACATAAGAATAGAGATAATTTGAAAAGAAAAGAATAGAAAAAGATGTACCATGCAAGCAGCAACCATAAAAGTAGATGTAGCTACGTTAACATTAGGCAAAGTAGCTTTTCCTATTCTAGAGAGAAAGACAGACATTTCATAACAATGAAAAGATTCAGCCTACTAGGAAAATGTAGCAATGCTAAATTTGTATGCACCCAATAACATGCCCTCAAAATGAAACAACAAAAATAGAAGGAAATTAAAGGAGAAATTGGTCTACAGTTTGAGAACAAGACAAGGATGTATGTTATTACCACTTAATAATTTAATGAAGATCCTGGCTAATACAATAACTCAAGAAAAAATAAATAAAATACATAATAATTTGAAAAGAACAAATCTCATAATATTTCAGATTATTTTTATAGAAAATCTAAATTATTAGAATTTGAATGAGTTAAATAAGGTTGCTGGTTACAAGTTCAATTTACAACTAATTTGCATTTCTAGGTAACATCAACAATTTAAAATTAAAAAAATACTATTTATAATAACATTAAAAATAGTCTTACACCTAGAAATAAACCTAACAAAAGTTATTCGGGACTCTGCACAGGAAACTGTAAACATTGAGAGAAAATGAGGAAAGTCGGAATGAACGGAGCGCTCATGTTTCAATACTTTAATTTTGTCGATTGAAATATAGCATCAATGCAATCCTAATCAAAAACACAATGGTTTTTGTTTTGTTTTGTCTTCTTTTTTTGTCTGTGGAATATGGCAAGTGGTTCTAATGGTTACACAGCCACATAAAGGGCCTAGAATATCCAGGACAATCTGGAAGGTAAGAGGACATACTTACTTGAATCAAGACTTATTCAAAGCTGCAGAAATAAGAGACAGCAGCTCTGCTGCACAGCTGGTCAGATATGGAATGGAACAGAACCTAGAAACAGCCCCGCACGAAACGAGCCCTGCTTTGGGACGGGCAGGACCGTCATTCCAGTCTGCCTAAGGCAGCCCGTTTATACCCCTTGTCCTAACGCAATTATTAGCAATGCCCTCTTTTCCTCTCAAAACTTAATCAATTTGGGTAATAAATCCTACGGTCATCATATTTATGACAAATGCAGCATTTCAGAGTTGAGGGTGAGAGGGGGAAATTTTCAATACATTATTCTGGGACATTTAGGAACCCATGAGGAAAAAAATTAAAGTTGGTTTCTGCCTTACAAACTATACACACAGTAATACCAGATGGACTGTAGACTCAACTGCGAAAGCAAAGCAATGAAGCTTTTAGGAGATAGTGCAAGAACGGATCTTCACGCACGCATGGGGAGAGTGGTTTCTCGACAAGATGCACACAGAGAACACACGGGCACGTCTTTAGTCAGATTGGATCCTAGGCATATGGAGCGTTTTTGATGCTAAATTGGATCAAATGGAACTTAGGAAATTCCGTTCTACAAAGCACCATTGAGAGAGTGAAAAGGCAAGCCTCAGAATAGCTTATGCGAGCCGCCGCCCCAAGAAAAGGTAGCATCTAAACAGGGTCTGAGAGAACTTTCCCTATGGCAGGATTCCAATTCTACAGCCTTTCCCACTTCACTGTTACCCCCCAAACTACAGCTAAGAAAATGTAGCAAAGGCAGCCAGAGAGCTTTGCGAAGTCACAGTTTTGGAGAACCGGCTTCCAAATATCCTCAGAGTTTTTAATATACCAGAAACGGTGCCTTAGATAACCCAACGAAGGGGCAGCCAGTCCCGAGGAGGAGAAAGAAAGGGGTTCTGGGGGAAGGGTTATAAAATTGCAGGTGCTTTTATTTATTTATTTTAATTTTATTAATTTTATTATCTTTTTCAAGTGTGCTTTTTAAATCATCAAAATAAAGACAAATGTTTATTGTGGCTTCTGCACTGGTCTGTTTCTTTAAACAGATGATGGTCGTGTCCTTGCATTCTAAACTCTTCCTTACCCAGAACAAGAGTCGCTGCATTGTAACCTAGAATTCTCATCTGACCACAGCTATTCTTCCAGCTTAGGGCAGAGAGCACTCACTAAGATTTAATGAGGAGTAACACGGGGCCAGCCCTGCTGCCTGGTCCCTGACATTTGTATTTTCGTTGAGTATTAGCACTGACCTCATGAAGTGGGGACTGCTGTCCTCATTCTACAGATAATCTCAGACTTGCAACCCTGCAGAGCCAAGAGTTGCAGAAAATTTTAAAAATTAAAAAAACAAACAAAAAAGGAACAGGTACTTGCATCTTAAAGCTCAGAAGGGCAGAAGCTATACTGATTCACCCTGAGCTGAAATCCCTGAATTTCACCATGAAGTCTCATCCAGAGGGATGAGAAGTACATTCTAAACTGTTCTAGGAGGTTCTTGCACTCAGTATTAATACTATATTTTCACTTCCTGCCATGAATCTCAGCCAATTGAAATGAAATCTTTGATAATCTCACAATCTCCAGTCTTCAATCTTGTCCTTTTTGTT
>NW_012149219.1:452055-455817 GCF_000956105.1 Propithecus coquereli
TATCAAGGCAAACAACAGATATTTATATTATTTAATTGATTTCATATGACGTACCTATAGTAAAAGGTTAAGATTTAGTGGTTTTTAAATTCGTTAATTTTTTACTATGCCTTCAGTCCCATGTTACTGGCTGCTCTTGCTTGATGAACTAATTTTCAATTAATTAATGTTTTTCAGTCATGTGGGGTTTTTCTAGTTAAGTTATATTAACTCCAGAAATACTGTTAAACTATTAATAGGACAGGTCCAGCCCTTCATATTCAAGGTAAACAATCTTCCATTGAACCGTGAAAATATGCATGAATTATCTCTTAAGATTGTTCAAATAAATTCTCTTTGTTGTAATTTCAAATTCATTTGTTTAATTCATATTTACTTACCATGTATTATGTGCTAAGCTCTGTACCAGGCCCTACACATACAACAAGGAGCCAAACAAGATCCAAACAAGCTCTTGGGTAGTTTACGTCTAGGTCATGAAACAGCTCTCCAACAACCAGTGGTGAGCTGACCCCATTGGTTAGCAATGATACCAATTTGGTAGCTGGTACCTTAAGATCGGCCAAGGGCTGCCTTCCATATTGAGTGCCAGCACTCTGGGAAGCTTCTTCCTCTCCATTATTTAGTAAACCGGCATTCAGGGTGATGAGTGGGTCTCTGGCGATCTGGTTATCAGGGTCTGTTTTCTGCTGTCTGTGACCTTTCTGTGTGCACTGACCTCGGTGCACTGACAACATAGAGCTGTAGATGCCCCAGGCACAGGTAACCCGAGAGCAACTGGGTGGCCCTCTGCACTGCGTTGGAGGGAAGAGCACACGCAAAGGCACGCAGTTAGGGAGCCAGCACCAGGAGGGTGTGACTGGAGATTAGTGAGTAAAGAGAAGAGCAAGCAGGACATGGCTGGGGCGGGGGGCAGCCGGCGTCGTGGGGCACACTGAGGCACGGAGGTTTGAGGATTTCCTCCCCGGTGCAGTCACTGCATTCTTCCTGCTGTGTCTCATGCACTGTCTTAGGTACCAAAGATACAGCAGTTTAAAAAACAAGTCAAAAAGCCATGTCCTCACGGCTATTGAGGTGTTTGATGGCAGACAGTGACATAAACACATTCACATTAAAAAGTCTCCTCTGCCTGCCACCTGAAGATCGGATTATTGTGCGGTGCCCAGGAGTGGGAGCTGCAGGTTCAGGTAGGTTCACACATGCGGGTGGCTTCACGCAGGGGCCAGAGCAGAAGGACATGAAGAGATGGGTTGAGAGCTCCTCGGAAGCAAGACTTTGCAGCTGTTAAGTAGTGCAGGGTGAAAGCAGATGAATTATCAGCGTTTTCCTTCAGCTTTTAGCGACTGGGTGAATGGACACACCGTGGGAAACCCAGGGGAAGAGCAGGGCTGGTGAGAAGGCTGGGAGTGTGGTTGTGGACATGTGGGCCTCGCAGAAGGAAACGCCACGTCTGGGGTTGGGTGCGTGGATCTGGAGCTCAGACGCGAGGTCTGGGATAAGGCGTGAACTTGGTATGGACACCCTGGGCGGACGAGATTGCCCGGACAAGAGGGCAAAGCAAGTGAGGAGGGAACGGAAAGGGAAGCAGAGGCATCCCACAGTCAGGGCCAGCCAGTGAGTGAGGACGACCAAGGAGGCAAAGAGACGTGGCCCAGGAGATGGGAAAGAGCCAGCAGAGGGAGGGGCGGCGGTAACTGCATCACCTCCTAGGGGAGGTCCGGTGCCGCGAGGGCCGGAACGGTCCTGCGTGAGCAACGTGGAGGTCGCCGAGAACCTTATCAAGGGGAGTGTATTTGGGGTGGTGAGAACGGAAGCCAGCGTGCAATGGCTTAAGGAGTAAATAGCACAACTCTGGCTGCAAGATTGTGGCAACAGCACAGACTTTTTCTCTTATTAATCAATCTCGAGTCGTAGTTTACATATAATCACCCACTTTAAGCATAAAGCTCAGTGAGCTTTGATGACCACACATCCCCGCGAACCCAGGGCCCCGGTCAACACACAGAACACTCTGTCACTCCAGGTGCAGAGTGAATTTCTAATATCACTGTAGATCACTGTGCCTGTCCGTTCCAGAATTTTATACAATGGAATCATACAATATGTACTTTTTGTGTTTGACTTCTTTCACTCGACATGTTCTTGAGATTCATCAACATTGTTACATGTGTCGGTTCATTCCCTTCTAATACCTAGTAGTATTTCATTGTGTCTTGGTCCATTCTGCCGCTGTAACACAGCACCACAGACTGGGTGGCTTATAAACAACGAGAGTTTATTGCTCACAGTTCCGGAGGCTGGCAAGTCCAGGATCAAGGTGCCGGCACATTCAGTGATGGTGAGCGCTGCTTCCTGGTTCAGAGACGGCGCCTTCTTGCTGTGTGCTCACATAGTGGAAGTGGGAAGGCAGCTCTCTGGGGTCCCTTTCTTTTCTTTCTCTTTTTTTTAAAAAAAGAAATCACCCACAGGTCTCGAACCCCAGTGCAGGAATTAGATGGATGGAAAGTCCAGTGTGAGGAAGTAACTGCTTGAGCTAATGCCGACCCCTGGGGTCCCTATCTTAAGGGCACCGATTCCATTCATGAGGGCTCCACCTTCATGATCTGATCACAGCCCAAAGGCCCCCAACTGCTAATGTCATCAGCTTGGGGGTTAGGTTTCAACATATGAATTTTAGGGGAACGTAAACACCCAGACCACGGCATTTAGATATATACTTCAAGTTAATTATCCATTTTTTTTTGAGACAGAGTCTCACTCTGTTGCCCGGGCTAGAGTGCCGTGGCGTCATCCTAGCTCACAGCAACCTCAAATTCCTGGGCTCAAGCTTCATGATCTGATCACAGCCCAAAGGCCCCCAACTGCTAATGTCATCAGCTTGGGCAACATATGAATTTTAGGGGAACGTAAACACCCAGACCACGGCATTTAGATATATACTTCAAGTTAATTATCCGTTTTTTTTTGAGACAGAGTCTCACTCTGTTGCCCAGGCTAGAGTGCCGTGGCGTCATCCTAGCTCACAGCAACCTCAAATTCCTGGGCTCAAGCGATCCTCCTGCCTCAGCCTCCCGAGTAGCTGGGACTACGGGCATGCGCCACCATGCCCGGCTAATTTTTTCTATATATATTTTTAGTTGTCCAGCTAATTTCTTTCTATTTTTAGTAGAGACGGGGTCTTGCTCTTGCTCAGGCTGGTATCGAACTCTTGACCTCGAGCGATCCTCCTGCCTTGGCCTCCCAGAGTGCTAGGATTATAGGCGTGAGCCACCGTGCCCGGCCAATAAACTCGTCCTTGACAAGGCGGACCTGGAATTGTTTGGCCAGAAGGCAAATCGCACTTCAGCAGAACATACAGAGCTGCCGTTTGCCGTGGCACAGCCCCCTCCAACGTCACTGACGTGAGCTGAGATCGCCACAAAAAACGTACATCTAGTTGGGATAAGAAATACACCAGAGGACAAATGTGTCTTTTTAAAAACCAATTTGGATTACAGAAGTATCTGCTATGCTGCAACCTTGGAGAGGACGATGGCTCATAAACATCTACAGATTATAAATCTGTACTGATAAAATAGAGTTGCACACCGTATGGTATAACAGCATTTCTTCGGCTGAACTCTCAGGGTTCTAATTACATTTATTTAATCAGAATTGCCACGCCAGGGAGGCTTTCTGATGTGAAAAATCAGTCAGCCCCGGCTGTGACTGCGGCTGAATCCGCAGGCTGTGGGTGGAGGGTTCGGAGTGAATGAACACAGT
>NW_012149219.1:467712-478438 GCF_000956105.1 Propithecus coquereli
TGATCAACGATGACATTGACATAGATTGGACTCTAAAAGGAAGCTAGCATCTCACACCACATAGTGCTGATGTGACAGGAAATTTTCTAAGCCCTAGGAGCTTATTTAATCCTCTTAACAATCTGATGAGTTGGGTATGACCAGTGTCTTCGCTTTACAGGTGATGGAACTGACACACACGGGTGTTAGGTAAGTTGCAGATGGTCACAGAGAGCCAGGGTTCAACCTAGAGTCTGGCCCCAAAGTCTATACTCTTAACCATGTACTCACCCCAGCATAACACAGGGATGGCAGGGGAGGGGCGCCGCTTCCTAATGTGTTCCAGACGGCCTCTGGCAAACTGAGAGTTACTACGTATCTCGAAGATCATTTTTCAGATCCATGTGTTAATGTTTCTGAATGCTGGAAACTGTGCTGGCGGCTAAGGACCAGGAATGAGCATAGCAGAGCCCTTGCTGGCGAGGAGTTCTTTAACCAGGAAGCAGACAGGACAGGGCCAGCTCAGCTGCGGAGAACTCAGATCATAAAGACCAGGTTCCATTTGGAACGGTCAACTCCAAGAGCAGAAGGAGATGGTCATTAGCATATCAGTCATAGAAGCTACATTTCCTGTCTGTGAAAATAAAGAATGTGGGCTTAATGTTCTGGAACTTTCCATCCTGCAGTCCTCACTAGTGCTCGTGGTCCTGTGAATTGATGAGACTCACTGGCCAAGTGTTGGTGATCAAGCCGGGAAAGCTTTGCCAGGCCGGCAAAACAAGATACCCGGCACGATTTGGGTACATTATGTGACTGCAGTTCATTATGCTGAGTAAAAATGTTACCTACAGCCAGGGTAAAATCATAAAAAAAAGATACAGAATGTTCCTGCTAGCGAGGAGACTACATTATTCAAATGTGCGAGACCCGGGAGCCTTATATTTACAGGAAGCACAGTCCATATTCATGGAACGTAATGGGAGGACTGGATGCTTTGATTCTTTCAAGAGTATTTGCCCTAACTCAGGCCAACACACATATTTTCTAACTCAGAGATTTACGGGCTATTATCGAAGATTGCTCATGGGTTATTATTGAAGGATGTTCTATCTCTTTGACAACGAAGCATGTTGCCTGGCAACAATTTCCTTGTTGATTTCGTATCTCCGTTTATCATTGTTTCTGTGACTTCAGCAAATCTATCCCTATTCTGTTCCCTGCCACACAAAATAAATTCCCTTTGCATTCCTGAATTACCAGGCAGCAGAAGTAAAGTGAGAAAAACATCAGGCTTAATTGCAAGATAAGAGGCTGGGTGTTTTACTGCCATTACTGCAATATTGACTTTGGTTTGAGTTTGAAGCACTATGGGTCAAAAGTCTTACTGATTTTTTTAAAAATACCACCTGTGAGGCCTGTGCAGGGCATGTAGTTATACTGGGAGAAAGCAGAAGATGAACTTTCAGGGTTTAGGTTCACGTGCGGTAAATGATTTCATCAGAACTAGATTTTCCTGGAGAGCAGGAAGGGTATCGTAACCTTTGAGTTTTCAACACGGGCAACATGGCATGTTCCCTTTTTCTAGTGGTAAAAATGTTGGAGGATTCTTAAATAGTTGTGATTTAAACTTGGGGGACACTGAGCATTTATCGTACCTGAAACCAGGCTCTCTAAGCCAAGAAGAAATGCTGATAGTCTACAGCTGTTGCTGGAGGAGCCCTGAGCCTCCGCCCCCAGAGAGCTTGCTTATCCTCTGACTAAATGCCTGAAATTCCATGGCTAAGCTACACCCTGTTGCCTTAAAAATTTAAGTCCTCTTTAAAATAAAAATGCTTACTACAGGAAGAATGATTTTTAGCTATCGCTTACATCTCGGTACAGATTAGTCATTTACATGTTTATAGGAATGAAGGATCTAACGACAAAAGACGAATGGGACAGAGATCACGGGGCCCTGAGCTTGGAGGAAGACGATGAAATCATGGGCCTGAAGCACAGGCTTTGAAGAAAACACTGGCCTGAGGCTGGTGCTAGCTTGGGCACCCTTGCTGTCCCAGTGACTCACATCAGTATGCACCGGTGTCGGGCAAATACAGACGTTTTGATTCCTCCTTCTTCCTCACCAGCAGTCCCACCCTCATCAGCCACAGAGCTTTAAAGATTTATAAATTTCTCTCCCCCCAAAAACAGTCTATTCTGGTTTATGCACATAACAGAGGATCTTTGTGAGCAAAATGTGATAGAGCTGAAAAGAGAAATAGACAAATAACTATTGTAGTTAGGGACTGTAGTACATCTTTCTCAGTGAGTGACAGAACAAGAAGACAGGAAATGAGTGAAGCTATAGAAGAATTGGGCAGCACTATCAGCCAAACTGACCTACTTCACATTTCTAGAACACCCCACCCAACAATAGCAGAATACACATTCTTCTTGAGGCATACAGAACACTGACCCATATTTTGGGCTGCAAAACAAGTCCTAATACACGTGAAATAATCCAAATCATCTAACATTTTTTCTGTGACCGCAATAAAATTACATTAGAAATCAATAACAAACAGAAAGATATCTGGAAAAAAAATCACCAGATATTTAGAAATTAAACAATGCACTCTAAAGCAACCCACGAGTCAGAGAAGAAATAAAAAGATAACTTAAAAAGCACCTTGAACTGAATTTAATTTTGAAAATGAAAAAATGACACATTAAATTTTGTAGTATGCAGCCAAAGTAGTGCTTAGAGGGAAATTAATAGTATTAAAATACCTATAATAGAAAAGAAGATATCTTCAATATGGCATTAAAAGATCAAAGTACAAAGGAAAAAAAACCAATACATTGGATTTTATATTTTAAAAAAACAACTCTTTGCTCTTCTAGAGCTAGCCATAGACCAGGAGAAAATATTTGCAAGACATATATTTAACAAAGAACATTTATCTAGATTTCATATAATAAAACATACTAC
Organism: Propithecus coquereli; assembly: GCF_000956105.1. NCBI lineage: Eukaryota > Metazoa > Chordata > Mammalia > Primates > Indriidae > Propithecus > Propithecus coquereli. The sequence goes on from NW_012149219.1 coordinate 470,663, forward strand.
ACAATAAGAAGACAAACAGCCCAATTTTTAAAAATTGGCAAAAGATTTTAACAGACACTGCATCAAAGAAGACATATGGATGACAAGAGAGCACATGAAAAGATAACATCATTAGTCATTAGAGAAATGCAAATTAAAACCACGATGAGATACATACCCACTAGAATGGTTAAAATTAAAAAGATTGACCACACTAAATGTGCAATGCTGGTGGAAATGTAAACTAGTACACTGCTTTGGAAAATAATTTCTTAAAAGGTGAAACAGATACCCGACACATGACCTGGAAAAGAAAACATGTGCCCATACGGAGACTTGTATGCAAAAGTTCTTAACAGTTTTATTTGTAAGAGACAAAAACTGGAAAAAACCAAAATGTCAAACAATAGGTGAATGAATAAACAAATCGTGATACATTCATACAATAGAGTACTACTCAGTAAAAAAAAAAAAATACGAAATTATTATGATGATTGTGAAATAGTCTCTGCATATCCGAGTGGGACACCCTTTTGCATAGACAGGAGAGGCTAACTTGTAGGAGAGTCAGGTTACACAATTGGGGCCTCAAGTTCTTAACAGTCCCAGAATTATCCTCACCATACTTCTCGGGAGTCCTCGCCTTTCAAAAAACTCCAAACTCTTTTGTGATTGTCTCAACAAAAGCTTAAGGGAAGAAGTGACATGTGCAAATCCTTGGTCAGAAACTTCCTGACCACACCTGTGCCTTTGCTGATTGCCCTTTTGTAAACAGCACCCGTTCCCGAGGCTGGGCGCCTGTGTCAGCCTTTTACCACCACATCCAGCAGACCTCCAGGTGCTCTCAGGACCCCCTCTGTCCTCACCATCCCCCATCATGGGAGATCTCATCTTCTCTCGCCCAGGCTAGGGTTCTGCCTGCGATTCAACCCCACGCTGCAGCCGCCGTTCACGGCATAGAATTCTAATCTAAGCAAGTTGTTCTTTTGACTCAAAATCTTCCATGACTCTACTTTACCTACAAAGCACTATGGCACGGTTATAATTCCAAGTACTGATCTGTTCCCTCCATACCAGATAGTCCTTCCGTCTTCTCTCCCAGGGGCACCCCTGGTTTACAGGGAAACACAGCCAAAGACTTGAGAAACTGCTGACTTCATTGCCATTGTTTTGAACTGCAGCCACAAGATGGAAAGATCTGGAGGCCTGTTTGAGGAGCTGGTCTTTCTGACTGCAAACGCTCCGTAAGACAGGGCTGGGGAGACAGATGAGAGACTGAGAGCTGGCCCAGAAATTGGGGAGGGGGCGCTCCGTGTAGTGAGAACGGGTAGGGGAACCAGAGAGCAGAGTGGAGATAACTTGGGCCAAGTTGTCCTTGGACCAACCCATTGCCCTGGACAGCCTGTCCTCTGACAGTCCTGCGTACAGAGTCCCGAATCGGGGCAGGGGGGTTACAGGCGTCAGGTTTGAAGGGGAGTCACGCTCATCGGTGGGAGTTGAACTGAACAAAGTCGACAGGGAGTTATTTTCACTTACGGTGGGTGAGGATTGAACTCTCTGCTTCCACATCCCCTTTGCTTCCAATCACCGTCTTCTTTAGTTACAGCACACTTTCGAGTTAATCAGTATTTAGTATTTAATTTTTTATGATCATGGAAAGGTTATTCACAACTGAGCAGTGTGGTAAATTTTGATTATTTCTCTTCTTACTCTTTAGGTTTTCCTGAGGTTAATAATTGCCCTCTGTTATTGCTTAGTGTCTTTTTACCTATAGTTTTTCCTGTGCTTTCCGATAGCCTCTCTGTGCTGTTTGTGGTTGGCCCGTCGGTAATATCAGTTATCACTTGGGGCGACTTTTTCTGTGGAGACACCTCCCTGAAAACCTCCATGTTCCTTGTCTGGGATGATTGAGTGGGTCACATCCTGGGACTTTCATTTGCTTCTCCCCCACACAGCTTTACTGAAGTGTAGCTGTCAGATAAAATAAAAATTATCTATCTAAGGTGTACAACGCGATTCGATACATGTACACCTTACATAACGATTACTGCAGTCAAGCTCGTTAACATATCCATCACCTCACTCAGTTACTCTTGTATTGCGTGTGTGTGGTGAGAACACTTAAGATCCGCTCTCTTAGCAAATTTCAAGTGTACAATACATTATTATGAAGTACAGTCACTACACTGTACATTAGATTCCCAGAATGTACTCATCTTATTACTGCAAGTTTGTACCCTTTAACCAACATCTCCCCATCTCTCCCGCTGCCCCCTCCAGCCCCTGGTAAATACCATTCTACTCTCTGTTTCCATGAGTTTGACTTTTTTTAGATTCCACATATAAGTGAGATCATGCAGTTATTTGTCTTCCTGTGACTGGCTTACTTCATTTAGCATAATGTCCCGAGTTTATCCATGGATTATCCATATTGTTGCAAATGCAGGACGTCCTTTTTTAGGGCTGAGTAATACTCCATGGTGTGTGTACCCCGCATTGTTTATCCATCCGTCCATCAGTGGACCCTCAGGTTGCTTCTGTATCTTGGCTCCTACGAGTAGTGCTGCAGTGAACACAGGGTGTTCATGAAACAGGAATTTCTCTCTTTGAGATCCTGATTTCATGCCCATTGGATGCACACCTGGAAGAGCGATTGCTGGATCATGTGGCAATTCTGTTTTCCATTTTCGGAGGAGCCTCCATACTGCTTTCCGTGGTGGCTGTACCGATTTACGTTCCTGCCACCAGCGTCCAGCGTTTCCTTTTCTTCACATCCTCGCTGGCTCTCGGTTCCCCTCACCAGCTGTGTGGAGGGTTGATTGGCAAATACATCCCTTTTCTTTGGTTCCTGGAATTTCCTCTGCCTTTCTCCTGGGTCTTGCATCTTCCTCCTTTTTGAATGCATCTCCTTGGTTGGTGGAACACATCTTGGCGCTGCCCCTTCCCAGGGAGCGGGTGCGGGCCAGGGCGCAGCGCTGTCTATCTCCGTGCTCTGCCCCTTCCCAGGTAGCGGGTGCGGGGCAATGGCGCAGCGCTATCTCCGTGCGCTGTCTCAGGGCCATGTGCCCATTCCGGCCTGGTTGTCCACTGTGCCCTATATCTGTTTGTCTTCACAGAATCTATTTTCACCTGAAGATTTACATCATCCTAGAGATGTTCTTTGCCTTCCTTCTACGTGGCACTTGCTAATATTCTTTATCCCACGTCTTCCTCAGTTCGTTCTCTTCTTTGGGGGGAAAAACGTGCCCCAATTGCCTCCAGAGAAAGGATACAGGGCAGGTATTTGCTGTGGTTGTTGAGAACTTATGCCTGCACATGTTTCACGCTGCGCTCGGATTCCGTTGGTAGCTGTGCTTTAGAATTCTACTGGGGAAATCAGCGATCTTCTGAATTTGGAGTCGCTGTCTTCTATTTTCCGGTGTTATCATCGACAAGTCCCTGATCCTTGGAATGTGACCTGTCTTTTTCCTTGAACGTTTGAAGGATCTTCTCTTTGTCTGCGGTGTTCTGGAATATCATTTTGCTTGGGTGTCTCACAGTTGGTGGTCATCTCATGACTGAGAGTGGAGGATTAGAAAGCTGGTCACAAGCTCCGGGCACCTGGTGGTCATTGTCAGCTTGCAGCTTACTCTAGGGCGGGCCATGGTCAGTGTTGCTAGGTATTTCCTCTTGCTCTGATTAGAATCCTGGAGGAGACCCCCAATTTCCTGCCTAGGTATTAGAGGCGAGGCTGCCAGGGTTCTGGGAGGCAAGTGAGGACGAGGGCAGTGTGTGTCTGCGTTGGTGTTCAGTGCGCATGGGTTGTTCAATCTCCCCGCAGGCCGAGACCCACCATTCCCAGATGTGCGGATAGGTGGGCCAGTCACACAGAGGCACCGCCTGGGAGACAGACAGAGGGATTTAACCGCTTCTCCAGGACATCCCTCCACCGGCACTTCCAGAGGCCCCTGGTGCTTCATGCTCTGAGGCTTTAGAGACCCCGTGGGGTCAACTGGGTGGTTCTGGCTTAGGAGCGAGCTACCTGGGCTCAGCTATGGGCACCACTGCCGCTTTCTGATGCATCATGCCTGTCTCCTTCCCTGCTCCTCCCACCCTTGCCGTTCGTTCGTGCCGTCCTTTGAGGTTGGTATGCTTTTAAAAAAAATTACTTTGGGCTATTGTTTCCTCCTCTGTTCTCCTCCTTGTGGGTTCATGTGCTTTTGAATACTGCAACAGTGTGGGTGTTTGTCCTCCCAAACCTCATGTTGACATTCGATCCCCAGTGTTGGAGGCGGGGCCTAATGGGAGGTGTTTGGGCCATGGGGTACCACACAAGTGAGTTCCCGCTCTATTCGTTCCCAAGAGAGCTGGTCATTAAAACGAGCCTGGCGCCTCCCCATCTCGCCCTTGCTGCCCCTCCCACCACATGACCTCTGCACACACCGGCTCCCCTTCCCCTTCTCCAGGAGTGGAGCAGGCTGAGCCTCGCCAGCAGCGGTGCTGGCGCCGTGCTTCTTGTACAGCCTGCGGAACCTTGAGCCGAATAAACCTCTTTTCTTTATAAATCACCCAGCCTCAGGTATTGCTTTACAGCAACGCAACACAGACTGAAAGCGTGTCTGCTGGGCTTCGAGGCTGTGGCAGTGGAGGCGGTGATACCTGCCCTGGTTTCACCGGGGACAGGTTTCTTATCACTTTTCGTGAGCACTGACTCCTATTATTGTACCAAAGATCTCCTGAGGGACATAAACCCAGAGTCCACTCCACCTCCCGGCAACCCCCTGGTGAACCTGGCGTCCGTACAGCTTTAGGCTGGCGGCCCAGTGGTGCGCTGCATTCCCAGGGGCACCCAGCACGCCCAACACGCGGGAGCCCACCATCCGCCCGTTATCACGGCATGACATTGCCCATCCTTATTTGGGTCACCCCAGGCTGCCCGCAGAGAAAGACATAGCCCTTCCCCTGCGTTTAGTTCAGTGGCCTCTCGCTGGGGTGGAGGCACCACGCCACCGCCCAGCCAGGCCTCGACTCGTCGCTGGCACATCCCACGCGATGCTGTCAGGAAGCCCGGGCACAGGGGGCTGGCACTGGGCCCATCCTTACTTTCTTCCTCGCCACTGGGACACCTCTTGTCCATGTAAGCGGGGGGGCACGTCTAAGTACCAGCCCACATGATTTTTATTAGCTGTGGCTGTGCCACTGCGCCACGGAAACAGGCACGTCGAAAGAGGCCACCTCCGGCTCCCTCCACGCGGTGGGTGCCAGCCGCCCTCGGTTGGCCAGGGCTCAGGTGTGGCTGGTGTGCACCGGGGTGTCATGGAGGCTGCTGCAGTTTACCACAACAGGATGAGAGGGTCACTCTGGTCAGTGACAGACGAGGTCTGGGACGGCAGACCCAGCAGTTTGTCAGGTTGCCGGCAGCGGCTGCAGCTCAGGAGAGCCGAACTCTCCCACTGTGCTCGGGCTTCTGCTGCCACGCTCTCGTGGAAGGAGCAGAGTGACAGATTAGCGCTCCGCCTCCCACCCTCCCAGGGTCCCAGGTGTTCCGCACCTAGGGGTAGGGTCGGGCCGAGTTGGTGGACACCCCAGTCCGTCTGTCCCGGCCCCAAGGCTGCTGCCCCGTGGCACCCACTGCCTGTTGCTTGCCCTAGACCTCCCTGCCTCAATCGTCCAGTCCAGGAAGAAAGATCCCATCCGTATAAACTCACATGTCTGACGATGCCGCCCACCAGCCGGAAGGATCCGATGTCCCCAGGGCCACTTCCCTGGTCTCTTCCCCCCCTCCCACAGGATCCCACAGACGGGAGCCCCCAGGAAAGCACTGCGCCCAGTTTAGAGTCAGGGGGCCTGTCTGGGGCACTGCGGTGGCCTGAACCACAAGCCACCCTCAGGACGTGCACGCTGAGATGGGGACCTCACAGGGGCGGCCTCCTCAGGCGGTGGCCTGGGTCACCTGCTCCCGTCCGAGCGCAGGGTATCAACATGCACCGCGCAGCGCGTTTCCCGTGCGCTGGAGTGTGGCATTGAGCGTCCACACTGCCCTGGTCAGAGAGGGGTGCCGCGTGAGCAGCTCGCCACCATTCAGCAGCAGCATGGGCCTGCAGTGACAGCGTGCATGGAAAGTCCGTCCTATTCCGGGACAGTGCAGCCATTGTCATGCTGCTTGGGCAGTGAATGACGTTCCTTGGTCACAGTGAAGTCCCACGGGGTATCCAAAAACTTGACAGAAGTTCCTGTCAACAGTGGCCGTGGTAGTCCCAGCATCCTCATGAGTGGCAGCCATGTGTCCCTTCCTAGTCCTTGTCCCCACACAGGGAGTCCTTTCACAGTCCAATCACTAAGTAGCCATTCTCCTGACCACAGGGCTGTGGGGTGGCCTGCAAGGCCATCGCTGCCGCATGTGGTCCAGCCCGTTGGGTGGGGGTCTGTGTCCAGTCTCAGCTGGAAGATGGCCACCCACTGGCCGGGTTGCAGCCACAGCCCAGTGGACCCGTCTGGCTGGCTTGCCTGAAGGGACCAAGTGCCATACAGGGGCACAGAGCCCACGGTCCCTTGCGGCCCGGCTGGGCCCACTCTTAAATGTTCCGTTTCCACTTAGCAGCCGGGATCTGCTGAGCCCGTCCAGTTTCACCGGCGGGGCGGGCCAGCGCCCAGCGAGGACGGGCAGTTCAGGTTGCAGCATCACCTGAGGCCATCCAGCCGTGAGCCCGTCCCGCCGTGCCCAGCAGCAGGCACGGAGCTGCCGTCCATCGGAGGCACAGCTGGCGGCTGCCTCAGGCAACCTGTGTGTCCAAAGCCCAAGAGGCTGGTGCCCCCCGGTAGGAGTTTCCTGGTGCCAGAGACTCCAGTCGCACATGCGGGGATGGCGGGCACCCGTGATGCCATCAGGGTACCAGGCTCTAAAGGTTTTAAAGGCGGTGCCTGGGACACGCTTGTTAAATGACTCTCAGGGCCTGCTGTGGCAAAGGGCCTGGTTCAAAGTTGGGCCAGAGGAGCGGCAGGGGGGACGTGCTAGTCTGGTGCCCAGCGGGGCCTGCTGGCTCCGGGCCTCCGTGGGTTAGCGGGCGCCTCCAGGACCAGCAGTTGTTGCTTGATGGTATCTGGGATATTTCCTCGGCATTCAGCCCGCTACAGCTCATTGTCAGTCTTTCTGAGCAGCCAAAGTCAGCTGTCACACTGTAACAGGGTGGTCTGTGACATTTTTATTCGAATTAACGTAACATCCTGTCCCCCACTTAGCATGCAGTGCCGCTCTCTCCGAACAAGCCCTGGGCTTGGGGAGCCTGGGCGGTGGGCGGGAGTGGAGCTGTGAGGGCCACGGCCCGGGGGTGGCGACTTTCTGTGCCAGCAGCCCAGATGTCAATGCCTGTATAATGCCCTCGGAGTGGGGAGTCGTGGTCGCCACACCTGCAATGGCCCAAAGGGCCCCCCAGCAAAGAGGCAGTATGGGGGTCACCACAGATGTCCCCGAACCTCCTGATGTCATCAGTTTAATTTTTCTCCCCTTCCCCCTTTTGTCTTGACGGGAGTACAGGGCCATGGGCCTCTGGTGGGGGCCTGGACACCTCGGCCCCACCCCTAATTGTGCCATTTCCTTTGGGACAGTGAAACATTCTCCCCTCCCACATCAACTGTCCCAGAGAGCCGAGACATGTCCTCTCTGCCTTTGCCCGTATCTGCCCCTTACATCATATTTCCCTTCCCGTGAAGACGCGCCTTTCGGGTGTAGGTTCCCTCTCAGGTGCCTGAGGGCCACCCGAGCTCTCTGCCCAGGAGGGAGTGACCACATCAGTGCCAGCAGCCAGGGGACAGTGTGCC
>NW_012149219.1:478488-514423 GCF_000956105.1 Propithecus coquereli
TTGCCCAGGCTGGTCTTGAACTCCTGAGCTCAAATAATCCGCCCGCCTCAGCCTCCCAGAGAGCTAGGATTACAGGCGTGAGCCACCGCGCCCGGCCCCCTCTTTTGTCTTGACGGGAGTACAGGGCTATGGGCCTCTGGTGGGGGCCTGGAGACCTCGGCTCCACCCCTAATTGTGCCATTTCTTTTGGGACAGCGAAACAGTCTCTCCTCCCACATCAACTGTCCCAGAGAGCCGAGACACGTCCTCTCTGCCTTTGCCCGTATCTGCCCCTTACGTCATATTTCCCTTCCCTTGAAGACGCGCCTTTCGGGTGTAGGTTCCCTCCCAGGTGCCTGAGGGCCACCCGAGCTCTCTGCCCAGGAGGGAGTGATCACATCAGTGCCAGCAGCCAGGGGACAGTGTGCCATGCTCTTGTTCCCTCGTTCCTTCCCCTCTACCTCGGCCAGTGCCGTCCGCTCACTCACGTCTGCGGGGCGACCTCTGTCCCCGTTACCACCCCTCCTTCCCCGTACGACGTCCAGCTGCACGTCCAGCCCTGGCGGCCCCTGGCTGGGTGCAGGGGCGCCACCCCTCCTGCCTGGCCAGGAGGCCATGGTCCTGTCGGGCCGGAGCTGCTCACCGTGCCGGTTCCGTGAAGTGGGTTCGCTGGGCACGGCGTTCTCACTCGGCTGAGTCTGGTGAGAGGGGACACGGTCACATGCAAGGAGCTCCATGAAGCGGGTTTACTCCTTAGAGATCGGCAGCGAGGGACAACGGAAGCCGAGGGTCGATGGTGCGCCGGCCCCAGGCTCGGCAGAGCTGCGGGCTGGGTGGAGGCTCGCTTGTGTGTGTCCCCCCAGCTCTGCCACCGAGACACCCTGGCGGGCAGCTGCCCTGGCTTTTATCCCTCAGATTCGCAGGACCCAGCGGGCTAAAGTGTTGAAGAACAGCCTGTTTCGGGGCCGGGGCTGGGGGCTGGGGGAGACCGAAACAGCCGGGCTGTTCCAGTGAATCCTCCAGCTCAGGCCGTGCGTTCCCAGCAGGTTCTGCGCTTATTCCTGAGAGGGAGACTGAGTCGGCCCGAGGCCACCTGGAGAGCCACGCTGCGGGTCTTCTTTGGGGTGTGGAAGGAAGCAGTGGCAGCCAGCATGTCACCTCAGACTCGGTCCAAACTCCTATTTCCTGTGGAGCGTAAGCACCGAACTCCGCCCTCCCTCGTTTAACCAAGGCTCAGCGCGACGTCGGGGGACGCGAACACGGAGGCGAGACCTTCCAAGGTGAAACGGCAGAAGGAGGACACACGTAATAATTGCACTCCCTCGCACAACCTCACTGAAACCATGAAAAAGTATTTGTCTTGGTCCATTTAGAGTTGCTGTAAAGGAGTGACTCAGGCCGCGTAGTTTATAAAGAGGTTATTCGGCGCACGGTTCCGCAGAGCGCAGGAAGCACGGCGCCAGCATCTGCTGCCGGGGGGCTTCGGGGGCTTCCGATCGGGGCGGAAGGTGAGGGGCAGCAGGTGTGTCACACGGCAAGAGAAGGAGGTGGGGCCAGGCTCCTTTAAACGGCCAGCTCTGGTGAACTAATCCAGTGGGCACTTCCTCGTCATCTCAGGGAGGCCACTGAATCATTCTGGAGGGATCCGCCCCCGAGACCCAAACACCTCCCACCAGGCCCCACCTCCAACACTGGGGATCGAATGTCAACATGAGATTTGGAGGGGCCAAAAGTCCAAACCATATCCCGCCCCTCGACTCCCTCAGGAAGGTTGTTTTAGACGACGGAATTGCTCTAGACTTTCTGGTATCCAACTGTCACCCAACTGGGAGGAACATGTGTGATTGCCAACACCTCCCGCCATACCTGGACGGGCCCCCCAAGCCCGGCAAGGAAAAAAGGGAAGAAGGGAAAACCCGGCCCCCGGCCGCAAAAAGGGGGGCCCCTGAAGGACCCTTCTTTGACTTCTTCAGCAACTTCTTACCCGGATTTCTGGGATCCTGGGCCAGGTCACTGCTCCGGGCAGGCTTGGCCATCCTGCCGTGGCAGTGTCCTCCTGGGCCTCGTGACATGTCACCTGGCTGTAGCTCGACGATGTTGCATTGAAGCTGTGTCAGTCAAGATGTTGCATCCATCTGATGAGACATCTCCACCTCCAGACCTGGGGAGGTCGGAGGGCATATGAAATGGACCCGCTTTGCCAAAGGGATGACTGTGTCGGGGGGTGGACTGCAGGACAATTCCCCAGGTGGCCTTGGACCAACCCAGTTCTTCCCCGTTTCTCACTTCTGGTTCTCGATGAGAATGACCATAGCATGTGCCGGGAATGCAGCATCCTGAGATAGGGAGGGACTGACTACAACCGCCGGGCTCTGCTCTAGTGCCCCCTAAAAACAGGCTGTCCTCAACACTGTGGCCCGGTGTGTCCAGGTCGCCGGAGTATAACACGGGGCAGGCTGCTTCCCAGGCTCTCTCAGCTGCATTGCAAGAGGGGCACCCACAAATGGGACTCCACCCCCCTGGGCAGCTCACCTGAGCCCTGTGGGGCTGGCTGACAGCGGACCCAAGGCTTCTGTTGTCCCCTGCCGCCCATCCGCAAGTACCGCACCCACTTCAGGGAACTTGCTGGGCACGAGTGTGTCCAGTCTCACCAGCCTCAGACAAGCCGGTAAACTTCTTCACAGCGCACAGTGAAACTTCTTCGCAAAACCTTTCCAAATCTCTCCCCAGTGAGCTGGCACATCCACAGAAACTCTGAGGGAACGAAATCGAATACCCTGGAGTTTGATTAAGTGCATAGAGTCAGTGGACAAGTTAACCTGGTTTGTACTCACATACCTCCCCAAAGGAGTCAGGTCTCAAGTTAAATTCTCCATATCTGTGACCCGCCATTACTGAGTGTTTTAATGTGCAGTCGTTTGCAGGCAGAAGTGTCATGAAGTTGATTAGATTAGGGGTTGGTGTTTATTAGTCATATTTGTGGAAAAAGTTATGATCAAACATATTATCTATCAAAATAACGGTGATTTTGATCTTTTCTTTCCCACCACGGTCAAGTTTCTGTCACAATGTCAGCGGATGACACACAATTGCTGTGGAAATTGGATTACATGACTCAGAAGTTCCTTTCCAGCCGAGTGATGTTCCGGGAGGCAGCACCGATGACCTGTAAGCGAACTAACCGTAGGCTGAAACAGAGATTACTGCCCAGCTCCGGCTCCGTTTGTTTATGTACGTTTTAACAACACAAAGAAAAGAGCCCCCAGGAATGAATTCCCCAGAATGAAGGTTCGCTACACCCAGCTTTGCAGGCTGACGGAACAAGGACATCCCAACAGGTTGCAGCACAGCCAAACAAAGCCAGCCGCTCCTAAAAATACCCAGGGCAGAGAGAAAGATCTTTACTCTGACCAGGAAGAGTTTTATTACACAGGGGCCTTCCAAGATCTGGAACAAAACACGTTCTACGTGCCAGGCATTTTGTAGTCATTATTTTGACTCCCCTCTGGCCCTACAAGTAGGTGTTATTAGCTCAGGTTTATAAAAGAAGAGATGGCGGTTCCGAGTGTGGGTGCGAATGGGCCGGGATCGGCAACCAGGCCTGTTGCAGAGCCCCTGCTCGCTGCGCAGCCTCCAGCCCTCACGGCGGCACGAGCAGTCGGGGCAGAGACACCGGGACGGCCCGGAGCGGAGAGGGACAGATGTAAGGCAGAAGCAGCCTCTGACCCTGGCTGCCTTTGAGATCGCAAAAGAAGTACAGAGCAGAAAGACGTTCCCACCAGACTTTCATAGTTCTTAGAGACAAAGACCCTCTGTGACCCCCATTTCAAAATAAATTTGGAGCATTTTTTAAAACAGACAATCCAACTTCCTAAGTTCCCAACACAACAAGGTGCCCTGACAGGCGTGAGGTTTTTCCAGCTGCCTTCTGCCCCGCCCTTCACCCCACCCCCCAGCCCCCGACAGCCACCAAGCCCTGGCGGAACTCGGTCCCCCCGCCCGCCTCGCCAGAGCCCACCTGTCCCAGATCCTCTTCCACGCCAGCCCTTGCTGTTGACGAGTCGGGACCCTGGGTTGCAAGTGATCGAAACCCAATTTAAACCAGACTGAGAGGAAATAAAGGGAGGAATTTTTGGAAGCTTTAAGCTACCACAGAAAAGGCAGGGGTGTGGCCAGTGTCAGAAACATCTGTCACTAGGGCCTCGAGTGTGCCTGGCTGCTGTCTTCCGCCTGGGTCAGTCTCGTCTCCTCATACTGGCTTCTTCACGTAGTGGGAAACGTGTTTTCGTGGGTCTGAGCATCAGGACGGCGGAAGAGTCGCGCTTGCTCCCTGTGGCCCCAGGGCGGGGCTCGGGCCAAGAGCCTATTCTTGGTGCAGGTGACGGGGCCTAGAGAAGGGGCTTCAAAGGAAGCCGACGGAAGGAGCGTTCCTCCCCGGGCCGGTGTGGGCAGATCGAACCTCCAGAAGTGCACGGCTGCCCTCGTGTCGCACACATAGAGCACGGGGAGCAGAATGTCCCCGAGGAAAGGGATGGCTGTCATGCGTACGCAGATTTCTCGGTGCCCACGGTAGCTGTCCAGACAGCTCTGCAAATGATTTCCATTCACTGCCAGGGAGAGGGGTGGCATCGCTGGGAATTCGGCAGTTGACATCCGCATAGCAACATGTCATGGGCAAGGATCAAAACCCTACAGAGGGCTTTATGTGACTTTTATGTTAAAATGTTATTTATTTCGAAGTTATAATCACTATTTCACAAGTATGTCTTTAAATCTTAACAACTATTTATTTAAAAGTGTCTTTTTGATGCTAAAAAAAAAAGAAGAAACTGACATTTAAACAAATTTGGATGGAGAGGAGGAATTCATTCGAAGAAAGCTTGAAGTCACGGTGGAGTCTGATTTTAAAATGACAAAAACAGCTCTCTCCCCTTCTCCTCTCAGAAGCCGCCCAAAGCTGCATGGAGTGCCAGAACGAGGAGACAGGTCGCCTTGGGCGAAATCAGGCAATGACTGAAACAGGCACCTGGCTGTTCACACTGGCGACTTCTTTGTCCGCATGAATTCGTGTGGATTAATTCCTGGGCTTCGTCCCCGCGCCCCGGCTTGCTAACTGGCTGTCGTGAGGGGCTCCGGCATCTGCGCTGGGAGCTGTGCTCACGTGACCCTCCCCTGGCCTGCAGGGGGGAGGTGAGGGACGGCAGCTGCGTGGCGCTGCTGGGGACACATTCACCCTCGGTGCTCCCTGAGATTCCAGGGACACCTCTTCCTCATTACGTCACTGGGGGCCGATCTCTTCTCTCCCACCCTCACCCCTGCAGGGCTCCTCAGGTGGCTTTTTCCACTCAGGATTCAAAGTCCTGGCTGGAAGGGGCGAGGGAGGGCTCTGCGCCGAGCCCAGGTCACACCCCGCCGGCTTCCTCTCGCCGCCTCCTCCCCTCCTGAGGCCTCGGCCTCTCAGTTCACTGAGGCCACTTGCTGCCCGGCGGGCTCCCCTGTGTGCTCGGCCCTGCAGACACAGCAGCACTCCAGACTGCCCTGCAGGCCACCACATGTGGCTGTCCCACGAGGTTCCTCCCTAATGTGGGGCCCCAAATCCAGGAGGAGCGGGTGGGCCGAGATACGCAGCACGGCGGGCTTTGGACGTGGACAACTCTGTTCAGCGGGAATCTTCTCGGTGAGGGGCACCAGCCTCGGAGCGCCCTGGACGTTTCCTTACAGGGGACTTGCAGTTGAGGAACAGGAGAGATGGGAGGGGACCGGCTTTGCCCTCGAGAGACCAGAGTGTTGGCTGGCAGCCGGGGGTGGCCCGGGGCGGGCAGAAGAGCAGCCTGCACCTGCGGGCAGCGGAGCCCACCCTCCCCGGGCTCCTGGCTTCCCGATAGAAGAGAAGGAAAGTCCCAGGGAGGCGCCCGAGAAGAGAGAGAAGAATCCAGGCAACTCCATCCGCCATTTTGATGCCATCTGACTGTTACCGAGCCATGTGACCCGTTTCCCTGACATCGACTCCAAAGTGTCTGAGAATAATTTAGAATATTGTTTCTTGAAGTTTAGGGGGCACACAAATCTCTTGAGATCTTGTTCACACAGATTCCTTAGAAATTTTGATGGAATTCCTGATTTCAGGCTGAGCTCGGGCCTCCCGTTCCGCATTTCTCACAAGCTCGGGTGCTGCTGGCTGTGACGTCCTGGGAACCGCAGCCCGCGCGGCGCCGGCCGGGACGACAGAGCTGGTGTCCTGCACCGTCGTAGATGTGTCGTCCGCCTTGAGGCCCGGCAATACTCCCAGCTCGAGCCTGACTTGGGAAAACTTCCACGAAGATTTCATAAGTCTCCATGTTGTGACACCTCCTCCATTCTCTTCCCGTTTCTGTGTCACGGTGACAACCCACATGCCAGAGGAAACCAGAAAAGAGGCTCTTAATATGAACTGGCCCGAGGGCTCATCTCCTCTGCCATTGCACGATTTCCACACCATCGCCGGGGGCAGCAGTGATGGTCTCTGAAGATCTTAAATTCCCTGCATTTAGCTTCTCAGCGGGGCCCGTTTCCTACTAAGGGATGGGCAGGTGGAGCAGGCAGACGGGCAATGAAAGGTCATTTTAAATCTCCCAGAGAGGGCAAACCACAACTCCAACAGCAAAGAGCAGCAGGTCCATCGGCATACGGGGCCAGCAAGGCTATTCCTGCTGGGAGGAAGGCACCAAAGAGGAGACAGGAGAGAGGGAGGGAGAAGACACATTTGTGACCTTCCCACGGAGTTCATGCCATTCCTGTTGGAATATCAAGCAAGCTAATGAAAAAATTCTGACTTCTATAGCATCTGGCCTCTGTAAATTGCTCATATTCCTTAATTTTCATCAATAGTCAAAAAATGGCAGTGCCTTACTTTTACGTAGCACTTGACAATTGCTACTTTCACTTACTTGATTTTCATTAAGAAACTTCCCATAGGAAAGTGATCCTCCCCACCAAAGTGGGCCTCGCAGCCATTGTTATCCCCACTTTAAAGCTGAGAAAACTGAGGCCTGAATGAGTTAAGTGACTTGCTAAAGATTGGACAATGGTCTTATCTCAAAATCTAGTTTTCCCAACATCGAAGATTGCCGGAAGGATGTAAAATATGTACATTTTAACTTAATGACTCATCAGCAAATTGAGGGGTTTCCTTTTAAGTGGTTCTTCTGATGTAGGTAACAACTATGTATCTTTAAACTGCATGAGTTTTCAGAGATTACTGCAGTCAATCCTCCTTTAAGAGACAAGGAAACTGAGCCTTAGAGAGGCTAATATGCTATGATTCCAGAAGTTGTCCCAGTCAGTTTTATGATTTATGACCTTAAGCATGTTAATTCTATTTTTTTAATTCTACTTCATGAAAACATCATGGAAAGGTACAGAATTTGCAGTCGGGTTATTGCTTAAACAATGATATTGCCGAAGGGATGCGGAGCCTGTTTTTGGTGCGGAAGTAGAAAATTCATGCCGTATCTCAAACTGCAGCTGGCATTCCACTCCGCAAGCCGGAGCACAGAAGATGAGCTCAGGACAAGACGAAGCCATCGCCCCAAGCCAGGGCAAATTCACACCTACGCTCTCTGGGACAGGGCCATGTTTGCTCATGACCGTCAGCGTCCTCTCCAGCAAGGAAAGCCAGGTCCGCAAAAGCTTGCTGAAAACCCGCCAGGAGCCAAACGTGACCTTGGTCGCCCGCAGAAGGCTTGCGGTCCACAGCTGAAAAGACAGAACCGACGCAGCATTAGCCACCAGGCGTGATGTGAGCAGAGGAAGGAGCAGCTTATTCTGTCGGGGCGGTTAAGTGAAGACTTCACATTTTTGATAGATCTTGGGTCAGGATTTCAAAAAAGGGAGAGTGGAAGAAACATGTGCTTCCAACTCAAACATTTTCTGCTTCAGTGGCCTTAAAGATGCCAGTTGTGTAACTTCCACGCAAAGAATTACCAGACCCAGGACTTTGCGGGTTGCTCAAGCAGATGGCCACATGCACTCTGGCTTCCTCAGAGCCGGCTTTAATCTGAGCACCGGCAGCACACGTGACGAGAGACCCTCCCGGGTGTGCACGTGTGACACCAGCTTCCAACACTCACAGTGTGACACCAGCTTCCCATTGCTCTCGGCCCAAGAGTAGACTTCGTTTTCACCGTCCTTGCCTCAACTGCCTGTGATGGTGAGGAAGTGGCGAGGCAGGTAGAGCATCTGCAGGCTGCAGAACGAGGTCCATGGGTTTTCCTTGTCAGCAAGGAGCCAAATGAGTAAGAAGATGCGTTTTCACTGGAAGCCGAACGTTAATCAAAGTAGGCAGGAGGCACAGATCACCTTGCTCAAAAGTCTCTCTCCTCCCCCGAGCCCAGCTGGTCCATGCGGCACCTTGGTAAGGCTCAGACAAAGACGCCCTTGCCTCTGGATCTGCTCCCACTCACCCTCAGCCCTAGGCCAGGCAGCCTGGGCGCTACCCGGCCTGCGTGGCCACGCAGCAGCTGGTTCCCTCCCGTGCAGCAATTTCAAGTGTGGGTGACGTAAACGCCTGGACAGGAGCTGCAGCTCCCATGAGAAGGGAATGGCAGGGGAGGGGAGAGAAGGGAGGCAGGTCCAGGTGGCGTGGGGACTCTGGACAGGACTCAAGTCTTCATAAATCACCAAATGTGCTTCTAGCAAGGAAGAAAAGCTAAGTGACAGATTCAGGTAGGAGACTGGCGGCGGGGAAGGGAGACAATTTTACAGTTTTACCCTGGGTCTGAAAACATCCTGTTTGCCACCAAACCGTTCTTTGTAGGGTACTGATGGCAGGTCACACAGTGCGGTGCGGTGGTTCTCAAAGTGTGGTTCCCCTGCGGACCACCAGCACCAGTATCATATGAGAACTTATTATTAGAAACCTAAACTCTTGGGCCCCATCAAAGATAGACTGAATTAGACATTCTGGGGTTTTTAACAAGCCTTCCCGGTGATTCTGACGCACACAAGAGTCTGAGAACCACTGGTAAGGTGTCTGGGCAGATCAGTCTTCATGGGTCTCGGTCTCTGTGACTCTCCAGAAGTCACCTAACCATCTTAAGTCACAAGCTCCTCTTCTACATATAAGATAGACATAAAAACAGCTTCGGCTTACAGTCATTTGGAAATTGAGATCACATCTGGGAAACACTTTGCACGGTGCCCTGCATGTGGCAGGCAGTGTACACCTGTTTGCAATTATTGATGCCAGCCACGGCGAGGCGACAAGTGTGTGTGGACGACCGCAAGCCTCCACTGTTCCTAGGCTGGCCTCCCAGGTCAGCCTGCCCCTCAGAGGGAAGTGAAAGAGGATGCGGGCTGGCATCCGGGGGAATCCAGAGGGAGAGAGCAGTGTCCAGCCAATGACCCCCGGGGCCCTGAAACGCCTCCCGAGTGCTCCAGAGCTGTGAGCAACAGTGCCTGGGGCTGCGCACGGCTGGGGTGGGGAAGCTGACCTAGCCTGGGGGTCAGGGAGGACTTCCCCAAGAAAGCGACCTTTGAGCTGAGATGGGAAGAGTGAGTGACAGTGAAAACTAACTCGATGAGACGTGACCATGTGCCAGGCGTTATTCCAAGCAATTGTGTATTTTAAATCATGGAATCTCCTTTGTGATTAAGTAACATTTTGGTCCTCATTTTACAGATGAGGAAAGTGAAAAACAAAGATGGTAACCTTGATTGGGGCCATGTGGTGGACAAGTGGCACGAATAGGATTCAAAGCGCAGCAGACTCTGGGGCCAAGAGCTGCAAGAGCCCTGGGGCAGGGGGCTGGAGGGCCCAGGGAAGGGACTGGGGCTCCCTGTTTCTCTTCCTGAATCCGGTTCTCCAGTGTCCCTGGGATCCCAGCCCACGGCGATGGCAGGTTGGCAGTGTGCAGCACGCGGGCTGTGCCACCGCCTGGCGCACGCTAAGAGCCCCAGTTGGGTGTGGAAAGTCACGTGGGGCGGTGAGAAAGTGCAAGCCATAGAACAGACGATGCAGACTTCCAATTTCCACACATACACACGCACACATACACGCACACACACGCACATGCACGCACACACATGCACACACATGGACGCACATGCACACACACAAGCACACACATGCACACGCACATGCACACGCACGCACACACACACACTTGCTGGAAAAACCTGAAGAGTATATACCAAGATGTTCATGGTGGTTATCGCTGAGAGGAAACAGCAAAGTTGATTTTTATTATTTTTTTCTATGTGGGTG
This sequence comes from Propithecus coquereli, assembly GCF_000956105.1. NCBI lineage: Eukaryota > Metazoa > Chordata > Mammalia > Primates > Indriidae > Propithecus > Propithecus coquereli. The sequence goes on from NW_012149219.1 coordinate 488,711, forward strand.
TTTACGCCCCCTCCTGTGCCTTTTTGCAATGGTCACATATCACTTTTTTAAAAGGTGAAAGGTTTACACCACCTGAGAAGAAACCAGAGTATTCACACATTACTTTTGCAGTCAGATAAATAAGCTCTATTTTAAAACTGTTTACTCATGTGTCAGGTTAATGACAAACATTGAAACTCAACCTTGGCCTGAGTTTGCTCACCTGTCCCAGGTGGGAGCCCGGGAGACAGTTTAAATACTGGCTTGTTCTACCCTGGCTGAAGCCTGACTCCTGGTGGACAGAAAGATCCAGGACGGGTTTCTATTTTAAGATGTCTACAGTACACGTCCCAGGGAAAGTTTATTTATCCACCCGTTTTGTCATTCAACAAATACGTACCGATCCTATTCTATATGCCGAGCATGACGGGAATATAAACATAAATTTGAGACGGAGCCTGTTTAGGAAAATGGCTTCCGTCTACTTTTGTTCAAGTTTTCTTTTTGTTTCAATAGTGTGGTCGTGTTCTTCACGTAAGTCCTGCTGCCTTAGTTACTATTATTTCTAGGCTGCTACTGAGAATGGGATATTTTTCTTGGCAATTTCCTGAGCACAGTGAGGAGTCCAGAAGCTATGGGTTTTCATGTATTGTGTCCGTGTGGCCACTTTACTGGACTATCTTACTGGCTGTTCAGACTATTCTCTTTGGTTCTCAAGCTATATAATCATGCAAAAAGAATTTTGTTCCTTTTAAAATATAGTAGTTGTCTTTCTCATTTCAGAGATCTGTCCACAATGGGTATTCTTCACCTCCCCCAGCCCCCCCGCTTTTTAACCAGGGAAACTTCCGGTTAGTCCTGCCTGTGGGAGGCACCCGCAGATCAGAGGCAGGAGAGAGAGGGGAAACAGGAGGGAAGCGGCAGCATATGCAAGGGCCAGTTCAAAAGGGCCACCATGGCCGGGAGCGGTGGCTCACGCCTGTAATCCTAGCTCTCTGGGAGGCTGAGGCGGGAGGATTGTTTGAGCCCGGGAGTTCGAGACCAGCCTGAGCAAGAGCGAGACCCCCATCTCTACTAAAAAAATAGAAATTAGCTGGACAACTAAAATATACATATACAAAAAAAATAATTAGCCGGGCATGGTGGCGCATGCCTGTAGTCCCAGCTACTCGGGAGGCTGAGGCAGGAGGATCGCTTGAGCCCAGGAGTTTGAGGTTGCTGTGAGCTAGGCTGACGCTACAACACTCATTCTAGCCGGGGCAACAGAGTGAGACTCTGTCTCAAAAAAAAAATTAAAAAACAAAACAAAAAAACCCAAAAGGGCCACCATCCAGAAGTGGGCCGGAGCAAACACAGGCTAAGGAGTCCGCAGGTCGCAGGCGAGAACGTGGGCTCCGCGTCAGATTGCCTGGGTTCAGACCCTGCCGCCACCACTCAGCAGCCGGTGGTCCTGAGCACTTTACTAAACCTTTCTGTGCCCCAGTCTTCTTATCTTGAAAATGTAAGTAATGGTTGTCTTGGCTTACTGAGTTATTAAGAGGATTCAAATAATTAGTTCATGCAAAGTGCTTAGAAGCAAGTTGGTATGTTACAGTTTCAGTAAATGACAACCATCATTAACTCCTCTCTTTCACGTGTGTGCACTACATACCATCTGTCACCAGATTTTCCATTTCAAGGGCTCTTCCTCCAAATTTACTCATTACCAACTCGCTTCTCACCACCCTACCACCACCACCCCTGGTCTGCTCTGCCATCGCTCCCTGGAAACTGCAAACTTGATTCCCCCACTCCTGCCCTCACCTCCCCTATGGTCTCGTCTCAACGCTGCGGAAAGTGGTCTCCATACACGTAAGTCTGATCGTGACACTCCTTTGCTGGACACCCTGAGTAAAGGTCAGTCCTTACCATGACCTAAAAGGTCCCACCTGACCTGACCCCCCATCCCTGCCCTGGACTTCTACTGCTGTTTCCTCCACCCTGCTAGACTGGCCTCCTCCCGGGACAGAGTCCGCCAAGCCTTCCTTCCCCACCCCGGGCCTCTCCCCGTGCTGTTCCCTCTGCCTAGGGCGATCTCTCCCTGGGCGTCTGAATGGCACCCTGGCTCCCTTCAAGTCTTGACTCAGACACCTCCTTCTGGGGGTGGGGGGAGTGTCTGCCACGGCTACTCTGAAACTGCGCCCACACCTCCCACGCTCTCCACCTCCGTCCCTCATTGTTTTCTCCTTAGCACAACACTCAGCACCATCTGACATGGTGACATTAGTTTTCACACCATCAGTTTGATGGGCACAGGATTTTTTTCTTTTGCTCACTATGTTTCCAACATCAAGAGTGCTTAGCACGAAGCAGGCACTCAATATTTATTGAATGAATAAAAAAAGAAACCTCCCCAGAACTGAAAGACAGGAGTTTCCAGATTAAAAGGTCCACCAAGTCCCCATGAAACCCACTGCAAACTTTCAAAACACCAGGAACGAAGACAAGATGGTAAGAGTTTGCGGAAGTTGCGAAGGATCACCAGCGAGGGTGCCTTCCTCCTTCTCCACGGCAAGGTGGGAAAGTGGACCGGAACGGACAAATCATTTCCGACCTAGAACTTATTCCCAGCCGAACTATCAGACAAGTCTGAACGAAGTCAATGAAAGCACTTTCAGTCCCTCAAGGTCTAAAAGTATTTTCCCTCCCACACAGCCTTGCTCCACAAAGCTGCTAGAGGACGTGCGTCCCCCGTGAGGAAGAACGCACGGGCCCTGCAGAGGCGAAGGCAGGCTCCCTGGCGATGACAAAGGGAGGTTCTTCAGGTAACAGACGCAGGCTACGGGGCAACTGGTCCCGCCCGAAGAGGGGAGGCCTTCTCGGGAGCCCGTGTCGCGCTGTCTCTCCAGCCCGACGCAACCACGGGAGGATGTGCGCATTGCAAGAGCGTACACACCACGCAGGCAGGGCAGAGCCTCCAGAAAGCAGGACATCTCTCAGGTGAAAGGCAGAGGACCTTCTAGGACAACAGCTGGCAGCTCTTCCAGATACGGCAGGGGGAGCCCAGAACACCAAGCAGGGAAAGAGAACCGACCGTCCTGTTGGGATGTGTAAAAATGGCCATTAAGGAGTCCGGCGAAAAAGAACACCAAGTTGAGCAAGGGGAGTGGCATATTTAACTTCTGGAAACATAGAAAGTAAAATAGGAATTACTATTTAGAAATATGGGCTGGGTGCTACGGCTCACGCCTATAATCCTACATTTTGGGAGACCAAGACAGGAGGATTGCTTGATGCCAGGAGTTCAACACCAGCCTGAGCAACATAGCGAGACCCCGTCACTACAAAAAAAAAAAAAAAGAAAAGAAAAATTAACGAGCATGGTGCTGCATGCCTGTATTTCCAGCTACTCGGGAGGCTGAGACAGGAGGATCACTTGCAGTGAGCTACGATGACGCCACGGCACTCCAGCCTGGGCGACAGAGCAAGACCCTGTCTCAAAAAACAAAACCTATTTAGAAATACGGAGCTGCAAGGAACTGGAAGAAGCGGGGAGGAATGGGCCAGGGGAGAACCTGAGTCTTTTACAAGCCATTTAAAACCATGTGCATGCACTCTTTTAAAGAAATTAAAATTAATTTTCAAAAAGATAAACTGACTTTTCAGCTAAGCTCTCTAATCTTCTCACCTGTGATGATTTCTCTTTTGCAGAAAATGCAGTGTGATGACAACCTAGCATCCAGGCGGGAAAACACTGAAGAACTGAACAGTACTTTGAAATAGTTTTATTGGCTCGTAAGACCTTTGCATATAAAAAAAATACCCAAAACACTATGCAGTATTAAATCACAATTACATTTTTTTACCAATTAAAACTACCCAGAATATACATTTTTTAAAGAAAAAAAAATTCTACAGAACTGAATTCTGAAATGACATTATGACTTAAATACTATGACAAAATAGATAATTCCTTATAACATTAATTAATTGCACAAAGCTGCCAGATATTTTCATCAGCATAACCATTGCACAGAGTGCAAATCAACACAATTTCAATGTTACACATTTAGCTGAAGTAACTGCGCCTCCACCTACGGAACTCTTAAATTTCTGGCACACAATGTTGGTCTGTTTTAACTTCTATCAGGCAACCGACTTCACGATCCACTTACTCCTTCTTTCTGGCCCTCCCTAAAAGAAGAAACATCCTTCTGCTGTCATAGCCTAGAAAAGTCAGCACCGCCTCTGCTTGAAGAAATCAACTCCTCTCAACTCCTCAGGCAGGTACTCCTGATCCACCGGCTCGCTGTACATGGGGTTGTACTTGTAGCCTTTGGCGTAGCCCAACTCCTTCATCAGCCTGGTCGGCGCGTTCCGCAGGTGCAGGGGCACCGGGGGCAGAGGGCCCTGGTGGTTCCTCAGGCAGGCTTTGGCGCTGTTGTAGGCGCTGAACACCTCGATGGACTTCGGGGCTCTGGCAAAATAGACTACACACTGGGCCAGAAGCACCTGCCAACGACACAGGACACGTTCTGCTAGGAAGCTGCCAGAAAGTTTGTTTTGCACAGTACTTTACGACTCATACTTCTAGTTAATTATTAACAGATCGCCATCATGCTTTTACCATCCCCCTTTTTTGCCTACAATCTGGATAACCACCTATCATAGAAAAATTCCTGTGAGGCAAGAAGTAAACTATTTAGGGCCAGTGGTTTTCGTTTTTTTAAACTGAAGAACTTTTTACTAAATGAAATTTTCCTTAAACTACCAATATATAAAACAGACGAATATGAAAGTGCTCGGTGTCGGGGTGAACTTGCGGAGGCTTCTGAACCCTGTTCAGCCGCTTTAACTTCTCTGGCCCCCAGAAAACCTGGAGCACTTCCCCTGAACCCCAGAACTCCTAGAGTTTGGAGACATGACCTCGTTGACATTGAAGGTGTCCCTTCTCTAGGAATCTAAGATTCTACAACGGGAATTCAAAGCCAAGCAGCTTATTTAACGGGTCCAATACGTCACTGGTGAAGGAGGGACATATATTCAAAACCACGAGGGGACGGAGCCCAAGAGAAAGGAAGGGGTTCGCAAAGCACTGAGCCGGTCACCTTACCTCGCACTCAGGCATGCCGATGAAATGACAGCCTTGGTAGGCAGCAACTGCCTGTGTTAACGCAGATGGGTCCGCCAGACCTGCCACACACAGAGAGAGACAAAGGAGAGTTTCAGTCACAACACACACTGTCCTCCTGACCTGTCCACATGCAGGCAACCGGGGACCACCATTGCTTGTGGATTTAGTGACCGAAACGATCCCAGTCAGCAACGTATCTATGGTCTCTGATCACATGAACTTATTCAAGAAATATTTAGTGAGTGGTTACTGTGTGGTATCAAGAATTGTCCTCTTGTGGATAAAAACTCCACATCTAGTAGGAAAAACGAGACTCTGTACAACAAACATAAGGAACAAAGGCCATGAAGACGTTCACATGGATGGATACACTGAAAACAAAGCATTCAATAAGACCAAGGAAGGGTAAAGCTTTTCTCATCTTTTTCTTTAGATAGTGTCTAGAGTCTTCCATTTCTGCCTTGGGAACTGTCCAAAGAAAAATCTGAACACCTGACTTCAAAGCAAATTTAAAAGCAGTTCTTTTATTTCAACACCCTGAATAGCCACTCATGTTATAGTAAAAACACTCCTGAAGAGGAAACAGAAAATGCTGACTTTATGAACACAAATACTCGAAAGCACAAACACACCAAGAAATAAATGAGTGGGCTCAGGCACAGAGGCTTATCTTTTCCTACTCGTCCCACATGGCCCCAAGACATTCTTGACTCACACACAAAGAAGTCACAATCCCCCCCATCACGCCACACCACCCCCCACGGACTCGGGGCTCTGAGACCCTCCCATCGCACTCACCTATGTCCTCGCTGGCGAACCTCACGAGCCTCCGTGCCACGTAGAGCGGGTCCTCTCCTCCCTCGAGCATGCGGGCCAGCCAGTAGAGGGAGGCGTTCTGGTCGGAGCCCCGCATGGACTTGTGCAGGGCGGAGATGCAGTTGTAGTGCTCCTCTCCTGACAGCACAAAGAACAGCCCTCACGCCGAGCTCACGGGGGTGCCCAAGCCACATCTTTACTCCACTGGCTGATCTGCAGAAAGCCTGTACTAACCAAGGCCCTAGGAAAGCTGAGGAGAGTGGGGTTTGGCAGCTGGCCTCAAGCTACGCCTAGCAGGAGGGCGCAAACGCCATTTGTGCAGAATCTGGGACGTGCCCCAGAGCAGTTCTCTGTGGGGCTGGGGTGCCTGTTTGGCAACCCGGTCTCATTCAGAGGGAAAGGATGCCGCTGAAAACTCTGGCTGTTCACTTTGCTGGTGATCCTCCTGGACCAGTGGATTTGCCAGAGAAGAGTGGACGGAGGGTGAGTCTCATGTTCTGGTTCCATCCTGTGCCCCACTGTCTACGTGAGGACAACCGACTATGGGCCTGGTCATAGCCATCAGCATGGAGAGTCAAGTGGCCAGGGCAGCTGTTACAGCCCGTTTGTTCCTCAGTGGCGTTTCCAGCCACCTTTCTGATATCCAAAGCCTGTGGTCATTTAAACCTCCCTCTGCCAGCCTCAGTGTGGGGACACCTGCGAGGCAGGATCCCAGAGAGACTGATGCACAGACTAACGGCTCTCACCCGAAGGTAGTGCAGCCCGCTCTCTTACCACTTGGTCTCACCCCATTTTTTACCTTAGATTCACATGGAAACAAATCAGTAAAATGTGCTTTACTAAGGGCAAGAAATGACAGCTCAACAATTCTCAGGAACTAAGCAGTGGCGCGTGCACACATTTCACTGTTCTCTGGCCATCCTCTCTTACTTCAGTTCAAGGACAGGGAACCCTTCTCAAGAGAGCAGAGCACATGGTTCCTACGAGCATCAGTCCTCCTGGAAAAGCACCTGATCTGTGCTTCATCATAAGCCAATGTCAACAATAAAACTGTGTTATGCCGGGCACAGCATTCAGCCCCAGGGACAAATCCCAGCAGCTGACCGGACTGGTAAGATGACACTTGGTCTTCAGAGGGAGAAGACAGCAACTGACGAGATGCTGGCCTGCCAAAGGGGAAAGACCTAAGAGACTGACAGCAGGGCTGGAGTGACGCCAGTTTCCGAGGAGAAGCAGGGCAGAGGGATGGTGTCAGCCCAGCTACCAGATCTGTGAGGACACCGAGTATGCCCTGACCCAAGGCTTCCCTAGTCACTGACTGATGGGGTGTCCTGGCCCACCCCCCCACCTCCTGGCCTGGACCCTGACTGTGCTCTACTCCCCTGCAGGGTGGAGGTGGGTGGCAGCAGGGCTGGAGTGTAGGCTTGGCTAAACTCAAGGGGATGGAGGGATGGAAAAACTACCTCCAGTCTACCCTCTGTCAAATTTAAACTCCCCCGACATGGGTTACTCGTCTTCTCCCACCTTTACTGGGGTCATGGGGGAGGCAATACCACCAGCACGGCAGGCAAGAGCAGGGGCTCTGGGGCAGGAGTCTGCACTTGGCCCCAAACTAGCCATGCGGCCACAGGCAAGTTACTGATCGTGGTTGCACCTCAGGTTTCTCATCTGTAAAATGGGGATAATGAGACCACTTACCTCACAGAGCTGCGTTAAATAGCACATGCCCGGCACAGAGCAATCACTATAGAAACATCCTATCGGTGTCAGACACTATTATCATTCTACACTACCTTTCAGTTTTGCTTTTATCCTGTACTACTTTATAACCTGAAATTTGACTTTATACAGAACCCTGATGTCAATGCATGGCAGACAGTTTGTTCTTACTAGAAATTTCTTCACTCTGAAGCAGAAACATCTGAACTAGTTACTGGATCGTCCTAGTGGGTAACTATATATTAGGTTACATTAAAAGAAATAATAAAAGCTCCGGGGGTGGGACTTTGTCTCATTAGAGTTATAAAAAGGCCCAAGAGTATAAACTAACAGTTTCCAAGGCAATGGTTCCACCATCTCTATTTATGGAACAAAGCCTATAAGATAACCTTTTTCCAGAACCTGTCTGCAGATCCACTGTGGGGCAGACATGACATAGTGGGGTGGGTGCGTGAGCACACCGACAGTGGGAAGATGTGTAGAATGCGGGGTTCTCGAGGCGGTGGCACTAGGTGGCCTCCACTGCCCCCCAGCTCAGAGCTAGAGACAAGGTGATCCCCTCGTCCACAGCTTCCCTTGCTGCCATGTCGGGCTCAGAAGTATTAGGCTGGCACAAAAGTAATTGAGGTTCTGGTTCGTGAATTTGAAATCATTGTATTAATAGGACTCCTAAGGCTGGACTCCTCCTCCAAGGTCTGCCGTGTGCGTGTGTGGAGGGGTGACTCCTCTCAGGCACGTGCTCCGACGGTGTGATCAGTGACGGCAGGGCTGGCATGGAGGCAAGCACCGTGGGGGAAGGATACAGTCTTGGGAATCAGTTAGCTTAGACTTGAGGATTGGTTTTACCAATTGCTTTGTGACCCTAGGCAAGTTTTGTTTTCTGTAAAATGGGGATAATATTAATAGCTACCTCCTAAGGCTATTTGAGATTCAACAAAAAGAAAGTATCTATAAAAAACTCAATAGCTGAGTGTTAGCGAATGCCATGTTACATGGATTTCAGCTGACAGCTGGATGAGATGTGAAAGAGCGGTCCCAGTCAGTCCAGTCAAAACCAAGTCTCCTTTGGGACGCCTACAAGAAGGGAGAAAGACCACTGCCGCTGCACGCCAAGAAACGGTGGGGAGCCCAGCATGTGGGAATTTTTTATCCCTCAAAAATTTTCATTTTGTTCTTATATCCAATTTTTGTATCTGGCCGAAAGTAGGGCTCTGCATGTAGAGTGTCTTCCTTTTCAAGCATTCACGACACTCAGCAGCACAAGGCAAAGCTGGCCATCCGAGAAGGCCTGCTGAGAGGCACGTTCGCGTCAGGATGCAGACTAGACTGTTCGTTCAATGTGTCCATTTGTCCTCAGCACTAATTAACACCCCCGCGCTACCCTCAGCAGAGGCGCACTGAGGCTGAAAAGCTTCAGTCTCTCCTCCCAACGTCGTGCAGCAAGCACGCTCACTCATGAAGAGGCGGCGCCCCGAACCAAAGTCATTCTTAAGTCCCTCCACCCTTTCTCTGACCGGTAAGGACTCTCTGTCATCAGGAAAGACTGTAGATGTGGCACAGCCTCTGTGAGATCTGGAATGTTCAATTATCAGCTTCCTTTTCCGGTAGAGCTTTTTAAAAGTGTGGAAATTCTATTCCACAGTCACTTACTGCAGCGACTCCACCCGGAGTCACACAGATGCCCAAGCACCGCAAGTCCAGCCTCGTCCGCAGTACGCTATCTTCGTCTCCCCGCTCTTTTATAAAAACATGCACATGTGCTGTGCTACTGACGTTTAATATGGCCAGGTCATGGATTTAATAAGAGCTGGTATCCAATGTGGTAACTGTAAATGCAGTTCTACACAAACAGGTAAGTGCACATGGCAAAATTAAATTTTTTAAAAAGCTACAACAAAAGCATCAACATCCATGAAAACTTAATTTTTATTTTAGATCTTAGAAATTAAGAGTTAATCTCAAACTAATAAGTCATTTAGTGCAAAAGTCCTCTTGCTGCTTACTGTCATTATAAATGATCACAAGACTGACTTACTGTCAAATGAATGCATGAGCTCTCAAAAGGGCTTGTGTTCTACAAGGTTCTACCAAAGAGTAATGGGAAAATGTCCAACTGCCTTACGAGATGGATGGAAGCCCACGATTTCAACCCCCAAACTCCTCTTGGCTCTTATCAGCGCAGCTTCTGCTTTCTGCCTCTCTTCAGGAAGGTCAGCCCTGTGTGGGAGGCTTACCGCCCTTGCCAACATGGAGAGCCCCCCGAGAATCACGGGCAGGCCTTGGGGCCCGCAGACACGAGGATGAACGCGCACGCTTACATCTGCACGGGTTCACTCTTCCACACTGCAGTTACTCACCTGCACGGTCGTACAAAATGTGGGATCGCTGGAGGCCTTCCTTCACGTCGTTCTCAGTGATCAGAACTCTGCCGGGAGAATAGGTTTGCCCACTCTTCTTACAGAACATCTTCCTGGAGCTTAGCCTGGCCAGCACCGCCAGCTGCAGTCCATTCAACCCGGTCCGGGCGTCCCCATCACTGAGGTAAGCCAGAGTGTCTACTGCTTTGTCCTCTATGAACACGGAGGGCCTGAAACACAACCAGTATTACTGTCACGCTTAGGTTATACACCTGTCATTCTGCAGCACATCCTACTGAACTCATAATTCTCAGCGAGGTCACTGAGAAAAGCTCAAGGCGTTCGCTCCGTATTCTGAACGCACGCTGCTAACATGGTGAAGCATTGTCAAGACTAAGAACTGACCGGATCTTTAAAGTCACAAGGGTATCACACTGTGTAAGTTCACACATATAAGCCTGTGTAAAGCAGACACTGAATGTCCTGGAAGGTCACTGTTGACATGTGGTCTCTCTGGTTCTAGCCTATACATAGGTGAAAACTTTATTAGAAATGCTAGCATTTCCTCATTGTGGAAAACATGTTTCAAAGGCAGCACACAACCTGATGGGACAGGTATGCTCAGACCACTTTCCACACAGGGAAGAGACAGCGTCGCGCCAGAATATTAGCCTGAAAGGCATGCAGTTCAACCAGGTCCCCACAACAGGACACAAGAGAACTAGAAGCAGGTCTCTGGACGTTTTGGGAACTGCACTAGGTTTCTTCATAGTGGTTATTAATCACACGCACTGCACAGGGAAGCAGAGAGGTCACCAGCCTGGGAGCCAATCAGAAGGCTCTGCCAGTTACTGAGCCATGAGACTTCGGGTAAGTCACCTAACCTGTCTCCAAATGTCAAGACTAAAATTTACAATCACATTTCTAAATTTGGACCTTCAAAAAGAACATCTAACTATGATTAGTTTTCACGTCTGATTCAGCAAAATTTTCTACTCCTAGTGTAGTTAAACAAGGTATCTAACACATTCCGTTACATAGAGGGGTCTGATTAATTCCTGGGTGGGCTGCTAACTGTACATTTGTGAAGCAAAAAATTATTTTTCAAAGTTACAGTTCCCCCATGTCATTATCAACCGTCAGCTGAAAATATCCACGGTATGTAATAAATCCATTAGGACTGTCCAAATCAGCCGCCTGAAAAACAACCCACAGGCACCAGCTGGCCTGGGCCGGGGGGTTTCTGAAGGGGGATCCAGCTTGTTTGCTGGGCTCAATGCAGAATTCCTCACCCGACACCCACCCACGCGACTTCACTTGGTGAATAACTTGACTAACACCAGTGGGCGTTTCATTCCCTGAAAGATCTGCTCTAACATGCTACGTCTGCCCCATCTCACTCCCTTACTCACCAAAGCCAAGGCTTCCAGTTGCTCACTGTGGGTCTCTCACACGTCAGACACCTGGCTAACCTTCGCCCCGTAACCGACTCTCTCCTCAGACTCATGCCCACCGCCCGCACCGGGCCCCAGAGCCACGGGCACAGCTTGGAGACCCATCTCCCTCCCCGATGGCATCCTCTCAGCAGAGACCTCACCAGAGCACTCGAAAACACACACCGAGGCCACATCATCGGCACTGTGTAAAGCTCACGGACTATTTCTCAACCAGAAATTGTTCAGCAAATTTTCTGGAAGATGATTTAGAAGAAAACGATAGACAGAATACATACTAAAGAAAACATGTAGGGAGGGACAGGCACCAGTGGGGTGAGCAGCACCCAACGTGCCCGAGAGGGAGGGCACACTTGCCCCTTGGTGACTGCGCACTGCCTGTGGTGGGGGAGGGAGGCAGGGAGAACCAAAGCTGCCCGAGCGTCTCATTTCCGCCTCAAAACAAATAAAAGCGATGCCTTCCATCTCCTTGGAAAGCTTCCTAGCAACAGAACGCCAGCAGGACAATTGAGGGAAGAAAAGGGAGTAAGAGCAGGAGCCCTAATCAGTCCCAACTGACTGAACCAGCCTGTCCCCTGCACCATGAGGTGGGTTAGGTGGTGACTACATCCGCCATCTCTCTGTCCCCATACTAATGCTGCAGCCTCAAGGACAGAATCATGTTTTATTCTTTCTTTCTGTCCCCAGTGCCTGGAAGATAACAGGCATCCAATATTTGCACAGTGAATGGACTAACTTGAATTTTCTCACAATCTCTGAGTAAAACATTTATTTTTTAAAAGTTATATGTAAAGTATAAAGAAAATAAAACAAAATCCACCTCTCTACTGCTAGCAATAACAATAACTACTACGTCATCTGTTGGATTTGTTTTATGATCCACTCACCCATGCGGCCATCAACCTTCCATCTACATATTCAAACAAAATTGGGATCATACTGTGTGTAGTTTCATATCCTTAACAATTAAGTAATTGTTTGAAAAACAAGTAAGCTACTCAGACCTCTGAATATTTACTTTGTAAATAAATGTACATTGTTGGGGAGAGGGGGAACAAAAAAAATAAAGAAATGCACATTATATTTTAAAAATAGAAAAAAGTCACCTACCGCTGGACTACCTCAACGCTAATATTTCAGTATATATCCCTTTCCTATGAATTTGTCCTTTGTATGCACTTAGAGGCATGAAGTGCTCTTGGGACAGTGACAAGACGGGTGGTCTTGCACACCCTGGTACTCACGGCTGCCCTTTCCATCGGTCCTCGCACACAGTCAGGGAGCAGGCCTCATGCGTGAGGAGAGGAGCCAACGAGCAGACTGTTCCACAGATTTGTACACAGAGCACTGTGAATCAGCCTTTAAAAAGGGGCATTTTATGCGGTTGGAAAAAGGGTCCTTCCCTCCATCTTTGAACTCCTGACTAAAGCATAAGTGGTTCGTTCTACTGTTCCGTTTGGAGTCCAGGGGAACCAGGGTGCTACCACGACAGAGGCCACCTGAGCCCCCGCCACTCCGTCCTTATTCCTTCCTTTAGGTATGATCCACAATCCAAACTTCACCCCACCCAAAAGAAGAAAGTATTTCTAAGCCCAAATGAATCCGTCAGCAACTCAGTTCCAGCAACAAAAGGGGGCTGCTTATAGCACTCACAGCGGCCACACAAGAAAATTACAAAATGAATTCACTGTCAAGAATACTGTGCAGGGTGTTCCGAAGGTTCTACTTGCCACCCAATGTATCTTGAAACCCCGTTTATTCCACTAAAGTGTGAAGGGTAACAAAATAAGATGTACTAAAATAGCTTGAGACCTTAGAAAGGGGAGCAGATGAGAGAGCTCATGCCAAGAATGATGAAGGGACATTTGTACTGATACTTGCAAAACCCCTCAGCAAAAAGTAACTACTACACAAAGGATCTTTTTTTTTTTTTTTTTTTGAGACAGAGTCTCACTGTGTTGCCCGGGCTAGAGTGAGTGCCGTGGCGTCAGCCTAGCTCACAGCAACCTCAAACTCCTGGGCTCAAGCGATCCTCCTGCCTCAGCCTCCCGAGTAGCTGGGACTACAGGCATGCGCCACCATGCCCGGCTAATTTTTTCTATATATTTTTAGTTGTCCAATTAATTTCTTTCTATTTTTAGTAGAGACGGGGTCTCACTCTTGCTCAGGCTGGTTTCGAACTCCTGAGCTCAAACAATCCGCCCGCCTCGGCCTCCCAGAGTGCTAGGATACACAATGGATCTCGAAAGAGTGCTCCTAGTCTAGAGAATTTAACATTAATTTCTAATTTAAGCATAAGCTTATAAAAGGTTTTGCATTTAAAAATAACCTTCCAAAGGTAGACTACGATTAAATGAGGTGAAATCTCCTCTGGAGATAGGATGCCCAAAATGTCACAGGAGCCTACAGGGAAATAAGCATATTTCATAAATAAGTTATGTTGTTATAATGTAATAAAAAACTGTCCCATAATAAGGGAAGACTTGGTTAAAATAAATGCACTGGGAAAGATATTCCTAGTTGTCAAGACCTAGAGCAAAACAGACGTAGAGAGCCTTGCCTCTCCGACCAAGAGAAGAACACTGATCTTGACAGAGGAATCCAGGAAGCTCCTCCTTCCCTTTTCTCTTCCAGGGACCTGAATCCTGAGGGCTTCTGCACATCAGATGATGTTAGGATTTGGAGGACACTACTCAGATGGCTGAATGTTTAAGATGGAGGAGAAGTAAAGCAAGTGAAAACGTTCATGACATTTCATGGCAAAACCAAAGAAAATATATGGCTCAAACTCTCCCTCCCTAAATTACAAACCAAACTCAGTGAATCTCTTTCATTAAGGCAAAGGAACATTTCATGGCCAGGGTAACAACTGCACAGTGGTTCTCAACTAGTAACGTGCATCAGGTTAGAGGAACTTTCTTCAAATACAGAGGTGTGCACCTTATCACAGACTGACTGACTCCTACATCTCCGGAGACGTATTTCCAAAATGTATTCTAAGTCAGTGTGATGTAAAGATCTGGTTAAAATGCCTCCTGCTACATTACAGACGGGACTCATTTGTCCATGTTACAAATTGATGCAGAACTGTCCTTACACAAAGAAGTGCTCAGAGAAAGGTCAGAATGGCAACACTCACCAGTGGCATCTGCCTTCTCTTAATTTGGTACTTAGACCCCTTCTGGCAACTGAGGTTGCTGAGTAGTTAGAGACATGCCGGAAAAACTGGCTCCATCATGTTCAAGCTAGTTGGTCTTGGGCATGTTACCTAACCTTTGTGTGCCTCGGTTTCCTCATGTAGTAAAAAGGAGGTAATGAGACATACTTTGCAGAGCTGTACTGAGGATTAAATAAGACAGGCAGAATGCTTAGATGCTTAGAGCAGTGCCTGCCATAACATGAGCATGCAATACATGTTAGCTATTATCATCAGGATGAGAATCATTTTAATCAGACTGTTGAATAGCACACTCCCCAGAATTGCTAATCTTCAAGGTAGAGCTGCAACTCAGCTGCTTCCGTGATAACCACAGTGAAAGTAAAACAAAACTTATTTTCTCTACAAAGAGAGAACATACATTTAACAGATGATGTCATCTTTCTGTTTAATCGTAAGGAGGCACATGTCTCTCCAAATGACACTATACCACATACCTGGTAGGTGTCTGTAGTGGGTTGAATAGAGACCCAAAATGATATAAGTCCTAATCCTTGGAATCTGTGAGTATGACTTTACTTGGAAATAGGGTCTTTGCAGATGTAACTAAGTTAAGGATCTCGCGATAAGATCATTCTGGACTTAGGGTGCACTTTAAATCCAACGGCAAATGTCCTTATAGAGACAGAGAGAAGACACAGGGATACAGAGAAGGCCACGTGAAAATGGAGGCAGATCAGAGTGATGTGGCCACAAGCCAAAGAATGCCAGGAGCCACCAGATGCTGGAAGGAAGGACTGTCCTCTAGAGCCTCTGAAGGGAGTGTGGCCCTGCTGACACCTTGATTTTGGTATTCTGGCTTCCAGAACACTGAGAATAAAGTTCTGCTGTTCTAAGCCACCCAGTTTATGGTAATGTGTTATAGCACATACAGGAAACTCATCCAAGGTCCGTGAGGTCTGTTTCTGCTTACTGGTGCTTTTATGGCCCCATTTTAATGTACTTTTTTTCTTTATGACAGTTATATCAATGTACTTTTTTAAAAAAAAAAACATTTTTTACATTTTTAAGAAAAACTACTGAAATCTACTCTATACCCACAATTCATTCTGGCCATTACCTTGTACTCTGGTGTTCCATTACCTTTCTTTCTATTCATTGGTAGAAAAGATTATTTTAAACAATTTAAACTTTTATTTAAAAAAATAAAAGGAAAAGAAAACACCTATAGCCGTCTTGTTTCGGGGCCAGCTTGTCTGAAGCTCCCCTCTCCAGATAATTAGAGCAAAGCCCCAGACTCAGAGTAGAGCCGCAAAGCCACAGCACCTTACACAGGGACAGAAGCCAGTTCAACTCTTTCAACCAACTCTTGGTACTCGGCCTACTTACACAGCCAGGAGGCAATTAAGGCTTCTCATTTCACCCTCTTCACAGTCACAGAACTATGCAGTCTATCTGGTCCACAAACACCTAATTCTTTAGCAGTGGTTTTAAACATACATGTGTCCTGTGATCTAGGAATCCACAATCCTTCAAAGAATGATTAAATGTGTTTACTTTTTCATTTTCAGTAGCACAAGCTCATCATACTATGGAACATGGACTTACCTAGCCTACAAAATTAACCCAGGGCACAGATAGCATGCGTCACTGTTTGTATCATGTGACCAAAATGCTTTTAGAGAGCTAAATACATGAAAACTGTTGATCTGCCATACAAACCAAAGGAACTATGGCATGGATAATGAGCTTTCTATCTTATCCAGCAAAACTGCTTAACAACTTCACAACTCAACTCAGCTTCCCCTTATCTAGAAGGGAAATATTTGATTCACATATTCTGGATGCCTCTTCTCCACGCCCCACTGCCCCTTGTGCATGGCTTGACCACAGCACGGTACTGTAGGCTGATTTGCTCATCTAGCCTTTATGGTACTGCACGTTCTCTAAAAGCATAAGAATATGCTTTTCAACACTCAGCCAATGCCTAGCATAGACAAGACCTTCTATTTCTACTGAATAAATAAATGTAAGAGGAAAAATTTTTAAAAAGAATACTTATCTCAATCCACGGGAATATATCATATACACGTGTATACTATGTAAAACTCCCAATTCCTTAAGTACAATAAAGAATGATCTAAGCAGCAGCTACTGTATTAGTTTCCAAATCCAGTACCTCTGCTCACCTCCTCTCCCGCACAGCCTTCAGTGGCCTGGGAGTTCTCCTAAGTGTTCTAGTGCTATTTAGGGCACCAAAACGTGGCACAAGAATACAGATGCATACTCATAGCTTCTCAGAGAGAAAAAGTTATTATTTGGGATTAAAAGTCTTTTCTTCCAGCTAGATTAGTGTAAACAAATCTGATTTATGTGCACAAGAATGTATATGTTGCTGTCAATAGGGATTTGAAAGTAAAATTTTACCTAAAATAATTAAAATACTACACAATCCATTCTTAATTATCTGTGACAATTGGGGTGGTAGGTACTTCTATTAGGTAATCAATTATGTTAGAGTTCTTTCTGTGGCCTACGACATCTCCCAACTTAACTTATTGTTAGAATTGCTAACAAGCAGACCAAATTAATCAATCTAAACTTAGTATTCTTTAATTTCACTTTCCTTGTTGGTGAAAAGGGCAACAGTATTAAAGAAAAAGGCTCTTGATACTTGGGCAAATATCCCTTATGCCGTACTATACCAATAAAAAAAAAATTAAACTACTTCTTTTATATTGAAAGCTAGGCTTTATTCATTTACTAACCATTTACCAAGCACATAATACGTGCTAGGGGCCGTGCTGGGGATATGAACAAGAAGGACAAGCTCCTGTCCTCCCCGTCTTCCCAGGAAGGCATGGGACATGAGACAGCAAATAAGCAAATGAATCCAAGGAAGTCATAACTGGGATCATTTCTAAACAAGTGATGGTGGAAAAAATAAATCATCTGCTTGATATGGGAGGTTTTCTCTGAAATGCAATCTTAGCAAATTAAGAATCACTGACTCATTTTTCTAACAGTTTCAATAACTAAAAGAAATCTTAATTCTTTCACTAGATCCTCTCAAACTTTAATGTACCTCAAATCACCTAGAGTTCTTTTAAAATGCAGAAATTCTTTTCATGAGGATGAGCTTCATGGTTCTACTGTCCTCATTTTATTTAAATTCTGGCATGGCAGGGACTGGGGAGAGGGAGAAAAACCTGAGGATATCCAAATAACTCAATCCCATAAACTGATGACATGAGATCCATAAAAATTACCCTAGAGAAGTAAAAACCCAGGATATAAAGTTCTAGATACATGATGATAATCAACACACAGCAAAATGTCAGGATTTCCCCCCTTCCTTTTTCAATTTGTATGTATCAAGTGGTCATGTGAGCTGCAATGAGAATTTTGTTACCGGAAAGCTATACAGGTTGAGTATCCCTTATCTGAAATGGTTGGGACCAGAAGTGTTTTGGATTTCAGATTTTTTCAGATTCTGGAATATCTGCCTTACATACTTACTGGTTAAGCAACCCATATCCAGAAATCTAAATGTTCCAATGATCATTTCCTTTGACATCATGTAGGTGCTCAAAAAGTTTTGGATTTTGGAGCATTTCAGATTTTGAATCTGGGACGCTCAGCCTACACTAGAAAAAGGGGGTAGCAGAGGCCCCCTTGGACCCTGAGACGCACCCACCACACGAAGGGGCCCTGAGTATGAGTAAGCCTGACTGATACCAGCAGGTTCCACCCTCTGCTCTCGGTCACAGTCTGAATGGCTCTCCCATCACAACTGTACTCCAAAATAAAGCAAGTTTGTTCTGCCCAGTGGTCCATGGGCCAAATGTTTCAAGGCTTTCATGAGACATAGTGGAATTCTTCCTACATCTGAGGAGCAAGTGGGAGAAGCCAGACACATAGGAGAGACTGCTGAAACCTAAACCCCGCACCTAAAACTATGCCTTGTACTCTAATCCTCACAGAAAAGTGGCTCCAGAACTTGGCCTCAGGGCAGGCACCAGCAGCTGCCGAGTCCACAGCAGGAGGAGGCGGGCAATAGCCTCTCATCAGACCAGATTATGTTCCACTGCAGTATTGCAGCCAACACATGAACAAATGACATCTGAGGAATATATTCTAATATATATATATGATAAAAGGAAAACCTCTGACCTAAGAGAGCATATTGATTATCCATTATATGTATCCTGTGTTCTAATGAACTCGCATAGTACTCAGGATGCAGAAATAGATCACCAAACAGCTAGGAACAGCCTCTGACATTTTCAGTTAAAATTTCTTTACTTCCACAGAATTGAGTTTGACTTTGTGATATGCAAAAAGGCTGGGAAAAGAACCCTAAGCACAAAAGCAAATGCCCAAGAACCAGAAGAACAAAACAATGCTAAAGTTTGAAGAATCATAGATACACCCGTTGGAGGCTAGAAAATACATCTTAAAAGAAAAGTCTGCAGGGATATCCGTGCTGGTATATTTGAGTACTTCCCTCCTCTTTTATTTTCATCACTGGCAGATCAAGTTTTCTCCTGTTCCCACCCTCTCATTACTGAGGCCCAGACTTTCTGGCCCCCTGCCAGGAGATTCTCTGGGAGGTGGGAGCCCCCAGGATAGATACTGCACACTGTCAACTTACTCAGCGCTGCTGTTGCTGCTGTGGCTCAGAGGGTCAGTGGGACGGCTAGAGTCTAGGACGTGAATTCCCAGTGAGTTGATCGCTCGCATTAAAATAGTCACCATTGCCTCTACTGGAAGTTTCTCAAGAACGATCACCCGACAGCGGCTCAGAAGAGCAGCGTTGACCTGGAAGGAAGGGTTCTCAGTGGTTGCCCCGATCAGGGTGATGGTCCCACATTCCACGTGAGGAAGGAAAGTGTCCTAATCATGGGAGGAAAACAGAAGAAAGTGATTCCAGTCAACAGTCACCTACAGAATCCTATGTAAGTTGGCTATCCATTCCTTCCTTTCCCTCATTTTTATCTTTAGAGTTCAGGAATAGCAGCTTTATGTTCATACAAACTTGGGGAGAGTACAACTCTTTCTTTTTAAGTCTAAAACACGTCTTTTGGAATGCCAGTGTCTAAGCCTGATCTCTTGATGGTAGGCTAATAGCTCTAAGTAGAATTCTAAAACAGTTTCAACATAAATGACGTCTGTACTTAGAAAAGTATCTTCTACCCAAGGCTGAACTGTATAGAAGAGTAAGAAAATACAAAAATATTAACGTTTCCAGAATCCTCTCCCACTGCAACTATTCAATCATGTTGTTACCTTCCTAACAAACTTGGCCAGTACGTAAGCACCAGATGCTGTCTTACAGGGAAGAAATACTGAGATGAGTCAATGGTCCAATATGAAACCTAGAATGCTAACATCTAGTCAGAACTCTAAAGGGTCTGTTTATCCAAAAAGATTTAAATTAGAAAGAAAAAATACTTAGGGTTTTGTGAAATATTTCTATTTATGATTAAAAAGTTGCAAGAAAATATCAAAGAAAAAAATTTTAATATTTAGAAACAATATAAAAGTGGCTTTGTTTATAAAAACAGTGCCCTTTTGTTTCAGAAACTTATTTAAATAAATAGTGATTAGATTTTGTAACACCTTGATGAGAGCCTACACTTACAGAAAATAGTATTTAATTTTGAAAATAAAAAGTAATATTTTACAAGGGAGAAATAAAAAACATTAAAATAATGACCTTAAAATCAGGTTAAAGTGTTCACAATGACTACAAATATTTCAATTAAAAATCTCTAAAAGTCGGCAACTTTATCTAAAGCTGCTTTTGACATAAATGCTCAGGGATAAACCAACCCTTTCATTTATCAGATAGAGAAAGCATTTCTTATCACCAAAAAACATTAAGAAAAAATATAGAGAAATAGGCTCAAAAGGAGATGGGATGACAAGCCTACGCTTCTTTGTCATCAAAGTTAATGATAACAGTCCCTAGTATTTGTATAGCACATTGCACTTTTCAAGGTGATCTCGCATACTTTATGTTCTATTTGATGTTCACAATGACCAAAAGGTAGAAGGAAGTTAATATACCTGCTGAGATTTATTGAACCGATGAATCTCATCAATAAAAAGGATGGTTTTCCTTTTGAAAAAGCTCTTTTCATTTTGAGCTTGTTTTATGACATCTCGCACATCATTTGTCTTGGCGTTTGTTGCGGACAATGTCACAAACCTTATGCTATGTTTCTTGCTGTTGTTGGCTACGATGTGAGCCAGAGTGGTCTAGAAAAGATGACACACACAGTGTGAAAAGCTGTTCAGACACAGAGCAGCACCAGCACTATTACCAAGCAACTTGAACTCTGAAGAATGCGTAGCAGCACGGATACAATACGAAATACCACGGCACATTTTTATAAAGAAAACAACCCCCACCAACGTTATAAATAAAAAAGGAAAGTAGCGAAATCTTAGGCTAATCCTGACCTTTTCTCCTTTGTCCTTAACCTCCTTTGATTCCTTTCTTGGGGACTCTTTAAGATCTTTGGAATCCCAGTAAAGAGCGGCTGTCTTGATTTAGCAGTGCCTGGGTGACAGCTGTGACCTCTCACCAAAGAGAAAAGAAAATTCTCCCTCCTCCAGCCAAGACAGCATTGCTGCGGCAGGACTTAGGTGTAGAAGCGATCACAGAACCACAGCTCAAGCAGGAAGCAGAGCAGCTGAGAAAAGGAGAGTGAAGGAACCTCTGAGTTGAGAGACTAGTGACAACTACTTAGCATTTGGAATGACTGCATGCCACTTCTGCATGTCCAATCTGGTAGGATATGAACAAGAGCCCTTCAGTCACATTAGCGTTTACCCGAAAACTAAAGAAATACAAGGAAAGCACCATTCAGTACCTGGCACTTAATAAACACGCATATCCTGTCATTGCCACTGTTAGCACTATAGTAAGGATGGGAATAAAGAAAAACTGAAGACTGTTAATGAAAGGCACAAATCTGCACCTGAAGGGAAAGGTGGCACTTTATTTTCTAAAAGTTGCATGGCACCATTAGACACTGGTTGCTTCTTTACCAAATCCCAGCCTACTCAACTTTTGGAATCGGGCTCCCATGCCACATATGCCTAGGCTTGTGACTGATCACCAACCATCTCACTGAGCAGCCTGGACCGCAGAAACTCTTGTGTGGCGGGTAAGATGAGCTCACCCCCTCATCTCCCTAGGGACCTTTTCCTTGCTATCTGGGACCACCAACAGCTGATTATCCACTCTCATGATCTAATGTAAAGACTTCACAGTTACTAAGAATGCTACTGCTCAATCCCTTAAATGGGCTAACAGCTAAATCCATGGTCAGACAGATGTCAACAACTCCACCACCATCACAAAATGTTATTTGGCACAGATCCGGTTTATTCCCGGCCAAAGAGAAAGCATGAGTGCATGCACACAAGAAGGTACAAAAAGAGCAAGATGCATCCCAGGAGTAAAGGGAGGTGTGGTTAAGTTGCCAGAGATGAAGCTGGAAAGAAAAATCGGAGAAAAATCTTAAAAGCCCTTGTATACGATGGAGTCTGAATCTGAAAACTGCAAGAGCTCTTCACATTCTGATCTTGAAGTCTGCCTTTCACTCACTGGTGCTCCTTCTCCCTTCTCTTACCTTGGATAAAAGACCATTCTATATTTAAGCACTTCTTAGCTTTCTTTTTTCTTTTTCAGACTTAATTGCTCCACTTTTTCTCAAGTGTTCTTCCAATGTCATGTTTTCTAGCCCCACAATATCCTAACTGCTCTCCTCTGGACTTATGCTAATCCTTAACAATGATACATAAAACTGATACCAAAATGCATCCGTGTTTCTTCTCTAGAGAACAAGACGTTATGAGAAAAGTTATGAAAATACTAGACGAAAACGGCTTGCAGATGAAAAAGTTCTTATATTAGTCCTGCTAAATAAATGTATATTATTCTCAAGAATAAATGAAAATCAGTCTGTTAAACCAACTAGTGGGAGGGGAAGGAAGCACAATAGAAATAAAAAGAATTTGATTATTTTTTTCAAGGCTGAACCTACATACATACGAATGAAATGTACAAATGTTCCTTTACGATGTTTGTAGCACGCTGTTTCCTTGCGAATTGGGTCACTAAAAGTCTGGGGTGGGGTTACCGATGGAATACAAAGGTAGATCAGAATCCAAGAGTGGATCTTCTAGTAAACCTATGAATTTATTAACATCTTCCTTTGAAAACGACAGCAAAGGTGTCTTACGAGCCCGAGAGGTGTGTCTTTTTCACGTCTGTCACAGAACCCACCTGTGGACCAAGCACTGGCCCAGCTCAGACGGTGTCTGCGCCCCTAGGCCTCACAAGCCAGGCGGATTCTCTGCGGACAGCATCCCGCCCCGCCGCCTGGAAGAAGCACCCACGACTCCCTGACCGTTAGCTCCATCCACTCCCATCCGCCGACATCACTACGCGGGAACCCTTGGCCAAGGCGGCACTCACCTTGCCGCAGCCCGGTGGCCCCCACAGGATGAACGAGGGAATTTCGTTGGTCTCCAAGAGCGAGCGGAACAGGGTCTCCTGCCCCACAGCCCTGCTCTGCCCGATGTAGTCCTGCAGCGTGTCAGGACGCATCCTGTCGGCCAGCGGCTTGCCCTCCAGCATCTGCCGGATCTCCTCGGCGGCCAGCGCGCGGGGGTGCGGGCGGCCCCCACCGCTGGTCCCAAAGGTGGCAGCGGCGTCGGCTGCGTCCGCGTCCCAGTGCCCCGGGTCGTCCTCGCCGTCCGCGTCCGCGTCTCCGTCGCCATCGCCGTCGCCCACCGCCTCCTCCTCCTCCTGCGCCTCAGCCTCGTCCCAGCTGTGCGGAGACGCGCTGCCCGCAGCGGCGGCCGCGGCCGCCGGCCTCTTTCCGGACCCCTTCCTCCCGGGGCTGCTGGAGCGGGCCACCGGGAAGTCGGGGATGAGGCGGGCGCCGCTGGGCGTGGGCGGCGCGTCGTAGCTCTCCCGGCTCTCGGTCTCGCCGCCGTCGTCGCCCTCCTCGCCCTCGCCCTCGCTGCTCTCGGCCGCCGTCGGGGTGGCCGGCTGCTTCAGCGCGGAGCTCTCCGACAGCCGCCGCCTCTTGGCGGCCGGCGGCGAGGGCCCCTTGGCCTGCTCCCCGGCGCTGTGCGGCCCGGCCGCGGACTCCGCGTGCCCCGCGGGGTGGAGCAGCAGACAGCGGTCCAGGTGCGAGTTGATGTGCGCGGCGGGCATCATCTGCTGGCACACCGGGCACTGCACCTGGTGCAGCTGCGACAGGAAGGGGTCGTCTTCCGGCCCGCTCACCTCCATGGCGGCCGCCGCCCTCGCCGGCCTCCGGCGAGGCTGCAGCAGCCCCCGCGCGCGCCGAGGCCTCCGATGCCCTCCGCTAGGCCCCGCGCCGCGCGACCCGCGCTCGGGTAGGCGGCAGGACGCGCGCGGGCCGGGGGAGGGCGCCGCTCATGCCTCACGTCCGCAACTCCCGCGTCGGCCCGCCCCCGGCCGGCCGAAGGCAACACCTCGCGCGGCGCGTCGGGAAGTGTAGTCCGCGGCCGTTTGCCGAGTCTCGAGCAATGCCTCGCGCGGCGTTTTGCGAAGTGTAGTCGCGTGCCGGCGGCAACACTCGCGCGGCACCTCGGGAAGTGTAGTCCGCGACCGGCCGCCCCGGCCGCCCCGCGAGTACTTCCGGCTCTGCGAACGGCCTTTGCCGAGGGTGAATCGCGGGGACGGGCTTGGTGCGCGTGCGCGAGGTTGCGCGGTGGAGGCAACCTCGCCCCGCCCGGGCCTACCAGGCGCGCGGCGTTGGGGAGGAGCGAGAGCCGCGCGCGGAGGCTGCGGCGGAAGAGCCGAGTAGGGCCCGCGTGTGGGGGGCGGTGCGAGGAGGCCAGGCGGGGTTGTTTGTAATGAAAGGGACGTGGGGGAAGAATAAAACCCAAAAGGCTTCAGTAGAAAGCGACGCAAAGGACCAGAACAACAAAAACCACAAACTACGCACGTGAAAAAATGATTCCCCTCAAAAATGATCAAAGAAATTCAAATGGAGCCGGCCCCCTTTTTGGTTTGTTGGGGGCCTGTGGCTGGAAGCGCGCGGTTAAAGAGATGCTTGTCTCGCGTGCTATATTTAATAGCTGCGAATTGGAAACAAACTTCAGCCTTTAGTCCCGTAACAACAAAATGATAGTGAGCAACTATTTAAAATTACGTTGTAGGCTGGGATAGAAAATGCCCACCATAAATGGAGAAAATAAGATTAAAGCACGTGTGGTATTCTTTCTACATCTTTGAATGTATTACCACGTTCTGTGATTTTATTTTCTACTTTTCTGCAAACCTCCCCACTTAAAAGTTGTATGTTAAACATGCATTTTTGGTAATTAGAGGAGGTAAAGGAATGGAGGAAGAATTAAGACTTTTCTGAAGTTTGACAGGAGAGGAGTTTTCATTCTGCACAAGACCGGCTCATTGGGAGTTACCCGAGAACAAGCACCTAAGGATTTTTGTGAGGCTCTTCATGTGAAGTGATTTTACAAAAGCTAGAATTTATTAGATAAAGGAAATACAAAGAAAGGGTACAGGATGCATGTTTTCAGTTGATACTGGCTGTAAAATATGTGTCCTCACCTCTTGAGATTGTATAAGGAGTGAAATCTGGTTTTTTGATAGTTGAGTTTTCCTAACTAGAAATGTTAGGCTTAAAAATAAGATTAATAGATAAAAGTTGGAGAAACATGAGTTAAGTAAAGAAACTTCATTTCTTTAACCGTCATGTAATTTTAAATTGTGCAAAAGATGGAAGATCACTGAGGACTGAACTTTGACCTTTTTTTTTCTCTTATCCAAATTCCTTTCTGAGGGACTTGGGGAGTCACACCTTACAAACTATAAAATCTTTCAAATGGTTTTTTTAAATGAACCTGGTATAAGGTGGCTTACTTTCCAACCTGAGTCTGATACAGCATCACATGACTGAAGACCCCGTTATCTAAATCAAGCATTCCTTTCTCCTGGCTGCAAGTCTTAACTTTTTCAACCAGTTGCCAGCTAAAGAATCCTTAAAACCCACCTATGAGGCCGGGCTTGGTGGCTCAGGCCTGTAATCCTAGCACTCTGGG